>NC_090248.1:59316926-59412850 GCF_037325665.1 Littorina saxatilis | reverse complement strand
ATGAGGTAGGAGCAAAAGCACACGGCAGCGATGAAGAGCTCCCGATGACGTCTGAGATAGCGTGGGAACTCGTCAATGAGAGCAGTGAAGAAACCCTCACATGTGCAGAACTGCAACAACCGTCACCAGACGACAAGTAACAAGGGACGTTATAATGCTATACAGCAGTTTCATTAAGTGTGTGTTGGTGTATGTGAACGGGGGGGGGGGGGGGGGGGGCGGCAAACTCCCCAGCGATGGGACCATAAAGTAGTGAAAGTGAAAATGAAGAGAAAAAACAAGTCTGAAAAGGTCCATGGTTGTGTACATGGTTGATGATAATTAGTTTTAACGTCCTCTTAGAACCAATTGGCCTATCTTGGGACAGGTAGAGTTAATATGCTTTATGTGGGGACAGGACACTGGACAGACATGCAGACAGAGAACACATATGATCGTGTTATAGATCTGGAAGTCTGTTGTTGCGATATTTCAAAATGGGGATGGAAGTAAAGATTTTGTTGGGGTTGTTGCCATAGTGTACGCGAAATATAGTTGGAGTGGAGCGGTTTTGTAGGCTTATTTGCTTTTTATTTATGTAAAATATTTTTCAGACTTTTGGATAATGCCAAAATAATGTAATAAATAACTGGCTGAATAAGTAAATAAATACGTAACTAGAAACATTAAAAAAAAAATTATTAGCCAAATAGGAATATTAAATATAACTTGCTAAAATAATATATCAGAATGGGGAACTTAAGTTCAGGTAGGAGGAGGGCGGTGTATGTGATTTAGCCTTGTTTGAATAGAGCTATATGATAGATGTTGTAGGCGCTTTGGTTGTTGGGCTTGGGGAGGGGGGGGGGGGGTCGGTGGGAGAGAGGGTTGAGGGGGGGGAAGGGGGAGAGGGGATGAAGTTTTCAAAACAGATGTCCTATTTCAGCCTTATGTATTGAGAGACACAGGGTGTATGCTGGCTTCCAATGAAGCGTGCAATGTTTATCTAAAAACTCATGGGGTTTGTACATGGTGTCCTGAAGAGTTGCCAGCTACGGTGGGCTTTCTTTTCGCTCTTGTTTCTGTTGTTGTTGTTCAAGGGCGGATCTGGGGGGGGGGGGGGTACACGGGTTACGTAACCCCCCCCCCCCCCACCCCCCCACCTCCCCAAAAAAGAGGTAATTTATTGGCTCAGGATGCACCAGATAGCTCTATTTTGTTTCTTTGGATAAAAAAAATTTCCGGGGGGGCATGCCCCCGGACCCCCCTAGAGGCTTAGGCGCCTTCGGCGCCGTCAACTTGTATCTTCGCAGTCATTTTGTAAACCCCCCCCCCTCCAAAGTGAATTGATCCGCCCTTGTTGTTGTTGTTGTTGTTGTTGTTGTTGTTCTGGTTCTTGTTTTCTTGGTTTTAGGATGGGGGTGGGCGTGGAGCGATTCAAGGCGGAGAGGGGGTAAATTGAAGGGAAACAGGATGAGATGGTTGAGAGATGAGCTAGAGATGGATTCAACACGCTCAAATGCTTTTGCACGTGAAATGCATTGTCTGTGAGTGAAAGAACTGAAACCAAAGAGAGCAAGTGTGACTGTCACCTGACTGTCCAGGCCGAGCATGACGATCATGAAGAAGAAGAGGATGGACCACAGCGGGGAGATGGGCAGCTGGGTCACGGCGTTGGGGTAAGCAAGGAACGCCAGTCCAGGACCTGCACATTACAATCACTGTCAGGTGGGTCTGGGTCTGTTAGAGCACATTTTACACACTGTGAGATGGGTCTGGGTCTGTTAGAGAACATTTTACACACTGTGAGATGGGTCTGGGTCTGTTAGAGCACATTTTACACACTGTGAGATGGGTCTGGGTCTGTTAGAGCACATTTTACACACTGTGAGATGGGTCTGGGTCTGTTAGAGCACATTTTACACACTGTGAGATGGGTCTGGGTCTGTTAGAGCACATTTTACACACTGTGAGATGGGTCTGGGTCTGTTAGAGCACATTTTACACACTGTGAGATGGGTCTGGGTCTGTTAGAGCACATTTTACACACTGTGAGATGGGTCTGGGTCTGTTAGAGCACATTTTACACACTGTGAGATGGGTCTGGGTCTGTTAGAGCACATTTTACACACTGTGAGATGGGTCTGGGTCTGTTAGAGCACATTTTACACACTGTGAGATGGGTCTGGGTCTGTTAGAGCACATTTTACACACTGTCAGGTGGGTCTGGGTCTGTTAGAGCACATTTTACACACTGTGAGATGGGTCTGGGTCTGTTAGAGAACATTTTACACACGATTACCATCCTCCATTGTCAATCCTCCAAGCCATCTTATGTTGAACAAGTTGTTTTGTCATTATTCTTTTATAGTTTGTGTGTGTTGTTCGTTAGAGACCCGTATGTCGAGGTTATTTTGTCCGTTCTGTATAGTATTTTTATTAAGGTTCTATCCATACACATCTCTTTTTCCCAAGTCTGGTTTTGAGCATTATTGGGACTTATATAAACATTTTCAACAGTGTTGGAAAAAGCACAGGTTAAATTTATCACAGGAATCTGTTGATCTTAAAGCAAACAAAGAGCGGCACAAACGGGTTGATCGGGATCCGTTCTTTCACGTAATGCAAGATTCTCTCAGCTGATACTGCAGAACAATTATCTCTCCAACTGTTTTCAAAAACAGTAAAGTCCACCTGTATGAAAATGTAGGTAATTATTACAGTGGAACCCCCTATTAACACACCCCCCCCCCATCCCCCAATAAAGACTCCCTCCCTTTTAAGACCCTGTTTTCTCATACTTTCTGGTCATAACCTCTGTAAATTTACCACTATTTGAAGTCTCCCCCCCCCCTCCCATCACACTTTAAGACCTGATTTTTTTGTTGAATGTTAGAGGTCTTGAAAGGGTGTTTCACTGTACCATCAGACACTTACCGCTTTCAGCCACCACGCTGACGGGTCGTTTCTGTTCGTGTGCCATGAATCCCACGATGGAGAAAATAACGAAGCCAGCGAAGAAGCTTGTGGAGCTGTTGAGGCAGGAGATCAGGACAGCATCCCTGAAGAAAATTACAGAAACTCAGGGCCGGACCAAGTTCGTTTGAGGGGGGGGGGGGGGGGGTTCCAACTGAAGGCAGGGGTCCAGGGCCTCGCAGAAGCTGAGAAAATTTTGCATTTGTGAGGTCATTTTTTGGTCTTTCCTTGCAATTGGGAATCAAAATTACACATTTTCAACAGTAACAAAATACTTCATATATTCATTTACCATAGTGGTTCAGTGGAATAATCCCAAAGACATATATGCCTAGTAAATAAGTCTGACAGGACTCTTTACTTTGAATATTACTATGATGATGGACTTATAACGGGGAGGGCAGGCCGTTGTCGACTTGATGTTGTTCATAATTTGAAATAGTTTTAGAAGACCAAATAAACTGAGGGAGTTGGGGGAAGAGCTTAAAAAGTCCACTTTTTTTTCTCTCTGAGAGGTACATTGGATGGCCAGGGGGGGGGGGGGGGGTCCGGAACCCAGGAACCCCCCCCCCCCCCAGATCCGGCCCTGAAATTGCATCATCAACATCACCATCAAGTCTTGCTTAGCATGTACGTAGTCTCCAATCCCAAAACAGACAAACTGCTAACGTTCTAAAATGTCAAAAGCAACAAAGCCAGCTAAGAAGATTTTTGAGACGCCACAAAGACAATTTTCAATTTTAAGGAATCCATTCTAATGGACAATAAAGTGTTTTTATTGTTTTGTTGTCGTAGGATTTTGATTGTACAGCGCTTTGAGCATGGGTTAAACCCTGGATACATGCGTTATATAAATATTATGCATTATTAGTATTATTATTAGCATTATTGTTTTTATTGTAATTGAAGTGTTCAGACAGGAAATCCGCACAAAAATAGCGTCTCATTAATGATTTCGTCATTCGAAAGTGTGCAGAGGAATGAATGTGTCTTTAAATGTCTGCACGGCGGCTGTCTCACCTATAGACGTTGTGATGGTACTTGTTGTAACTGCCCAGCGCGATCATGGTGCCTAGACCCAGACCGTAGGAAAACAACACCTGGGACGCTGCGTCGATCCACACCTGTTACACAACAGTAAATAGTTGTCAGTTGAAACACAGAAATTTAATTATAAACTTCTAACGATTTATCAAAACTGGGGGCATGACCTGACATCCCATGACGGACCATATTGCTCTTTTGTGCAAGCATGGATTCAAACATTCATTCCAAACATGTTATCTTTATAATGTTTACTGTGGAATCTTTGAGCCTGGTGATGTTTGTATACCAGACGTGTTACACACAGGTCTAACGAAAAGACTTCTCACGGCCGAGTCTTGAATACCGGTGATAATAATAACAATAATAATAATAATGCTTAATATTTCTATAGCGCATGTACCCTGCTCAAAGCGCTGTACAATCAAAATCCTACGTCAACAAAACATCATTTAACGTGCGATCACACACATAACATAACAATCAATAACACATTGCTCAAAAAAACAAACATTACCACAAACACACGCACTACATAGAGCAAATTGCACAATAAATTGGTGATATTCGGGACGCAGAACGTATCTTATACCACGTATACGTCTTATACCCCAACTCTTCTGAACAGACTACTCAGGGTAGAATCCTTCAGCCTGGTGATATTCGGGGCCATGTAAATGTTATTTAATACCAGACGTGTTATACCACAGGTCTCGCGATAAGACTTTTCACAGCGGAGTCTTTGGTCCCGGTGATATTGACAGCTATTGTGTTTTCAGCGTAGCAATAGGGTCCGATATTTAGACGAGACGAGTATAATGCCGACGAGTCGAAGACGAGTCGCATTATACTTGTTCGAGTCTAAATATCGGACCCTATTGCTACGCTGAAAATACAATAGCGATTATATAGCTGTTCTGACCTTTATTTGTTGTTCCAAACTTACACAATGACAGTTTTTGCGTCGATGCGTTGATCTCAGGTTTTGATAGCAGACGCCGTTTCTTATGCGCATTAGTTGTGCGCAGGCGCCACACTGACTTTGGAAAAAAACTCGATTTGACAACACAGCTGTTAAACAGCTTTTTATTAGTTCATTCGTATACAACAAAAAGAAGTTTGAGTTTTTTTAATTTTGAACAAGACTACTTATGAAGAAGACCAAAACACAACATCAACGGAAAACTAGAAACAACTGAAGAACTAGGATGAAACAAGGGGAGGAAAAGAGAACAACTAATCCGCACAAAGCGAGCAGACGGCAGCGACGTTTCCAGTTTGGGTGAATGGCATTTATACTTGTCTCGTCAGGAAGCGAATTTTTCAACCTCAGTTATAAACGACTACATGAATGTTAGTGCCATGGGTTGTACATCAATACTTCAGAGGGGAAGTGGGGTATTTAGTGTGGAGTTACGAGATAAGAAAAGCCGAATGCGAAAATTTGTGTCAGTCGGCAACTGTGAACTAAGCTCTTAGGCACACAAAAACGGCTGTTCCGTTGTACTCCCCTGTTTGTACAAAATCTTTCGACTTTGAGCATTCTGTGGTGTTTTGGGACAGAAAATAATAGGCTTAGTCCTGTTTCATCAGGAAGTTAGCAGAAAAGGGTATGCTATCGACATTTGTAAAGCTGAAAAACATTTCCGAGAAGAATTTCAAGTTGTCAGTGTATGCTGTTGTCAATCAGTGAAACATCGCGTGGTACAGGTGGGTAAACCGGAACCATGCGTCTTTGTTATTGACAATATGCTTTTGGATATTGAGAAAAATGGCCGACTTCCGTAGCATTATGCTTTGATGATCGGAAGAGACCATCCAATCACAGCCCCCGAATTCCCCCACGTGTTCATCAGAATAGCTATATTATAGAATGTATCTTACACCACGTACACGTGTTATACAAGTCTGGTGATAAGACTACTCAGGGCAGAATCCTTCACCCTGGTTATAATATTCGGGACCATGTAGAATGTATCTGATATCACACGTATTATACTACAGACATTATGATAAGACTTCTCACGGCGGAGTCTTTGACTCTGGTGATATTCGCGGTGTAGAATTTATCTTATACCACGCACACGTGTTATACCACAGGTCTTGTGATAAGGCGTGAGCCTGGTAATATTCGGGGTTATGTCGAATGTATCTCATACCACACGAGTTATACTACAAAGCAGAATCCTCCAGCCTGTTGATATTAGGAGCCATGTAGAATTTATGTCATATCAACGTGTTATACCACAGGTCTTGTGATAAGAATACTCACAGCAGAATCCTCCAGTCTGGAGCAATATAGAATGTATCTGCGGATTCTTTTAGTCTGGTGATATTTGGAACCATGTAAAATATATCTGATATCCCACGTGTTATACCACAGGTCTTGTGATAAGACTACTCGCATCAGAATCCTCCATCCTGGTGCAATATAGAATGTATTTGTCACCACACGAATTATATACCACAGGTCTCATGATTAGACTATATTCACAGCATAATCCTCCGGCCTGGAGCAATATAGAATGTATCTGACATTACACGTATTTTATCCCACATACGTGTGACATACCACTCATGTCATAATAATATCGTTCACTCCACAGTGCATGTGAAGAGATCGTGTCTGGCAGGGATCTGATTTTACACTGCCCGTGATGCCAAGTCACCGAGCGAGACAAACGTCATTCTTTGAACACTTGGAAGAATTTTAAGAACGTACACATCCCGATATGCTTTCCAGAGTGACGTCTCTTTGCTTTGACGTCAAATATTACAGGAGGCTTTCGGAGAGATCTAGGTTCCATTTGAAGCTTCTTCAAATCTGGGCGATTCGACGGATATGATATGATATGAGGTACGTTTGGGGCAATAGACACGCAAGTACAGTATGCAGGATAAACAGAATACTACATGGCTTCCTGTGTGATACCAGTTTTACACTCGTTGTGTTTTCAAATATTGAAAAGCTCGTTTTCGCTCGCAATTCAATATAAAACTGGTATCACATAGGAAGCCATGTAGTATTCTCTATATATACCACAGGTACATATCATGGTAAGGCTATACTCACGGCGGAGTCTTTAAGCCTGGAGACGTCCGGGACGATATAAAACTTGATTCCCTCTATGGCCCCGGGCAGCGTCACCCCGCGGATCAACAGAATGGACAGCAGCAAGTAAGGAAACAGCGCCGTGAAGTACACCACCTGCACGTGTTAAAGGCACACAGGTCTGGCGATAAGACTACTCATTAACTTTGTTAATATAAGCTTTATGCGGATCAACAGAATGGACAGCAGCAGGCAAGGGATCAGTGCCGTGAAGTACACCACCCGCACGTGTTAAAGGCACACGGGTCTGGCGATAAGACTACTCATTAACTTTGTTAATATAAGCTTTATGCGGATCAACAGAATGGACAGCAGCAGGTAAGGGATCAGTGCCGTGAAGTACACCACATGCAGGTGTTAAATGCACACAACTTTGTTAATATAAACTAATTCAAACACAAAGAGACTGCCAACGTTCCGAAATACAGAATTAAACAAGTCGCGTAAGGCGAAAATACAATATTTAGTCAAGTAGCTGTCGAACTCACAGAATGAAACTGAACGCAACGCAACGCAGCAAGACCGTATACTCGTAGCATCGTCACTCCACCGCCCGTGGCAAAGGCAGTGCCCGTGGAATTGACAAGAAGAGCGGGGTATTCGTTGCGCTGAGAAGGATAGCACGCTTTTCTGTACCTCTCTTCGTTTTAACTTTCTGAGCGTGTTTTTAATCCAAACATATCATATCTATATATTTTTGGAATCAGGAACCGACAAGGAATAAGATGAAAGTGTTTTTAAATTGATTTCGAAAAAAAAATTTTGATAATAATTTTTATATATTTAATTTTCAGAGCTTGTTTTTAATCCAAATATAACATATTTATATGTTTTTGGAATCAGCAAATAATGGAGAATAAGATAAACGTAAATTTGGATCGTTTTATAAATTGTTATTTTTTTTTACAATTTTCAGATTTTTAATGACCAAAGTCATTAATTAATTTTTAAGCCACCAAGCTGAAATGCAATACCGAAGTCCGGGCTTTGTCGAAGATTACTTGACCAAAATTTCAACCAATTTGGTTGAAAAATGAGGGCGTGACAGTGCCGCCTCAACTTTCACGAAAAGCCGGATATGACGTCATCAAAGACATTTATCAAAAAAATGAAAAAAACGTTCGGGGATTTCATACCCAGGAACTCTCATGTCAAATTTCATAAAGATCGGTCCAGTAGTTTAGTCTGAATCGCTCTACACACACACACACACGCACACACGCACACACGCACGCACACACACACGCACGCACACACGCACATACACCACGACCCTCGTTTCGATTCCCCCTCGATGTTAAAATATTTAGTCAAAACTTGACTAAATATAAAAACAAGTCGCGTAAGGCAAAATTACTACATTTAGTCAAGCTGTGGAACTCACAGAATGAAAGTGAACGCACTGCATTTTTTCACAATGACCGTAGTCCGCCGCTCGTGCAAAACGCAGTAAAACTGACGAGACTGTTTAGCGCGGTAGTGGTTTCGCTGTGCTGCATAGCACGCTTTTCTGTACCTCTCTTCGTTTTAACTTTCTGAGCGTGTTTTTAATCCAAACATATCATATCTATATGTTTTTGGAATCAGGAACCGACAAGGAATAAGATGAAATTGTTTTTAAATCGATTTCGGAAATTTGATTTTGATCATAATTTTTATATTTTTAATTTTCAGAGCTTGTTTTTAATCCAAATATAACATATTTATATGTTTTTGGAATCAGAAAATGATGAAGAATAAGATAAACGTAAATTTGGATCGTTTTATAAAACAAAAATTTAATTACAATTTTCAGATTTTTAATGACCAAAGTAATTAATTAATTTTTAAGACACCAAGCTGAAATGCAATACCAAAGTCCGGCCTTCGTCGAAGATTGCTTTGCAAAAATTTTAATCAATTTGATTGAAAATTGAGGGTGTGACAGTGCCGCCTCAACTTTTACAAAAAGCCGGATATGACGTCATCAAAGACATTTATCGCAAAAATGAAAAATACATCTGGGGATACCATACCCAAAAACGCTCATGTAAAATTTCATAAAGATCGGTCCAGTAGTTTACTCTGAATCGCTCTACACACACACACACACACACAGACACACACAGACACACACACACACACACACACACACACACACACACACACACACACACACACATACACACACACACACACACACACACATACACCACGACCCTCGTCTCGATTCCCCCTCTATGTTAAAACATTTAGTCAAAACTTGACTAAATATAAAAAAAGCAAGAAAGGTAAGTTAAAGTAAGGTCTTCTCCGCAAGCGGCTGAACTTTTTGCCAGATGAATCCTTTTCTGTTTAATTAGTGTTTGTCTGTCTGTGCACTTAAAAAACCGCTGGGTCTAAATATCTGTGAATGTAACGTATCTTTTTGTCAGTAACAAACGTTCCAACAACTTACCTTTCTTGTTTTTTGATTTTATTAAAATAAGCTTTATGCTGGAGTTCGGATCCCCTGTGTAATATACTGTATGGCACGATACTAACATTGAATAAAGTTTGGTTTAAAACCAAGACACAAAACTTCCCGACTACACGATTTGCCTCTACATCCGTTTCAGATCTGGTCAGGCTTTCACACAACATAAGGCTACCTTGACAGTCCATGTGACGCGCTTAAATGCACACACATTCACCAGGATTTAGATAAAGAGAGATGTGACGTGTTACTTCCACAAGTTTCACACAAGTATGTAATAAGGTGTTGGTCCCAGGAGGCTAAGAAACTACACAACAAAATAAGTTAATCCAGTAGTGAACAGAAATGCAGAAATACTAATCACATATCATTACAACAAACAACGTCATGCAAAAAAGCATTCAAAATGCCTTTTAATCCTAAATTAACGAAAGAAACTTAAAAAAAATAAATTAAAGAAACTGAGCCAATCGTTTAAATAACCCTCTGCTTTGATTGGTAATCATTAATTTTTAATACTTAATAACATAAGGCTGATGACAATATTAATTATCTAACAAAATTTTCCGTTTACATTCCGTAAAGAAGACATAGCCAATAACCTTGACCTACTTTTCCCGTCCACTTGACCCCTTTGAAGATACAGAAGTAGGCCACGATCCAGATAAAGAGGAGACACAGCGCCAGTTGCCATCGGATGTCTCCAGGCTCGTCAATACCGCTGGAAATCTGCAGAGCGTTGTGTCTGCAATTATGACACACATTGGAAACATCCAAAATCAAATACTCAGTGTTCCCTTCTTCTTCTTCTTCTCCTGCGTCCGTGGGCTGACACTCCCACGTACACTCGTGTTTTTGCACGAGTGGAATTTTACGTGTATTACCGTTTTTACCTCGCCATTTAGGCAGCCATACGCCGCTTTCGGAGGACTCAGTGTTACCTCGCTGTCATCTTGTATGCGAGCTCCGTCGACGATTTTGAGATAAGTTTATTATTTTTAGGCCAAACAAAAATATATGTTGGTTTAGGGTAACATGACCACAAAAAAATAGGGTTGGTAGGTCGGCTTTTTTTTTAAATCTTTATTTTTATTTTTAGTCTCAGTTCTATTCGCAAATTGCGCCAGAGGTTGTTTTTTGTGTGTGTTTTTTAGAGAAATGAAAAAAAGTTTTAGGGTCGGCGAGAGAAAATAGGGTCGGTCGGGTTACCCTAAACCAACATATATTTTTGTTTGGCCTTATGAAAAGTTTTGTTCTGTCTGTCAACTTAAAAGACCACTAAGTTCATGATTTGTAGCATAAGTGTTTGTCTCTCTGTCTACTCTAAATACCACTAAGTTCATGATTTGTAGCATAAGTGTTTGTCTCTCTGTCTACTCTAAATACCACTAAGTTCATGATCTGTAGCATAAGTGTTTGTCTCTCTGTCTACTCTAAATACCACTAAGTTCATGATTTGTAGCATAAGTGTTTGTCTCTCTGTCAACTCTAAATACCACTAAGTTCATGATCTGTAGCATAAGTGTTTGTCTCTCTGTCTACTCTAAATACCACTAAGTTCATGATTTGTAGCATAAGTGTTTGTCTCTCTGTCTACTCTAAATACCACTAAGTTCATGATCTGTAGCATAAGTGTTTGTCTCTCTGTCTACTCTAAATACCACTAAGTTCATGATTTGTAGCATAAGTGTTTGTCTCTCTGTCTACTCTAAATACCACTAAGTTCATGATTTGTAGCAT
Source organism: Littorina saxatilis (assembly GCF_037325665.1). NCBI lineage: Eukaryota > Metazoa > Mollusca > Gastropoda > Littorinimorpha > Littorinidae > Littorina > Littorina saxatilis. Next base: position 59,401,544 of record NC_090248.1, on the reverse strand, counting down.
AAGTGTTTGTCTCTCTGTCTACTTTAAATACCACTAAGTTCATGATTTGTAGCATAAGTGTTTGTCTCTCTGTCTACTCTAAATACCACTAAGTTCATGATTTGTAGCATAAGTGTTTGTCTCTCTGTCTACTTTAAATACCACTAAGTTCATGATTTGTAGCATAAGTGTTTGTCTCTCTGTCTACTCTAAATACCACTAAGTTCATGATTTGTAGCATAAGTGTTTGTCTCTCTGTCTACTCTAAATACCACTAAGTTCATGATTTGTAGCATAAGTGTTTGTCTCTCTGTCTACTCTAAATACCACTAAGTTCATGATTTGTAGCATAAGTGTTTGTCTCTCTGTCTACTCTAAATACCACTAAGTTCATGATTTGTAGCATAAGTGTTTGTCTCTCTGTCTACTCTAAATACCACTAAGTTCATGATTTGTAGCATAAGTGTTTGTCTCTCTGTCTACTCTAAATACCACTAAGTTCATGATTTGTAGCATAAGTGTTTGTCTCTCTGTCTACTCTAAATACCACTAAGTTCATGATTTGTAGCATAAGTGTTTGTCTCTCTGTCTACTCTAAATACCACTAAGTTCATGATTTGTAGCATAAGTGTTTGTCTCTCTGTCTACTCTAAATACCACTAAGTTCATGATTTGTAGCATAAGTGTTCGTCTCTCTGTCTACTTTAAATACTACTAAGTTCATGATTTGTAGCATAAGTGTTTGTCTCTCTGTCTACTCTAAATACCACGGTGTCGACGTACTGTAAATGTAACGTTTTATTTTTTCAATAATTAAACGTTCAAATAGCTGACAATTCTTGTTTTTGACACACATTGTAATTTTCCGTAACCGCTTGACTGCCAAAATACATATCAGATACGTACTTTGATAAGATCACAAAATCAATACTCTGACAAGGGAAACAACCGCTGTATTTAGCCCTTCACACTGCAGCAAGATGATTGCCTCACGTGGAGACCATTTTCTCAGTTTTGGTCTTATTATTATACCTTATTGTATGTTATGATTTTTCCTTCATATTTTTGACAAAATTCTTCCCGCAGTAACTCCTTCCTGTAAACAATTGGCTCACCATCTCAGATCTGGCAATGCTTTTGCATGAGATAAGTTCACACTACCACTTAGACGAAGACTAAAAATGCATGGGCTTGGTGGTTTCTGTGCATAGTTTTAAAAAAAAAGATCGTAAAAGCCACTAGCTTCAATCCACACAATAAAATTGACTCATCCACAAAATGCCAAGTGTGCACAATAAGCATCCAAGACCTTGAATTATGGTATGTGTCCATGGTGGGACGCTCTTATCTCATGCAAACGATGGCCGCAACTTTCAAGGCAAGGATTGCGCCTTTAAACTTTAATTGATTGCATCCTGGTTTGCATGCTTGCTAGTCGGTAAATAGATTGGTAGCATGGTCGGTTGATTATTTGGTGGGAAGATGGATGGGTTTTACTGATCGTTTTTAGCTCGCGTGTTTGCTTGACTGTTTCATTTCATTTCATTTCATTTCATTTATTATCCCAATGCTGGGAAATTCGGGTCGCTTCCTCCCAGTGGAAAGTTAGCAACAGCAAGAGTCGCGCTACCCAGGTGTCTGCATGTTTAATCAGCCACCTGCACTTATGGCAGAATGACCGAGGCCCTTTACGTGTCACTGTGGTGCCAAGGGGTGGGACGTGACATTGATACCGTCTCTGAGTCTGTACATAATGCTGACCCCTGTCCGTCCCTGCCTGGATTCGAACCCGTGAATCTAGGATCACAAATCCAGAACTCTATCAACTGAGCTACCCGGTGTAACACGAGAAAATTACTCCCACGAGATTTTTACTCCGGAGTAAAAATTTCGTACGAAAATGTTACTCCTTTTACGAAAAAAGCACTCCCCCATTACACGAGAAAATTACTCCCCACGACAGGTGAGTTCCGAGTTAACATTTCGTACACAAATGTTACTCCTCTGACGAATAAAAAACGAATAAATTACTTCACCCTAACACGAGCAATTTAACTTCCCATGCCAGGTGTACGAAATTTTTACTCCCTTGTCCCCTGTTAGTCTTGGTGGTGGAAGGGATGGAGGGAGGCTAGCGCGACATTCGTTTGCGCGAGATGCCAATTTTGGCATTATCCCTTCGCCCGCATCCCATTTTCGCGTACGAGATTTTTTGCTAGAAGTAAAAAAATGGGGAGTAAACATTTCGTGGAGGGAGTAATTTTTTCGTGCCTTGGGGAGTTCTTTTCTCGTACGAAAAATTTACTCGGAGTAAGAATTTTGTACGAAATTTTTACTCCGGAGTACATTTTTCGTGGAGTAAAAATTTCGTGTTACACCGGCACTGCTCTATTGTGTGTGACCGACTATATGATTATTACCTACTGTGGATTCTCAGTACAGGAACAATCTAAATGCATTATAAAAGAATCAAAATACCCTTAATTATAACAAACAATTACTTTTCCAATATCAGTATACATGTAACATTACAATTGAAGAAAACAGTTCTTCAACACAGCTTGATACATCACACCTCAAAGCATAACACAGCATATATATACTTACTCCCAAAACTCTTTGACAGGAGAGGAAAAGCGCTCTGGATCATATATCTGGCTGCAGTTGTAATCACTGTACTGATCGATCATGTAGCTGGCGTTGAACTGAGTGGTTACATTCACCTGAAACATTACACACAACTATTTGTACTAACAAGAATTAAAAAGAACAGGGTCCTTGTATTTCGTATTCCAATCGGCGTATGGCTGCCTAAATGGCGGGGTAAAAACGGCCATACACGGGGATATAGCTCAGTTGGTAGCGCGCTGGATTTGTATTCAGTTGGCCGCTGTCAGCGCGAGTTCGATCCCAGGTTCGGCGGAAATTTATTTCACAGAGTCAACTTTATGTGCAGACTCTCTTCGGTGTCCGAACCACCCCCCGTGTATACTACATTGGGTGTGCACGTTAAAGATCCCACGATTGACAAAAGGGTCTTTCCTGGCAAAATTGCTTAGGCACAGTTAATAATTGTCTACCATACCCGTGTGACTTGGAATAAGGCCGTGAAAGGTAAATATGCGCCGACATGGCTGCAATCTACTGGCCGTATAAAATTTCATCTCACACGGCATCACTGCAGAGCGCCTAGAACTGTACCCACGGAATATGCGCGATATAAGCTTCATTGATTGATTGATTGATTGATTGATTGATACACGTAAACATCAACTCGTGCAAAAACACGAGTTTACGTTGGAATTTTAGCCCACGAACAAAGAAAAAGAAGTATTCCAATCCTTACAGTGACAGATTATCCCTGTCATACTCGGATGTTTACCTCAAAGTAATCAGTCCCACGCTGGCCCTTGAGTGAAAGATTGTCTATGTTATTTTTTCATTCTGACATCAAAATATTCGCCATTTGAGAAGACGTTTGAAGGTGAAACCATGTGGTTTCAATAATATTAAGATGTCGGGTTTAAAATGGTAAACAAATCCTCTTCTTCTGTTCGTCTGTCTTCTAGTCACGGCTGTGTTAATGCACATGGTAAGGAGCGCAACAGATTTGAAAAAAAACAGTCCTCGTTTTCGATTGTATCAACTATCATATTTGAATACTTACCTCAAATTTGTCAGTTCCATTCTAACACTTGAGAAGAAACTTGTCCCTGTCAAACTCCGACAAACAGAATGGTAGCTTGCTGAAGAGTGGAACGCTTACCTCAAAGTAGTCGGTTCCATTCTGATATTTGAGAGGGATCTGGTCCCTGTCATACTCAGACAGACACATCTTACACTTTTGACATTGGAGTGAAATTTTGTTTCTGTCATATTCGAACTTTTATTTCAAAATAGCCGGACTGTATCATCGACTTTATTATCGATTTCTTCAACTCTCACATTTGAGCGCTTACCTCAAAGTAGTCGGTTCCATTCTGACACTTGAGGGGGATCTGATCCCTGTCATACTCCGACAGACACTGCTTGGTGTTCCACCAGTTGCCACAGGATGCCCAGGGCAGGACAGAGGTCAGGGAGTTGACCAGGTAAAACACGGCCCACGCCAGCACCACGATGTAGTAAGTGTTCAGCCAAGCTGCCATGATGGTGGCCGCATACCCGACACCTGAATAAATAAAAGAAAAGGAACTGGGTTATTTTCCAGAACTGTGTACCTGTGGAAACCATGTTACGAAGGTGATAATTAAAATTATTTACTTAACTGAGACATTTTAACCATAAGAATTAATTTCATTAATGAATACTGGTTCCATATTGGCCTGCAGAGAACGAATTAGAAATACATTCATATTTTGTCCATCAACGTTACAATGGTTCAAAGGTACATCACCTTTGTAACATGGAAACGAAAGGATGTGACATGAATTTGAATAATAACTATAAACAAGTCGCGTAAGGCGAAATAACAACATTTAGTCAAGCTGTCGAACTCACAGAATTAATCTGAACGCATTGCATTTTTTCCGCAAGACCGTACACTCGTAGCATCGTCTGTCCACCGCTCGTGGCAAAGGCAGTCAAATTAACAATCCAGAAAAGCGCTGTAGCGGTTGCGCTGAGGAGGGTAGCACGCTTTTCTATATCTCTATTCTTTTTAACTTTCTGAACGTGTTTTTAATCCAAACATATCATATCTATATGTTTTTGGAATCAGGAACCGACAAGGAATAAGATGAAATTGTTTTTAAATCGATTTCAGACATTTTATTTTAATCATAATTTCTATATTTTTAATTTTCAGAGCTTGTTTTTAATCCGAATATAACATATGTATATGTTTTTGGAATCAGAAAGTGATGAAGAATACGATAAACGTAAATTTGGATCTTTTATAAAAACATAATTTTGATTACAATTTTCAGATTTTTAATGACCAAAGTCATAGATTAATTTTTAAACCTCCAAGCTGAAATGCAATACCCAAGTCCGGCCTTTGTCGAAGATTGTTTGGCCAAAATTTCAATCAATTTTATTGACAAATGAGGGTGTGCCGCCTCAACTTTTACAAAATGCCGGATATGACGTCATCAAAGACATTTATCGAAAAAATGAAAAAAAAATCTGGGGATATCATACCCAGGAACTCGCATGAAAAATTTCATAAAGATCGGTCCAGTAGTTTACTCTGAATCGCTCTACACACACAGACACACACACACACACACACACACACACACACACACACACACACACACACACACACACACACACACACACACACACACACACACACACACATACACCACGACCCTCGTCTCGATTCCCCCTCTATGTTAAAACAGTTAGTCAAAACTTGACTAAATGTAAAAAAGATATACTATGTTCTTTCTTGCATATCTGTATCACTATCTAACTGGATTATTACTGAATAAAGTAAAGAAAATACATTTTAGTTGCCATTTGTATTATAATCATTGTATGGACGAAAAATGCATGTCACAAAATGGCACACATCTCTGGAGAATAACCCATTAATATATGTGTCATTAATATATCAACATTCAATGTTGCAGAGCATACCAAAAAGACCAATGGTGGCCTCTAGATGTTAGACAAATAAATATGACATTTTCTTGCTGTTTCCAACAGTATCAAGCTAAATTGATGTTCGACTGGGAAGATATTTCTCTCCTTGCTTGTCTTAAAGTCAAACTATACAGTATACTGCTCTTTCATATCAGTAAAGACTATGTTTGTTGATTCTTTGTCTTAGCGTTGTATTTGTAAAGCGTTTGGAACTGTGCATGACTTCAGCTGTAGAAAGCTATTTTTATTAGATTATTGTAGGTTATTGGCACGTTTAATTATTGACAAAACAAAACGTTAATTTATCAGTACGTAGACCCACTGGTCTTTTAAGTTGACAGACAAACAAACACTTATGATACAAACAATCTCAAAATCGATAATGAAACTCGCTGGCAAGATGCCGGCTAGATAATGATATGTAAATACATATATAGGTTACACACTCCGAGTTCTGAATATCGTGCATATTTTCCCTAGGGTCGATTTTCAGGTATTACAGATCCTCTGGCGAGGAATACCCATATAATACGCAGAATAATCACCTCCTCAGCTAACAGAGACAAAGAGGCAGGTCACGGGATAAGTATCAATACAATATCATGTGAACATAAAGAGGTAGTAGGACGAAGATTACCTTTCCAGACAGGAGCAATTTTCCAGATCCCCAGACCACCCACGCTGAGCCATTGCCCCAGGGCCAGCTCCATGAAGTACATGGGGACTCCCGCAAACAGCGCTGTCATGATGTAGGGCACCAGGAAGGCTCCTGCAACACAACACAAAAGCTTGCTTATACCTATAACAGCGACCGTTTTTACCCCGTCTTTTAGGCAGCCATACGCCGCCAAGCAATATGCAGAAATCCGTGGGGGAAAAAAAGGTCAGCATATTCACTTTTTAAAAAGAATGTAATTTATCTGGGGGTGGTCAAATATGATTTTCTCTAAAACACTATGATTTTGAAAGTGATCGTCACTAACAGTTTTAACCATACGTATGATAAATCATACATTTCTCGTGTAGACAAATGGACAGAAATTATCATTATATCATAATAAGTTAGTTAACAAAATATATGTGGAATATTATGCAGAATTGTCAAAGTCGCACAAAAAATATCGTTATTAATTTAGTGGTAAAAGCGTTATTATACAATAACCCCGGGTCAAATCATTACCAAATGTGATAAGAGGTAACTTCATTATACTCCGTATTAAAACCACAAAAGAAAATAAAGTGTTACCATACTGATTATTCCACAACTCCCCCCCCCCCCCCAACCCCACGGCCAACCCTAACCCAATGTCCTGACTGGCAAACATCACCAAAACATTGTATTCTCACTTCATTCAGTGGTTCATTGGACATTGTATGTGTTACAGTAAATTCATCAAACCAGTAAATTTGTAAATTTACTGAAATTTTCAGTAAATTTGTAAATTTCCTGGGTGTCAAACTCAGTAAATTTGTAAATTTCCTGAATTTTTCAGTAAATTGGTAAATTTACGGAGTGAATTTACAAATTGACTGGTTTGATGAATTTACTGTAACATATGCACATGTTGTTCTCAGCATTAAAAACAAATTGGACTCAGAACAAATGGATGTCACTGTATCAGCTGATATGCATTTTGTGATCAAAGTTGTGTAACCTGAGCTATTGGTAGAGTAAAACAGATCAGAGTAAAAGTAGTAACGACGGCTAGAACGCGACGGCTACAGTTTTTCGCAAAATATACAGGGTGTTCCAATAGGGTCCAGAACGCTTAACGACAGAGTTATTCATTACTTAGTACATAAACTAAAATGTTAAAGAAATCATTTGTTCACGACAATTCAGAGCAAACAATAAGGGTATTTTTCTTGTATTTGCAGACAAAAGTAGGGGACATAACGCCTTGAATAAATGAAGCAAGTGATGCAACAATCAAGGAAAGCTACTTGAATTCACTTGTTAGCCTTTAGATTAGGGATTCGGCTGAACGCGCAACTTTTTTTGTGTGCATATTCCCGCAAACACAACGCCTGTCATTGTTTGAAAACAGAACCAAAAAAAAGAAGAGATATGAAGTCTTATATCGCGCGCGTATCTCCAGACTCGGACTCAAGGCGCAGGGATCTATTTATGCCGTGTGAGATGGAACGTTTTACACAATACATCACGCATTCACATCGACCAGCAGATCGCAGCCATTTCGGCGCATATCCTACTTTTCACGGCCTATCATTCCAAGTCACACGGGTATTTTGGTGGACATTTTTTTTATCTATGCCTATACAATTTTGCCAGGAAAGACCCTTTTGTCAATCGTGGGATATTTAACATGCACACCCCAATGTAGTGTACACGAAGGGACCTCGGGTTTTCGTCTCATCCGAAAGACTAGCACTTGAACCCACCACCTAGGTTAGGAAAGGGGGGAGAAAATTGCTAACGCCCTGACCCAGGGTCGAACTCGCAACCTCTCGCTTCCGAGCGCAAGTGCGTAACCACTCGGCCACCCAGTCCTGTTTGCTTTAGAAAGTAATCTAGAAAGAGATACACTGCGAAGATTTAAATTCTAGACAGCAAAGTGAAAAGAGAGGAGTTAGGACAGATTGTGGTCCATGAGCTCGCTGTGAAGAAGGACAGCCAGGTTGTCATATTCACCCGAGTCACGTCCGCCTTCGTGCGCCAAGCGGGCAGAAAGCGGAGCGTATCAATACGCCATCGCCCTTTTTCAATAGGACGCCCTGAAAACGTTTCACAGGCGGCTCGCCGCATTGAACCCTGCCCGTCGTGCGGGGCCAATAATTGGCCGTTTCTTCTGAAGTGCACGAGTGCCCACTACAAAAAAGCCAAACGTTCTCCAACGCTGAGAGAGATCCCAGACCCGCAGACGCTTCGGGTAACGATTTAATTGACAGTTTTTCTCATTGTGATCGATGGTTTTTGAAACCTCAACGAGCACACACTCTGGGAGCTTCAAGTACATAGCTCACAGACCTGCCGCGTTGGGAACAGCTTGGGGATCTTAAAGTACATTGCATGTTATGAAAAGCTTGGGGATCTTCAAGAACCTTGCTCACAAACCCGGCATGTTATGATTAGCTTGGAATTGAAGTTTGGATATCTGTACCATGTCAAGTTGTCTTCAGCGTGTGTTTATGTAGGAGAATACCTGTTTGAGTCCAGTTCATAATTTCTTAAGTTTTTGTTTAAATGTATGTCTGGGTGGGAAAAGAGAATACACAGCCATCAAACTTGCGCAGGCTCTTTAACATGTGCAAACATTCACATCGTTCCGTATTTGTGCAGATGTGTAACTTTCATGCTGGCTTGAATTACTGCTGCCATCTGTATCAAGTTTAGAAGGTTTAGAAAAGACATCTTCAAAAAAACTCCTTCCCTCTTCCCGATCGATATCCAAAATGAACAGCCTGGCGCGTTCTGCGCAAAGTGAGACAAGTTTGATGAACTAATAGTTCAAGGACAACTATTGGCTCTCTATTAATTGATTTCATCAACACATTCTCACTGTGCGCAACAAGCAGTCAGGATATTGATCGTTGGTATGTGTCCAAGAGGAGGGATGGTCTTGTTCGCTTTAAAAGCCGGGACAGGTCTGATCAAGAGAGTAAAAACAAGGTAAAGGTATTACCATAGCCATCTGGTTGTAGGGGAGAGAGATGTCAGAGATCTCAACTTTTCTGGGGCCAGATTTATGAGGGCGGTGCCCATCTCCTCTCCCTCACCGCCTTTTCCTCCCCCGGCTCTAAAGAGGGTCAGGTACCCATTTCTAGCTGGGTGGACTGAAGAGCGCTCGGAAAATCGGGTATTTGTGAACCACGACCTCCAGCGTGAGAGGCAAGCGCTCTAACCACTGCGCCACTCCGACTCTCATGATCAAGAGAGTACGAAGAGCGGTTTTCACGCGAAGGACTGTGCCTTCAACTACTTAGCCACTGAAGGTCGAATGGCAATGAAACCAAATGCGGGAAAGCGCTGCCCTTTTGCCAAAAGAGAGAGGGATTCCTTTGTACACTATCACACCCTATCTGTCTCCAACGCGTTAAACTGGGTCATGCTTATGGTATACATACTTGTGGTAATCGCGACTAAAGCAGACTGAGAGTTTAAGCTGGGTTCGTCTTTGCCGCTGGTCACAAAAGGGGGGAATCGGAGGAGAAAAATTAAGTAACTTTTAGCTCATCCAAATTTGGTTATTTATGTTCCGCATGCATCTTATTTTAACACAAAGGTAAAACAAAAGCTGTTTCGACATCAACCGCAAGGCTTCGAACATGACCAGCGCTTAACAGGGAAATGATGTTTAACTTTCTGAGCTTATTTTTGACCCAAACATAACATATGTATATGTTTTGGGAATGAGAAAATGATAACGAACGAGATGAAATCATTTTTGGATCAATTGCTAATTTTTTTTATTTTGATTAGCATTTTCAGAATGTTCAATGACCAAACTCATTATTTAATTGGTAAGCTTCCAAGTGAAATGCAATCCCATAGTGCATCGTCGAAGATTGCTTGACCAACATTTCAGTCAATTTGATCAAGAAATGAGGGTGTGACAGTGCCGCCTTAACTTTCAGAAAAAGCCGGATATGACGTCATCAAAGACATTTATCGAAAACATGTAAACAACACATCTGGGGATAATATTTCCAGGAACTCTCATGTTAAGTTTAATGAAGAACGGTCAAGTAGTTTTCTCTTAATCGCTCTACACATACACATATCATTTTTCCATAACGCACGTTTCGCGCGTGACGCGGAATTTTCATTGTGGTTTAGATGCATTTTAGGTTTGAATATGGTTGCTTTGGTGTTCAGATCTCAATATCTACAGTAATGAGCTCTTTATGGCAGTACGTAGTCCTTTCCCCCATCTGACAGAGTGGATTTGTGTGAGAACAAAATAAACGCTTGTTTCAGGATGTGACGCCGCATGAAACGTGCGTAACGGTCGGTTCAGGTCAATTGTTTTCTTACCGTTGCTAGTCTCAGCTGATTTTGAAATGATGTCTGGTGCTGTTGAATATCTAAACTCTTCAAATCAACTAGTTTCAGTTTAAAATAAACTTCTGCTATAAAGTAGCTTCCTGTACAATGAGCAAAGGTATGACCATTCCTGTTTTTGGTTTCGACATATTTGCGTGACACGCGAGTTTCATTTTCCTACAAAAACTAAACAACATTTTTTTTTCAAATGCAGTGCTTACACTGCTTCTTGAATGCAATTGAAGTTGACTTTTACTCATCTCATGTGAAAACGTAAACACAATTAAGGAAATCATGGTTAAAATTAAGCGACCCTCAAAATGAGACCAGCAACGAAGAAGAGTCCAGCTACAAGACTCCAGTGAAAAGATAATTGTTGCAAAAGAAAAATAACTCCCCTACTTTTGTTTTGCTTCGAGTTCGGTCGTGGTATTTAAAGTCCTTCTGTTGAGAACATGCAAGAAACGGCCCATTTACTTGAAAGAAGTATCGTCCATGCCGTGTGGACGATTATGTATCACACCACAGTTATTTCCAGTCTGTTACATGGGAAAAGCGCGTGCTTCCACTTTGACACATACCACATATGAACAGCTTGACAGTTTTCTGAGCAGAGTTGGGATTTGTTAGTCGAATTAATTGTGGCTAACGACCGCAGATGTCGGGATTAACTTCCAACGTGGGCACTATTACTTTTGAGTGTACTACCAGGTCATCCATTTGTCTCTGTAATACGAATAGCGAACCGCTGACCTTTCGGAAACCAAAACCTATTTATAAAGTAGCTGCGCTTTCCGCCGTGACCAGCTCGGCGAAATTTGTGTTGGTCCTAACATCAGCACACAACCCAGACGAGAGTATGAATGTTGTTCATTACACCCCCGGTATAGGGGTGTGTATAGGATTCGGTCCATGTGTTTGTTTGTTTGTGTTCGCATATAGATCTCAAGAATGAACGGACCGATCGTCACCAAACTTGGTGAACAGGTTCTATACATTCCTGAGACGGTCCTTACAAAAATTGGGACCAGTCAAACACACGGTTAGGGAGTTATTGGTGGATTAAGATTCTACAAGGACTTATAGAGGCACATATTAATGGTCAAAGGGAAATAACCTTCTCAGTTGGTGGCAGTGAGAATGGTTATTTCCCTTTGACCAACGGGGGTGTTTTTCCTACCTCGGAGGAATTTCTTGTTATTTGCGGAATGCGTGTCTGCTCGGAATTTTAAAGAATGTGTATATCATTGATTTATTACAGCGTATAGGGGGGGGGGGGAGAGACAGGTATACGTTGCACAAAACACTGTTGAGTTACATGCTGAAACCTATTGGCAGGTAACAGTTTGTGGAAGAATTTTTAGGTTTTGAATTGTTACATGTCTAGTCTTACCAAATACATTATTTCGCTTGTAACTCGGTGCACAGTTTCTGTAGATTCCGTAACTTCTGAGTTTATTTCCCACAAACGTTGGCGCTAGTCCCCTGAGCAATCAGAAGCTCGCAGTTCCCTAACGAGGAATGATTTCCATGAATCTGTTTTTTGCATGTCGCCCAGAATCCGCTGCTCTAGTTAATGACTTTAACAAAAACTCATTTTCAATCAGAAAACAAAACAAAACAAAAAAAAAATCAATGTATTTGGTTTTTGCGTGCGCTGTCAAATTGACTTACAAGAGAAACCCTTATCTAAGTTATTATACCAGTGATGCGAGGATTATATAAAGGTACACTTCTTTTCGTATTATCGATTCGGTTCACCACCTCACATCTTACCCATGTTTCTTTCAAGCGATACATTCTTGAGGCTAGCCGCTCGCGGAGCTAGGAGGCGAGAGTGTATATTAAACGGTTTGACGGCTAGCTACGCAAGAATTAAACACCATTGGTTGATACCGAAAAGGTCGTCTGCACTAGTCGGGAAAGAGCCATGGACAGCCAAGCGGATTGACAGCAGTGCGGCCGCCATGTTTTCTCGCCAAGCCATCAAGCCCAAGGCTACCTAGCGTTCGCGGCGAGAATCCTAGCGTCCCTCGCGGCGAGCATTGCCCAAGAAACGGTACTTCATCGCCAAACTCGCGTCACTCGCCAATTCTCGCCTCTAAGAAACGGAGAACTGGTTAAACTTTTACACGGGATAAGACCATCCCTCAACTTCAAATGCAAATCGACATCCTAGCCAAGTTCATGTGGTTACTTTTAGTATACAAATGTTAATCTCCGAATTCATTTCACAACGAAATGACCATTCTGTACTGGGGTCAGGCTGTTGATTTTTGGTAGGTGTGCAAGCGGAGGTATTGTATTTTATTCCCCCCCCCCCCCCCCCCCTCTGCTTTTTTACCTCTGTTCACTTGTAGAGCGAGTTATTTTTCGATAATGACCCAGCAACCAAACAAATAACGACCCAGCAACAGCCTGAATCCTCGATAGCGCAATGGGTTGAGAAGCTGTTCTGCGTCGGTACTACTTTTGCGACTGAAAAGTTCCGAACGCTCTTATGTACGAAGTATACATCTCTGGAGCAAACAATACAAACATACCGCATTTAAATTAACAACTACAGGCTTGAACACATGAATCTCCATATAAAATCCATGAGTTCGGTTGTTTTCTGAATCTAGGTCTGCTGTGCACAAACGTTCATCACAAGCAAATTCCCAAGGCAAGTAACTCTCATACTTTGTCTAACGACAAGAGTAGTTCCCCTTTCAAATTTCTTTTCACTCAGTTTCTTCGACAACAGACTGCAATCCGACGGTCAGTTTTCAACAATATTTCATTTAATAAACAGATCACACGCAACCAAATGCACACATCTCATCAATTTAAACAACATAAAGCGGTTTCATACACTATTTTCCCCAGAAAACTGAACTTCATACAGTTTTTAAAGGCATATGTACGCGCTCCCGTGTTTACAAAGTGTAGTTTTCCCATAATCGATGTCAAACGCACCATAAGACCATGTAATGACGATATGTCGCCATGCGCGGACCATATACATGCATTACAGCTTGTTTTAGAGTCTCAAAAACTTTGGATGTAAACAAAGACGCGGAGTTATTTCCCTTGCGTCAACGCTACCTCTGTTGGCAAATCTATAAATAGGACGATCCAGATCAAAATGAAAATTAACATATCTCAACATTGAAGGGGTCCTAGACCACAATATTTTGCAGGGAACTTAATTTAGCATGTCTCCAGCTGTTGGTAAAGCAATTAGCGTGTATAGTCATCGAGTACATATGGCTTTAACGTTGGAACACGGGTGCAAAAGTTCGTCTGCTAGTCCCATTTGACGAAAGAACATTATCCTAAGCGATACCAAAACATATACAGAACACACAATATCTGCCTTTGCCGCCACAGCAGAATAACAGCATATCTGTGTACTTGATTTTAGTCCAAAATAGGAAAACTGACAAGAAGTGTTAACAGAATGGAATGATTTGCACGGAACTATACAACCGCGCATTAATCGATCGCATGCGCAGGTTGACTGGTTGAGTGAATAGGATTCGATCAAACTTTCGCAAAAAAACTCCTCTTTTCTTTGAATAACTGAAGAAAGGAGGAATAAAGAGGTTACACACCTCGTCTCAGTGATTATAAAAAATAATGGTCTCAGTTCGCGATCATGAAAAAGCTCGCTAAAGCTCGCATTTTTCATGATCCGCTAACTTCGACCATTATTTTCAATAATCACTGAGACTCGGCATGTAACCTCTACGTATTGTATTCAGATTATTCAGTCTGTAGCTGTACATATGGGTCTGTGATTATAACACAGGAAAATGACGGTACCACACAATGCTCTACAGCATTGTATAGTATTGTATTGTACTGTATTGTATTGTATTGTATTGTACATTGGATTATTCTTTGTGTACATGAATGGGTCTGTGGTTATGATACAGGAAAATGACGGTAACACACACGTACTGCTCTACAGCCAAGCACAATCACATTCAATGCAGAGCACGTCCACGGCTGACACTCGCTTTTTTTGAGAGGTCGGCTCAAACTCGATCCTGCTGTGTAAAACTCAGCTCAGCACTCTGTTATGAAATCGATCCTAATTCGTTTATGATCTGATCTAATCAGACCAAATAAGAAAAGCCCAACACATCCGCTGAAATCTGTTTATGGCCTGATCTTATCAGAGTTCCAAAATTTGCCGACGTTCTTCTCTGCATATCAATTCAGGAGGAAGACGAGGACTGTTACGGAAACTCCTCAGACTCCGCATTCATTGTTTTTCTCCTGGTCTACAGACGTGGTTGATTCTGTGATTTTCAGATGATCCTGCCCTATGCTCGGATGATTTATTGTTATCACAGAGCTGTGCAAATGGCGTCATCCCATTATATCAGATTATCGGCACTTGACCGGAAATGAACTCCCAGCTTTTCAGTTGGGAAGGGTAGAAGACAATTACAACGTGTTTGTACTTCAAAGAAAATAACAATGAAAGCTGAACAGAACCACCTACTTGTTTTTGTACTAGTGTCATTCTTAAACTTTATAAATAGTTCAACTGCAGGGGAAAAGCACCAGAGTCTACAGACGTTCGCGCGCTTATACGTTATTTTTCAACCTGACGTGTGTCTTGGAAGCAAACAAAATATTGACAACTGTGAGATCTATGCAGAAGCAGACACTTGGCACTGATATAATGAGAAACATTCAATGAACAATTCGCTTATAATTTTCGTGTTTGAGATACCCATCTGAGGAGAAAAACACCGCTGGCCAAGGGAAGAGGTACCAGAAACCAGTTGTTATTGTATGCATGAAATCTCGGACTACTATGTTTGGAAAATCAGTCTAAAAGTGTTAGTGTAAAGCCAGATTAGTAATAGTACTGTATTGTACAAACCACAAACTGCCTCGCATGTATGTGTGCGAATGCTAAAACTCTAATAAACAAGAGGCGAAGCCTTCAAGGCTCACGTAAGAAATCGACAAACAGTAACACAAACTCAATCACTTCGTCACACATACACACACACACACACACACACACACACACACACACACACACACACAGTAAGCGGTATAGGTGACACTGTGCAAGAAAGCGAGACACTAGATCTAGATCTGAATGGCCAATTTCGAAGAAAAAACTAGTCTCGGCCCGCTCGGCAAAACAACAATGACCGAGACTTTCAGTAATTCCTTCGCGTGACGTCTAACCCTCTTACGTCATAATGTGACGTCTTCAAATGTTGTGACGTCTTCAAATGTTAAAGTTTCTACCACAGACATACATACATACATACGCACACACGCACGCACGCACGCACGCACGCACAGACAGACAAAAGTTAGCATCGCATAGGCTACACTTACGTGAGCCAATAAAATTAAAATTAAAAATAAATGCCCTCCATCTTTTTTTCCAACCTGTTCCTTGTTCGTTCCGTCAGTGTTGCTTTTGCTTTATGTTGTCCTTTGTTTGTGTATGTTTCCTGATGAAGATTCTATAATCGAAAATTGGTATTAGTGTGCTGTCCTTGTATCGGTGAGTACAGAATTATTTTGTTTTTCAACTTGTTTAACTGCTGTTGTATGGGTGAGAATTGCGTAAACTGATTCGTTTTTGTGGTTTTTTTTGTAATCAGGATGTTGCGTGCTACATTGTGTGAAGTTAGGACCCGTCATAAATCTCATACTGATCATATAATTAACCTCTTGTGAGACGTTATGTTATAGTATTGGAGACGAAGAATAAGAAAAGTGGTTTTATTCGTCAGTTTGGGGCTTTATCTGAACCCTGAATTTAGATTATGATACGTATTTGATATGTGACATTCTTGATAGTTCTTGGGGCATTTTTTCAAAAGAAATATGAGCTGCTACCCCTGGGTAAAGCGTGCAGCGCCGGAGGCTTGTTGTTGATGTTGGTGGTGGTGTTGGTGTTGGTGTTGTTGTTCAATCAATCAATCAATCAATGACGCTTATATCGCGCATATTCCGTGGGTACAGTTCTAGGCGCTCTGCAGTGATGCCGTGTGAGATGAAATTTTATACGGCCAGTAGATTGCAGCCATTTCGGCGCATATTTACCTTTCACGGCCTATTATTCCAAGTCACACGGGTATAGGTAGACAATTATTAACTGTGCCTAAGCAATTTTGCCAGGAAAGACCCTTTTGTCAATCGTGGGATCTTTAACGTGCACACCCAATGTAGAGTACACGGGGGGAGGGTTCGGACACCGAAGAGAGTCTGCACACAAAGTTGACTCTGAAATAAATTTCCGCCGAACCTGGGATCGAACTCACGCTGACAGCGGCCAACTGAATACAAATCCAGCGCGCTACCAACTGAGCTATATCCCCGCCCCGGTGTTGTTGCGGTCCTTTTTACATTTAGTCAAGTTTTGTTGTAACATAGAGGGGGGAATCGAGACGAGGGTCGTGGTGTATGTGTGTGTGTGTGTGTGTGTGTGTGTGTGTGTGTGTGTGTGTGTGTGTGTGTGTGTGTGTGTGTGTGTGTGTGTGTATGTGTGTGAGTGTGTGTGTGTGTGTGTGTGTGTGTGTGTGTGTGTGTGTAGAGCGATTCAGAGTAAACTACTGGACCGATCTTTATGACATTTTTCATGAGAGTTCCTGGGTATGATATCCATCGATAGTTTTTCATTTTTTTCGATAAATGTCTTTAATGACGTCATATCCGGCATTTTGTACAAGTTGTGGCGGCACTGTCACACCCTCATTTTTCAATCCAATTGATCGAAATTTTGGCCAAGCAATCTTCGACGAAGGCCTGACTTTGGGATTGCATTTCAGCTTGGAGGCTTAAAAATTCATTTTTGACTTTGGTCATTAAAAATCTGAAAATTGTAATTAAAATTATTTTTTATAAAACGATCCAAAATTACGTTTATCGTATTTTTCATCATTTTATGATTCCAAAAACATATAAATATGTTATATTCGGATTAAAAACAATCTCTGAAAATTAAAAATATAAAAATCATGATTAAAATTAAATTTCCGAAATCGTTTTAAAAACAATTTTATCTTATTCCTTGTCGGTTCCTGATTCCAAAAACATATAGATATGATATGTTTGGATTAAAAACACATTCAGAGAGTTAAAAAGAATAGAGATATAGAATTTATTATTGTTTGCATAAACCACCGAACTCTGACATAGATAATATGATTTATTTCCCCGTGCAAACTTGGTCTTGTGCTTGTATACGTGTACACACGAACAGGCACTAGCAGGTCTGCACATATGTTGACCTGGGAGGAAAACTGCTTCTGTATGAATATTAAGGCAATTGAACAAGAAGCAGCTTTACTCGCCCCCGACGTTTCTAAAAGTCAAGGAAAGGGAGAATATTGCCCATATTATCTGTTATCACACAATGGTACTCGCCTCATTTATTATAACAAATATACACTTGTACACAACCCCATTTCTATAACAAACACAAATTATACGCATAGCATTTTCTATACTACCCGTCATAAAAGAAAATAGGCAGACACGTTTACGTGCAGATCTTTATGATTGGGCCGTTATTATAAAAACCAGTTATGTGCTGACTGGAAAGGTCATCCGTTCTCTTGCCATATTTAGCAAACAGATTATTTTACAAGAGGTAGTGTTTGTACAGTGAGACCTACAACACAGATACCCCCATACAATCAAATGTACCAAAGCAAGTTTCCCCGTGTTCAAATCTACACAAAAATCATAACAGCTTAAAGGCACACTCAGCTTCTCGTAAACCATCAGTTTCTGGTCACAGACACTGTCAGGCTTTGACACACAATACAAACACCTTTTCGTTTAAACACTCACCGCTTGAGAACATCCTATAGGTGCCCTCCGTAAAGAGAGAGCATTTTTCAAAGAAATGATTTGTGCGTGGCCAGCCGGATTGTCTTGTACCACAATCGGACGCCTCGTTTTGGCGCTAGACCTAACTTTTAAAACCTAAATAAGAATTTGACAGCTTGTTACACAAACATTCTTAAATCATAAAAGAATTCTGTTTTCGTCAAGACAAGATCAGTACCATTCTAAGTTTTGAAAGTTTTAAAAAAGGGAGCCCGGAAGCTGTTCACGCAAGGTCGTGTTTCCCAAGCAAACGAATGTTCTGCATAGCGCTTGCTTCTTTGAATCCAACCGCCGCCGATAAGTTCGTGTGACTCGCAGTCGTGTGTTGCATTTTAGATTCAGAGGTACACAATAACGTGCTATTCCATATACAGCGAGTCACATTGAAATCATAAACGGACGACTAAATTGTGAAAAAAAGGAAAGTGAATCACACGGGTTCACGATGACTCAGGGGTGAAATAAACCACGAAATCTGGTGTGTGGTTTACGCAAGCTAAATAGCCATTCAAACGAACTGTGTCATTGAATGCTATTAAATGCTGGTGTAAGTGTGTTCCATAAGGTTAAAACTCCTTTTTTCGTGAGAAGATTTAAATCGTTCTGTAAACCATTAATTTTGAGGCAGACTGGGCCTTTTAACGGAACACGTTTTGCGTGTTGTTTAATCAATGAGTCTTATATCGCGCATATTCCGTGGGTACAGTTCTAGGCGCTCTGCAGTGATGCCGTGTGAGATGAAATTTTATACGGCCAGTAGATTGCAGCCATTTCGGCGCATATTTACCTTTCACGGCCTATTATTCCAAGTCACACGGGTATAGGTAGACAATTATTAACTGTGCCTAAGCAATTTTGCCAGGAAAGACCCTTTTGTCAATCGTGGGATCTTTAACGTGCACACCCAATGTAGTGTACACGGGGGGAGGTTCGGACACCGAAGAGAGTCTGCACACAAAGTTGACTCTGTGAAATAAATTTCCGCCGAACCTGGGATCGAACTCACGCTGACAGCGGCCAACTGAATACAAATCCAGCGCGCTACCAACTGAGCTATATCCCCGTTTACATAAACGGCCTCATCACAAAGATATGCACTCAAACGCATCTGCCTAGTTTAACGAAGCGTAGTACAGCATAACTCCACTCTTAAGACCCCCAATTTAAGACTTCCTACCTTTTAAGGCCTTATTTTTTTCAGATTGTCTGTTCATCACTTCTGTAAATGTACGACTATTTTAAGACTCCCTCATTTTTGAGACCTTATTTTCTCAGAGATCTGGAGATCTGAAAACGAGGCTTCCACTGTGTTATAACAAACACACAACTCCACTCACCACCGCCGTTTCTGTAGCAGAGGTAGGGGAAACGAACCACATTGCAAACGCATCTGCCTAGTCAAATGACGCGTAGTATTATTTGTTATATTATATGAAGTCTTATATCGCGCACGTATCTCCAGACTCGGACTCAAGGCGCAGGGATCTATTTATGCCGTGTGAGATGGAATTTTTTACACAATACATCACGCATTCACATCGACCAGCAGATCGCAGCCATTTCGGCGCATATCCTACTTTTCACGGCCTATCATTCCAAGTCACACGGGTATTTTTGGTGGACATTTTGTATCTATGCCTATACAATTTTGCCAGGAAAGACCCTTTTGTCAATCGTGGGATCTTTAACGTGCACCCTCCAATGTAGTGTACACGAAGGGACCTCGGTTTTTCGTCTCATCCGAAAGACTAGCACTTGAACCCACCACCTAGGTTAGGAAAGGGGGGAGAAAATTGCGAACGCCCTGACCCAGGGTCGAACTCGCAACCTTTCGCTTCCGAGCGCAAGTGCGTTACCACTCGGCCACCCAGTCCATTATATCAAACACACAACTCCACTCACCACCGCCGTTTCTGTAGCAGAGGTAGGGGAAGCGGACCACATTGCAAACGCATCTGCCCAGTCAAATGACGCGTAGTATTACAACAAACACACAACTCCACTCACCACCGCCGTTTCTGTAGCATAGGTAGGGGAAGCGGACCACATTGCCCAGGCCGATGCACTGCCCGACACAGGCCAGAATGAACTCAACCTGACCGTTCCACATCTCTCGCTCCGGGATCCCGTCGTCAAGCTTCGTCTCGATCGTGCGTCCGTTGGCCTCGATGGACAGAGTGGTCTCCCTGGACAGACTCCCGCCAACAGGGGGCACCCGGCCATCTATGGTCATCTCGATGCATTCCTTCTTCTGGTTGTTGGGCTGCTGCTTCTCCATGGCTGGAGAGGTGTTGTGGTGGTGAGAGGCGTTGGAGGGCGAGGAGGTTGGGGTGGTGGTAGTGGTTGTGGTGGAGGGGTTGGAAGGACTTCTGTAGCCCCTACCGCAAGTGCGGCCTGAGTTCGCGGCAGCAATGGACTGAAAAATCTTGACTGCGACAGAAATAGAGAAAAGATTCACGTCGAAGATTGCTACGACCATCTTGGGGAGATTGTTCATAAGTCACAGCTTTCTTTAATTTATTTGTTGCGGCTGTTTCTCTCGTTTGTCCACTTTGAACCCGTCAGGTCGAGGGTCTTGTGAATGTTTTTGTTTAGTCCTCAATTGAACGTACAAAAATGTTAACTTTTTTTTCTTTCTATTTTTAATTGTCAAAGATTGGTTAATCTCTGTACATGAGTTAAAAAACAAAGGAATACTGTACTCACCGATACAAGAACGAGACAAGACGGTACGAATTTTCGCTTATGGAAGCTTCATCAGGAAAAACAAGAACGCAAAAGACAACAAAAAGCAGACGCAACACGGTTTGAAAGAAAATATAGGAGAAAAACGCAAAAAAGGGAAGGAACTCTAGGAACGGAAATGAATAAAAGGGGAGAGAAGTGGTTGGAGGATGTCATGGGCACAGGCATACTAGACTAAAAGTGATACACATTCATAAAAAGGGGGGGGGGGAGGGAGGGAAAAAAAGAAGAACAAAAGGGGGGGGAAACAAACGAACGCACGCACACACACACACACACACACACACACACACACACACACACACACACACACACATACACACACACACAGTACACACACACACAACCAAACACATGAACACACACATAGACACACACACACACATAGACACACACACTCACATTCACACACAAACACACTTTGGGCTCTTACTACACTTTGGCCTCTTACCACACAATGGCTTTTTGTTGTCTTTTTTGCGTGTTTCCCCTCCATTTTCTTTCAAACCTTGTTCGTTCCGTGTTGCGTCTGCTTTTTATATTTAGTCAAGTTTTGACTAAATATTTTAACATCGAGGGGGAATCGAAACGAGGGTCGTGGTGTATGTGCGTGTGTCTGTGTGTCTGTGTGTGTGTGTGTGTGTGTGTGTGTAGAGCGATTCAGACTAAACTACTGGACCGATCTTTATGAAATTTGACATGAGAGTTCCTGGGTATGAAATCCCCGAACGTTTTTTTCATTTTTTTGATAAATGTCTTTGATGACGTCATATCCGGCTTTTCGTGAAAGTTGAGGCGGCACTGTCACGCCCTCATTTTTCAACCAAATTGGTTGAAATTTTGGTCAAGTAATCTTCGACAAAGCCCGGACTTCGGTATTGCATTTCAGCTTGGTGGCTTAAAAATTAATTAATGACTTTGGTCATTAAAAATCTGAAAATTGTAAAAAAAAATAAAAATTTATAAAACGATCCAAATTTACGTTTATCTTATTTTCCATCATTTGCTGATTCCAAAAACATATAAATATGTTATATTTGGATTAAAAACAAGCTCTGAAAATTAAATATATAAAAATTATTATCAAAATTAAATTGTCCAAATCAATTTAAAAACACTTTCATCTTATTCCTTGTCGGCTCCTGATTCCAAAAACATATAGATATGATATGTTTGGATTAAAAACACGCTCAGAAAGTTAAAACAAAGAGAGGTACAGAAAAGCGTGCTATCCTTCTTAGCGCAACTACTACCCCGCTACGAGTATACGGTCTTGCTGAAAAATGGCGTTGCGTTCAGTTTCATTCTGTGAGTTCGACAGCTACTTGACTAAATATTGTATTTTCGCTTTACGCGACTTGTTGTTGTCTTTTGTGTTCTTGTTTTTCCTGATGAAGCTTCCATAAGCGAAAATTCGTATCGTCTTGTCCCGTTCTTGTATTGGTGAGTACAGTATTCCTTTGTGTGTGGTTCTTTTTTAACTTTGTTCATCTTACCACAGTCACTTCGTTGTTTAGATTTCTGTACATGAGTGTAAAGGTTTTGGCTCGATGTCTTATATCTGGCCAGAGTCTAACATAGGATGAGGTCATTATTCCACTTGGTCGCATACCGAACAACAACAGCCTGACCGCATGCTGTGCAGAGTGAGATGTTTTCAATGAACTAATTTCGAGAGAAAAATCTTCTTTCTGGGCAGATATGAGACAGTGAACAGAACTGTTATCACGGTAAAGGCGATGCTTTTAAAGATAATGAGACATACCTGTCAAATTTTCATGGTCTAAAAATCCTAATGGGCGTCGTCCACGGGTCGAACGTTTTTTTGTTGTTGTCGCTGTTGGTTTTTGTTGTTGTCGCTGTTGGGGGGGGGGGGGCGGGGGGCGTGGCATGGGGGGGGGGGGGGGGCGGATAGGCAAGCATATTTTGTGGGGCGTGTTTTTGATAAACACAATTCTTTAAATGGTTAGCTTAATGTTTGTTTCTTATGTTTAATACTTTCTATAATGAAAAACGTATTTGTTTTATTAACCTTGAGCAAGCGCCCTTGTATGTAGCGGTTCCTGTATTCTAGATGTTAATACACGGCCGCACTTGATGAAAGCGGCATAGCTTGTTATGTGGTCCTAGGCGAATCTGGGGTATAATATATATATTGTCACGCTATATTTTCTTAATAACATATGCATACACTCAACTAAAGGTTCAGTTCTATCAAGATGTGCAGTTAAAGGCCTGAAGACGGAGGTCAGCTACCTGAAACAACTCTCTGATATTGTACATACTTCTTGTATCTCTGTTACTGGGCGAGTTTGTGTTTCGAACACTTGCATGGGTGAGATTCTTCCGGTATGTCGGAAATCAGGATTCGATCTTCTTCATTTTTTTCCTATTTTTTTCTCTATTTTTGGGGGGACGGCCCCAGGATTCATGCCATTTCTCAGTCCCACCCATGCACTTGCATTTATCAAACGTCAGTTGTTTTTCGCTTTGTTACTTGGCTCATGGAGTGCTGTGCTCTATTACATAAGATAATGGCCATTGACGTTGACTAAAGTTACTTGTTTTATACCGGAAGGTACATAGTTTTAGTAATTAGCTGCTGCCAGCATGGCATTTGTCATTGCGAAAGATTTCTGATTCGCTGTTGTATCTCCCAAGAGAACAACTAAAAGATGAAGCGAAGAATACAGTTCTTTAACAACAAATATATGAGCAATGTCTGAAGAAAATCAAAAAGCATATTCGCTTAGCCTCCTGCTGTGAAGATTTCTAAGTCGAAAGGAAGCCTTGGTATTTATGAGGATATGAACTTTAATGACATTGATTTATTAATATAGTAAGAGTGGGGAGACCAAAATGGTCTATGCTACGTTTGCGACCACATCATTGGCATGCACACCACGTTCTTATATACGATACTCTGTTAGGGGAGATGTGATACAAAAGAAACTACAGAATACCTTTTTGTCTTATGATCTATTTTGGCTTATTGCATTACAAAGAATCTGGATTAATTTCATACACAATTTATTCTAAGAGAAAAGTCGGTGTATCACGACTTAAAAATAAAGTGTTATGTTTACATTTTGTCAGGGATTCTGATGTACTTTTACTTCTTATTGGTGACACCCGTACTGGAGGACGATGTTTTGAATGTGGCCATAAATAAGAACTGACAGGTCCGGCAGTATATTTGGTGGTAATGCTGACACAATTACGGAAACCCCATCGGAAACTTTCTTTGAAAATCATATATGTGACTCTCCACCACGAAATGAGTCGCATGTCACCTCGCGCGGTTCTGCGCTAGGCTTGGTATAAGTCCGGGGAGTGTCTGGTAACAGTGTGAGGGTCACCTTAGTCACAGGCTTATAACTCAAACAGTTTTCAATCTTTTGTAAAACGGTTTTCACCACGCGGTAGAGCATAACAAACTCTGTAGGAAAATGTAAAAATATGAAAATCATGCAAAGGTGACATGCGACTCATTCCGTGGTGGAGGGTCACATTTTTGCACAAACAATGATTCTGATGATTACAGTGGATGAACAATAAGTCATTCTGTATGTCCTCGCACTCAGTACATTTGACGAAATAGTGGAATTGTCTTCCGCTTAGACTGTTTTATTTTAGCTGAAATTATTTTCTTGCATACTGCTACACTTGTTGAGTATACTCAATCCACTGGCAATCAACTCAACTTCTTGGTTTTGTTAGGGCGTAATTCACGCACATAACGGTCACCAGTGGTCATTTTTCGACGACATTCTGGATCACCTGGTTCTTGTTTTGTATCATGCGAGCGTGTTTTCAAAAAATCGGTTCAAAAGTGTGCTTCCCTACCGAGAAGGATGTATTAGGCTGTAATTGCAAACTTTTATTCGACAATTGCTCCATTCTAAGAGTTCAAAAAAGACAAGTTGTGTCAAAAAACCATGAGTTTGCAACCAAGGGCAATAACTGTCAAAGGCAGATAATTCACAAATCGAACGTGGATTTTAGATTGATCACTCAATAGCCGTCACAGTGATATGATATCTGCTGTGACTTGTGTATGTTATAAACATACACAACTTGTTTGAAATCAGAGGCAACATTCTTAATAATTCATAGACAAACTGTAAATAAAGTACGCTCATAAAGAGTCGAATTGTTGAAACAGGTCCCAGGTAAATCGTTTCCGATCATTCTTGTTAATCTATAAATGTGTTGCTTTCTTTTTGACAGTTATCTGTATGTTTTTAAACTGTTCAACAGTAAAATGCGCAAGAAATCTTTAAAATTCAGTGCCGGATTTGTCTGCTTTCTGAAATTCTGTTTAATTCAGAAGAACAACATAAACATTGTTATTTCGGGTATGTCTGAGACAGTGACACTAACCTTTGCCAAGACAAACAACAGAAATCTCTCTCTCTCTCTCTCTCTCTCTCTCTCTCTCTCTCTCTCTCTCTCTCTCGCGCGCGCTCTCTCTCTCTCTCACACACACACACACGCACGCACACACACACACACACACACACACACACACACACACACACACACACACACACACACATAGACATAGAGCAGGGACAGAGAGAGAGAGAGACAGCTATAGACAAAGACAGACAGAGACGTAGCAAACACAGAGAGAAAGACAAAGAGACATGCATACAAACAGACAGACAGGGAGAGACAGAAAAAGAGTCTAACACAACGTCTCACATTGACGCAGTCCGAATCACACTCCAGCACTTACCAGTGTACACGCCAAAGGGATGACTGACGATTTTGAATGCCTGGAATTTGAATTGTCACTGGCGCACTTGTTTCAAATATCAAAATAGGTTCCCTCTAAATTTCGGCATTAAAACAAACACGGAGAAATGCAGAAATGCCATACATTGTCCGTAAATCCTCGAGAACTGATCACCGACAAAATTGAACAGACGAACACGTGCAGGTTGGGAGTTAAAATATTCCGATTACAGTCTCTTTCTGCATTAATGCACAGCTGCGGAAAATAATAAACCGTAGTGTGTCAACAGTGTCATAAAGTTAAAACTTCCAAATGCCAAGCGAGCTCCATTGTTCTGTAAAAGCGGAACGCATGTCATTGACTCGGCGAGTATAGTCATGCAGTGTCACCCAGGGCCGGGCGTGAAGAGAGAGAATGCAGACCGGGCCACAGGAACGAGAACGGAAATGATCCACCTCCCGCTGCACTGTGGTAAGCAGGAACAGTTTAGCGAGCGCAGGGGGTGCGGAACTGAAGAGCAGTTAGAGGGTAATGGACATCTGCCCTTCTCTCTATCTCCCTCCTCCCTCTCACTCTGGCGCAACCGTCCCCCGTCCTTTTTGTACCACGTGGTCTGCGGTAATTGAAAGACTGCAGTCCCCTCTCCTGCTGCAACTGCTTAGTTTCAATTTTCTTCGCTTGCTCTCTCTGTCTCTCTTTCTCTCTGTCTCTGTCTCTCTCTGTCTCTGTCTCTCTGTCTCTGTCTCTCTCTCTCTCTCTGTCTCTGTCTCTGTCAGTCTCTCTCTCTCTCTCTCTCTCTCTCTCTCTCAAGCGGAGGGATGTTTTCATCACAAATTAAAGCCAGGACGGACCTGAGGTGGTGAGACTGTGCCTTTAAATGTCTCCAGACAGCGACGAAAGACAGAACATGTACCCTCTGCATGCCTTGCAAATGATCGTGCCATCGCCCGCTGTTACTGTTTTAACACTTCCAGGTTTCCCCTGGAAAACGTTTATGTTCGCCCTGCAGTCCGGACTGACGATCTAACAGCGAACGAAAAGAAGAAGAAGAAGAAGAATGTCGAGATATGTGTGTTGCAGTAGGGCCTATGTGCTCCGCATGTTGTGTGCTGTTTTTACGGCGAGATCCCTGTATTGGAGTTTTGCACGTTTGCAGAACTTAGTTTTGTCATGCTGTTCTTCTTGGGCGTGTTTTGAGTTATTATCCTCTCTGATTTCTTGTTTTGTACTTTATATTTGTGACCCTCCACCACGAAATGAGTCGCATGTCACCTCGCGCGGTTCTGCGCTAGGCTTAATATAAGTCCGGGGAGTGTCTGGTAACAGTGTGAGGGTCACCTTAGTCACAGGCTTATAACTCAAACAGTTTTCGCTCTTTTCTAAAACGGTTTTCACCACTGAATAGAGCATAAAAGACTCGTTCGGAAAATGTAAAAATATGAAAATCATGCAAAGGTGACATGCGACTCATTCCGTGGTGGAGGGTGACATTTGTTCTTGGTTGTTGTTGTTGTTGTTGTTGTTGTTGTTGTTGTTGTTGTTGTTGTTGTTGTTGTTGTTGTTGTTGTGTGTGTTTGTTTGTTTGTGTGTTTGCTTGTTTGTGTTGTTGTTGTTGTTGTTGTTGTTGTTGTTCTTGTTCTTGTTGTTGTGGTGGTGGTGCTGGTGATGATAATATGTTTGTTTGTCCCTGCATACTCGTCCATGCAGTCATAATTTCTCAATGCTTTTGTGGAGGTCCCATTTTGCGCAGAGGGTTGCATGGGTACAGAGACTCGGTGGACATATTCCAAGCTGAGAATCGTGTTGGGGAATCATATTAGTTTAACACACATAAATCTAGCACCAATGTAATTAGAAATTGATTTTTTTTCTGAACTCGGTTCCGCTGTGACCTTGAAATCTGGCCGTCCTCCGGGGCTATCAAGGCGTGCACAGTTTTAGGATCGTTCTGCAAAAACATTCTAGAAAATTTCATTTTTTTCTTTGAACAATGAAAATCGTGACAGGACAATTTTCATTTGTATTGCGTTGGTACTAGAAAATAGCATAACTTCCCTTTTAATCGCTAACAATTAATACGCAAATATTGTAACTGCAATGAATCGAACTTCAAAGTCAAAGTTATCGCTTGCTGTTCACGACGATTTTGCCGAAGTTCCAACACATTACCACAGTTCTCTGTGTATGTAAAGTTTGGTACCTTGCAACATATTGCTTGGATTTGGAACACTGTTCTTGGATTTTACCGATATGTTAACGTTTCCTGTCAGCGATGTCAGCTCTCCCCATTAGTCTGCTCCAGGATCGCAGATTGGAAGCGAGTGCGACGGAGAGAGCGTGAGTGTGTGTCACACAACCCGCGCCGTACAGCGTGTCTGTCTGGCGTAATCGTCAGCCCAATGACCCTCCACATAATGGTCAATTATTGGGAGAGAAAGGATCGAGGGTTGAAAGAGCCACATCTGGTGGAGTCTCGGCTAAACTGGGTGACCAGGATCGGGTCCCGTTTGACCTACTTTGCTGAGCTTGTCGTTGGAACTTCTTTGCACGTGAAAAGTAGTGGTTGTTTGAATTTAGATTGTTCAATGCACTTTAAAAGTATCTGTCTTTCGAATTAAAATTGTCCAAACCACTCCCTATAAAGAATCTGTCGTTCGAATTTCAATTCTTCAAACCACTTCTTGAAAAGTATAATTATGTCGTTCGAATTTATATTGAAGTGTTACTTAGGATTGTCAGTGTCGGACATAAGAACAGACAGGCTGACATACGGTCACACAGACAGTTTGTATGATCTACTCTACATGTTCCAGGTGACTTCATTTTCCTGGACGATTTTAAATCGAGATGCTACTGGACTGTCAGTTTAAGTGTTGGTCACGCGAAGACAGAGGCTGTAGACAAAGAGAAACAGGCTGACTGACAGGCAAATATACCGTCGTGCATTTTGCTGGAGACTAAATTATCACTTCGAGCGTAGAACTCGTTCGAATTAAGAGATTCCCATTGCCCCAAAACGGCTTCCTGCCGCCCCATAATTTCCACAGTACGGTTGGGTGGGGGGGGGGGGGTAATTATGTCACCAAATATCAGGAATGCCTTCATAGTGGTGTCTGAAGGTTCAATGGTTCAAAAGTTTAACAGCTGTGTTTCGGTAATCTGTGCTTATTGTAATTTCCGAATGCAATAATTCTCATGTCCCGTTCTCTATGTGACCTGGCGAAGACCTCAGAGTAGTAATTGTTGTATAGTCCGGCTGTGTTGTCCTCTTCGTGTTAACGTGAGCACAGTACTTTTTGTGTCCTTTTATTTTTATTTATTTTTTACGAGGAGGAAGGAAGCCACAGCAATACAAAGTGTAAATATATTTGAATTTTGTCTTATACGTACGTATTTTGTGTATCCACTCTCAAGGCTGATAATTCGTAGTTTTCCTGAATGATTCGTTTCGTTCAAAATTAAACTATCCATAAATGTACCCTTCATGATTTTTTAATCCGTATCACTTGTCGCCATTGTACTCCAAGAATATAAAAACATTTCTCATACTGCACTTTTATCACGTCATGTTGTAATGACAAGAGCATGCTGGTGCTTTTCTGGAAGGAAGACATCATTTGAGATTTTTTTTAAATTAAAGGGTGCAATATAATTATAAAGCAGTTAAAGGCTTTCGGCGCGCTTAAGGTTTCCGTCTGGTTGGAAAATGTCGCCACAAATGTAATTTTTCTTCTTTTTTCAAGGGGAATTTTGAGTTGCTTGGGTTTTTTTTTGTTCGTTTTTTTTTTACGGAAAGCGCATAGAGACTGTGATTGGCGATCATTCATCTCCCTTGCTAATAACAGGACAAATTGCTGATCCTGTGATCGAAGACTTTAACAAAACAAAACAAATACAGAAGTCGCTTTAATTGATATATACAATCTCAATAACTTTGATGTTAGACGGCGCCGAGAGACAAATCAACTAACTTTGTGTGGAAGAAACCTCTGTCACAAGACGAAGTCGAATTATCAGGTAGTGTCCATGAGCTCCGCAGATGTCACGCACACAAACGACTGACGAAAGACGCAGAAAGGAAACTAGAAGGAAGTTGTCGAAGAAGCCATGAGAAATCAAACCACGAGTCACAGAAACGAAACATCATCGGCGAAATAGCGAGCACCACCTGTCCGAAAAAGCGTCACAGTTCATTTTTCATTTTCATTTTCATTACTTTATTGTCCCATCGCTGGGAAATTCGGGTCGCTTCCTCCCAGTGGAAAGCTAGCAGCAACGGAGTCGCGCTACCCAGGTGTCTGCGTGTTTGGGTGTATTCAACCACCTGCACTTATGGCAGAATGACCAAGGTCTTTTACGTGCCATTGTGATGACACGGGGGTGGGACATGGCTTCCGTCTCTGGGTCTGCACATAAAGTTGACCCGTGTCCGTCCCGGCCCGAATTCGAACCTGCGACCTTCCGATCACAAGTCCAGTGCTCTACCAACTGAGCTACCGGGCAGCGCAACAGCAGTTCCAGAGAAACAAATGTTGACAGCAAAACGATCAGACACTGAAACCCATCAAAGAACGTGTAATGACAAGAAGAGAGACCCATCGATCTTCCGTTTTAAAAAGATAAAAACCAAGCAATTAATCTGTTGAAGCACAGACAACAAAAGCACAGCAGTTACAAGGAACGGATATGATATTGCTGATGTTGTTGTTGTTGAGAGCAGTCTATATTTATCCCCTACCTTTTCCTTATAAATAAATTCACCCCCACCCCCACACCCCAAAGTAGTTGAACATTACCACAGCCAAAAAAAATAGAATTGCAAAGCAGTTTACCTCTTTATGTTTGTTTAAGTGGCCACTCAATATGCGGTAAATGTCTTTTTATTCATTGAGTTACAATTAGGCTTAGAAAAGAAAACAATTGTGTGAGAACAAACAAAATGTGTGAAAAAAGCACGGTATCTAAAGAACAAAATAAAACTTCACGAAACAAACCAAAACAAAACCCCACTGAACCTCTTTCGGCGGGGTCGGGGGAACACCCGGGAACATGACCCTAATACCTAATACCGTGAGGGTGTAAACAAATATTGATCATCATGCTCTTTCAGCACCTCAACAAAAAGCATGTCATAAAAACGCTCTGATATTATTGTATCAGAACCTTCAAAGACAAAAGCAAAAATAAAAAAATAGCACAGCCTTTTTGACAGCACCACTTACAACGAAAAACAAGAAAGATCGATAAGAGTGAAGTGTTATTTTTATTTTGTGGTATTTTTCCGTTTGAAATAGTTCATTGTGTCTACAATGAAATGTTCCAAAAACGAATATATATCTTGTTATAAAAATAAGAACAAGAGACTGCAGGTTATAACAACATGAACAAGATAGTCTTTCGGATGAGACGAAAAACCGAGGTCCCTTCGTGTACACTACATTGGGGTGTGCACGTTAAAGATCCCACGATTGACAAAAGGGTCTTTCCTGGCAAAATTGTAAAGGCATAGATAAAAAATGTCCACCAAAATACCCGTGTGACTTGGAATAATAGGCCGTGAAAAGTAGGATATGCGCCGAAATGGCTGCGATCTGCTGGCCGATGTGAATGCGTGATGTATTGTGTAAAAAAATTTCCATCTCACACGGCATAAATAAATCCCTGCGCCTTGAATATGTGCGCGATATAAATTGCATAACATAAAGAAAAAATTAAAAATAAATCCCTGCGCTTAAAACTGTACCCACGGAATACGCGCGATATAAGCCTCATATTGATTGATTGAAGATAACACTAAAAATGTACTCACCAGAAACATGGACGGCCGCAGACAAGATTTAGATGTATTCACGTTTCGTTTCGGAATGAAGGAAGGGCGATAAATCTTCAAGTGAAATTATCACGTCTGTCCTCGATCAAAATGGGAAAAAAAAACCCTAGGAGGTGGTCCAGAATCGGGCATACTTTGATTATTTTCAGTCCAAATAAATCACACAGACTTTGTTTATACAAATCACATACGAAGCCAGAATAAAAATTCGATGCGATGACCTACTTCTGCTTCGCCATTTGCTTTCTCACCATGAAGTTGGATAAATGTACCAGGATCAGCACCCTTCAAAATATTTCAGTTCACAACAGTTGTCTACCTCCAATGAACACATTCTCAGCGCTGAAAGACTGTGAAAGGGTTGATGAATCTAGCAATGCATAAAATGGCCAACAAATAAAACTGTTAGTGTGCAAAAATACTCACAAAAGTTGACGAAATATTGTTCGTTTTTTGGGGGTGGAAAACGTGACTGCGTTTTGACGTTCCACGTTCCGTTTCAGTTGACCTTCACCTTTCCAGCGAGAGACCCCCGAAATGATGACGTTTACCACAACTTCAAAACGAAACGTCCCGACGTTTCGTTTATTAAATCTCCCTAATAACAAAACGAACACGTTCTTTTGTTAGTTGAACGTTAGGTGATGTCTGTCTTCTTTACTGAGTTTTTTCTTTTTCTTTCTGGCATCTCTCCTTTTATATTTGTAATATAATTTTGCTGATGAAACCGGTTCTTGTCTTTGTTTGTTATTGTCCAGGTTTCCGGTGAGTACATTGTAATTGTTATCTTGTTGATATTCGTTATTTTAGGAATTCCTAGCCAAATAGGTGGATTAAAGGGACGTTGAATACCAACAACCAACCAATTCTTTATTCCGGATTTGAAAAATGGCTGGCGCGATTTTCAGCTTTGTGCAATGGATCCTTTGACTTGCAATTCCAGCATTCCAGCTGTTTACATTTCCTGGAAATTCCGCCGCAGAGCTGATCCTGATATGCATTGCTTTAAAGCAAACTGCATGGGTCGAAAACGGATTTTTGTGGGATAGTGTCCTGCGTCGCAGTGTTAGCGGAGTCAACACGCTACTGCCGAAACAGGGCATCTCTTGATGTGGAATAAACGCCAAGCAATAAGATGGAACAGCCTGGAAAGCGAAGGGAAGGAAAGGTTTTGGCGTTTTGGAAATAAAACTGCAAGGAAAGTCGACTAAGAGAGAGAAAGAGAGAGAGAGAGAGAGAGAGAGAGAGAGAGAGAGAGAGAGAGAGAGAGAGAGAGAACTCAGAACTCAGAACTCAGAAAGTACATTGGTTAGGCCAACTGAGAGAGAGAGAGAGAGAGAGAGAGAGAGAGAGAGAGAGAGAGAGAGAGAGAGAGAGAGAGAGAGAGAGAGAGAAACTGAAACTGAACTTTATTACAAAAGGATAGAAGTTTTAGGCAAAGAGAGACAGAGAGAGAGAGAGACAGAGAGAGACAGAGACAGAGACAGACAGACAGAGACAGACAGACAGACAGACAGACAGAGAGATAGACAGACAGACAGACAGACAGACAGACAGACAAACGAACGCACAGACAGACACACAGAGAAAAACAGACTGGCCCCCCTCCCCCCTCATAACATATTTAAATCTGGATCCTTCGCTACTGGTCTTGTATGCGGTTTTTAACTGACCCTGAATTGG
The DNA here is from genome assembly GCF_037325665.1 of Littorina saxatilis. Classification (NCBI taxonomy): domain Eukaryota; kingdom Metazoa; phylum Mollusca; class Gastropoda; order Littorinimorpha; family Littorinidae; genus Littorina; species Littorina saxatilis. Next base: position 59,368,106 of record NC_090248.1, on the reverse strand, counting down.
AACCCGCACCGGGTTGAGTTCTGATCTTAGATTCATTATTCTGTTTCTTTTGAGAATAATATGCTTAGGGTGACCGCATTGAGCCCATGCCAGTCTGACATGACTTACAATCGAACTTTACATAGATCGGTAGATGTCTGAGTTCAGTTGGATAAGAGAGAGAGGGGGGCGGGGTGCTTGCCGTTAAATGTTCAACAAATATCGGCGCAAGATCTTTTAGCTGGGTAAAAAAATATAATACAAAGAGTGAATTACGTTTAAAATTAAGATCGCATAGCCGGTAACTGGATGACACACAAAAAGGAAATAACTTGTTGCATACTTCTACGTCTGTATGTTGCATATTGGATGAGCATCCACCAACAGCCACTGTGGAGGAAAGTCTGCAAAATGTGTGAAGACTACTTTTGTGCACATTTGTAGAAGGGTTTACAGCTTGTCGCTAGCTGCTCGGTCGCTTTTTTGGCTTGCCATGTCGCCAACAAAAAATAAGAACAAAATAAGAAAAAGGTTTGTGCCAAGCGCGATTGAGACTGTTAAACGCGAATAAGACAGTTTCGTTGAACGAAAGTAACCCATTTCTTCGTCCTCCCTCAAATCAAAGTGTGGCACGCCTGTGTTTGATAAGAAGGTGTAAAGTGGGTTATGTAGACAGGGCACTGGCGAGTATCGAACCACTGACCCCCTACTTCAATACATCTGCCGCTCTCCAATGTCGTCTGCTCTGTCAAATCGATGAGTTAACTCCCTTGTCAAATTTGGTGCGGGACTGGTTGAGGAAACGACACGGCAAATATTAAGAGATGCAGGGCTCTCGCGCGATCATTGAATTGGCTTGTAAAGTTGATACCGAATTCGTACGTGGAATTTGACCCGCGTATTGAATCTGTTCTATTCAAATCCAAAAACTTGAATGAAAAATGAAAAAAAATTCATTCGCTTGCGGTTAACCAGCAAGCGGCCGAAAACTCAACCAAGCTAAGTTCTTGTTACTTATTGTTTGTCTGTGCACTTAAGACACCGTTGGGTCGACATATCTTTGATTGTAACGTATTGTTTTGTCAATAACAAACGTTCCAACAAATTACCTTTCTTGTGTTTTGACAAACTTTGCAGACGAAGAAAACGGTGACAACGTTCTGAAACTGAACGCGTTCGTGACAAAAAGCATTTATTTTGGCATAGAAATTCGACCTATAATGTTAATGTAAACCACGTGTTCCTATTCAGGGAATATTATTTGATGATGTATTTATTATGGTGGGAAGAATTTTAGAACGCTTATGTTGAATTTCACAGCTGTGCTTGCTGCCTTTGTATATGAGCGTTTCTGTCTTTCTTTCCTTTACGCTTGTTGTATTAGTCAAACGCTTTATCGTCTTTTGTTTGCTTGAATTTATTTGCAGGGTTGGACGAATCGTCCGCCCGATCGCCAAGGGCGAGTAAAAAATCCTCCGGGCTAGTAGAAACCGCCTTGCAACTCGCCCGGCTGGCCAGTGAAAATTCTGGCCAAATGCGACTCTTTTGGTTGTCATATTGAGTTTCAAAGCCATATAACACCGCAGATGCAGCAACTGTGGTATGTACCGGGCCCGCAACATTTTTGGTGGGCTAGTGACTTTCTTGACGGCTGGCGAGTTAAAATTTTTATATTTGGCCATCCCTGATTTTGATACCAAACATTATGCTCCCTTTGTGGATCTTGATTCTTATCCTTTTCGTACTGATATTATGAACGCTACATAGCAAGGTCCATGGAATCGAAAAATGTCAGGAATCAGCGTTAATTAACCATGTTTTATTGATAGCAAAAATGTGCATTAGCAAAGTTAAGAAAACTAAATCGCATATTCCATTGGAAATTGTATTTCAACAAGAACTTGCGCTACGAAAGGTGTATCCCCATTGTCCTTAGTTAGATTGTTGTTGAATTAAGAAGTAATGTAATGGAAATGTAACCTGTAATGCAAAAGAAAACAAAATTAAAATTTCATTGAAGAAAAAAAAAAAAGACCAATGAAGAAGGATATGCTTACCGCCCAAAAAGAAAGAAAAAAAAAGAAAAGAAAAAAAGAAAAAAAAACCGAAAGAGGCAAAAAAGATGGGTTGAAGCAACCTTGCATGCAACTGAGGTCAAAAAGAAAGAAAAAAAAAGAAAAAAAGGTGGCTGTGCTAGTATCAACAGAGTCGCGCTGCTCAGGTTTGTGCGTGTTAAGGTGTAATCTGGACCTGCACGTATGGCATGATGGCCGATTTTTGTGACGTTCCACAGTGGTGACACGGGGGTGGAACATGGTTACCGTCTCCGAGTCTGCACATAAAGTAGATGGTGTACAGTACTTCCCAAGAGTCTACCTGCATGTCGAAGTCTTGCCCAGAACGGACCAAATTGGCGCAGCATGATTCGTTCTGGTGACAAAGATGGAAAAGGATCTTTTCCGTGTTATTGTCATTTTCTTCGGACTACAAGTTTCCTTTTCTTTCATAAGCACTTCTTCACACACATACACACACACACACACATACGCACACACACACATACACACACACATACGGACGAGGAGCACCTTAGGTACCGGTCATACGCAGACGGATCTGTGTGACTTCTGTACGTACGAAATCCACATTAGGTACCGTTTGGCTATACACAGTGTGTAACCCGTACGGACGAAGGCGTTAAGTACCTGTTTCCTATACACACTGATGGTTGTGTATAGTGTCAGTAAAGTGTGAATAGGTGAGGATGGAACTTTAACCGTCGATCACTTTACATGTATAACCTCAATTAATATGTTGCATGTTTTGCTTTTGATTTGTATGTTCCTTACTTTGTCATTTTGTTGTTTATGTTTATTTGCTTGTTTGCTTACTTGTCGATTGTTTGCTGGTTCGTTCGTTTACTTTGTTTATTTGTCATGTTGCTTTACTTGTTTATCATTTATTAGACATTTGTATTAGAAGTAAGGACCGGTTGTAAGAAAAGGCGTCACCTTAAACCTCTATCCTTGAAAAATAAAGTTCCATCATCATTATTATCATCTCTCTCTCTCTCTCTCTCTCTCTCTCTTTCTCTCTCTCTCTCTCTCTCTCTCTCTCTCTCTCTCTCTCTCTCTCTCTCTCTCTCTCTCTCTCTCTCTCTTTCTCTCTCTCTTTTTACATTTAGTCAAGTTTTGTCTGTGCCGGTGTGCGTGTGCGTGTGTAGAGCGATTCAGAGTAAACTACTGGACTGATCTTTATGAAATTTTACATGAGAGTTCCTGGGTATGATATCCCCGGACGTTTTTTTCTTTTTTCGATAAATGTCTTTGATGACGTCATATCCGGCTTTTTGTAAAAGTTGAGACGGCACTGTCACACCCTCATTTTTCAATCAAATTGATTGAAATTTTGGCCAAGCAATCTTCGACAAAGGCCGGACTTCAGTATTGTATTTCAGCTTGGTGGCTTAAAAATTAATTAATGACTTTGGTCATTAAAAATCTGAAAATTGTAATTAATTTTTTTTTATAAAACGATCGAAATTTACATTCATCTTATTCTTCATTATTTTCTGATTCCAAAAACATATAAATATGTTATATTCGGATTAAAAACAAGCTCTCAAAATTAAAAATATAAAAATTATGATCAAAATCAAATTTCCGAAATCGATTAAAAAACAATTTCATCTTATTCCTTGTCGGTTCCTGATTCCAAATCATATAGATATGATATGTTTGGATTAAAAACACGCTCAGAAAGATAAAACGAAGAGAGGTACAGAAAAGCGTGCTATGCAGCACAGCGAAACCACCACCGCGCTAAACAGTCTCGTCAGTTTCACTGCGTTTTGCGCGAGCGGCGGACTACGGTCACTGTAAAAAAAATGCAGTGCGTTCTGTGAGTTCCACAGCTTGACTAAATGTAGTAATTTCGCCTTAAGCGACTTGTTTTTTTGTTTGTTTTTTTTTAAATTGGAGAAAACCTGTTTCTTTTTTTTCTCTTTTTTTGTGGTTTGCATGGTTGTTTATACAAAAAGCAATTGAGGAGCCATACTTTTTTTTTCTCCTTTTTTTTTCCTTATTCTCGTCCATCCGCTCTCTCCCACCCCCCTCATAATATTCACAAACGTCATATATCACTTCACCTCATCTCGACTTATACATTACTCACATACTTCCAATGTACATTTCATTTTCCAATATACTATTCAAATCGTATCTATCACCATACTTATATTTACTAATACACATTTTTGCAATCAAAATAATGTGATTAAGTACCTTATTATTTTGGCATATATTACTAGGTTGATAACCAAACAAGACATCGTGTTCTGAGAGGTGCACATTTGATCCTGTATTTCTAAAAATATAATGGACAACATTTTCCCAAAAGCTCGTCAACTTCTCACATTGCCCAAAAAAGTGTTCAACATAATCAATGTGTTTACAAAATGTACATAATTTTGTTTCTCTAATTTTCATTTTTTTTAATAATATATTCGTGGGATAAATATTATGTAATATTTTCCATTGTAACAATCGCAATCTTTCTTCTTTTGTACATTTGCTTGCTAACAGCCAATAATTGTGATCTAGTTTAACCTGATATTTATGTAACCAAAATGTAACAGCGCAAGGCTCGCTCGCTTTGGACTGGACTATCAGTCGCGGAGGGGTTAATGATCACAGGGTTCCGTGTGTCAAGGTCATTATTGTGTTCGCCTGCTCGCGGGCTGGCTGTGTTTTTGCGAAGTGCAAGCGCTCGCACAGCAGTCTTTGCGCCGTACTAAAAAAATCTAGAGGGACTGTATCCTATCTTTGTGCACAGCTGGTTAAAAGGAATCATATCTCCGTTAACCCAAATATCTTTCACCGTATCTAAGTGCGCTTCTATCCATTTTTTTTAAAATATAAGCTTTTATTTTTATAAACCACTTTTATATTGTTCCACAAACATTGATCGCCAAAGCGATCTTCTCTCTCATAAATCAATGCTTTATTATGGATTCATTTTAAGAGAACTTCTGTCCAAAAGTTTGATCGAATGCATTCAATACCTTGGTTTTAGTGGTGTTGTGGCTTTAAAACAAAGTAAATTTCTTCCCAATACCTGATAAAGACTTAATGGAATCGTTGTCCACGGTTCATGTTTTTGTTGTTGAAGTTTTGCTGCCCATGTGAGTAAAAAAGAAGTCTGCATATCGTGGACGTTTATCATGTTAATACCACCTTCTTCCACCACATTACACAATACATTTCGGCTTTTGTATTTGAATACTTCCTTTTCCAGAGAAACCTGAACAAAATAGTATTAAACTTATCGAGAACTTTAACAGGGGCAAGAAGCGCCTGCATAACGTAAACAAATTGTGAAACTAAGAAGGACTTAATAATACATAATTTGCTGCTTAAACTTAAATTTCTTCTTGACTATCTGCAAATGATTTGTTCAACTTTTTCAAGTCTTTTGGACCAATTTTCCATAATTTCAGAGGCCGGGATGTCCTTTTTAAAACTGACTAATTCCCATGATTTTAACCTGGGTATTCCATTTAATATCGCAATATTTCTCTTGACAGTTTATACGCGATCCCAACCACATTGCTTCCGTTTTACTTTTATTTAATTTTAAGCGAGATATATTGGAGAAATCATCAATGATTTTCAAAACCGTTTCCATGTCGTTTTTATCTTGAAGTAAAACAGTTATGTCATCGGCGTACATAGCCATTTTCAAGATACGCGATGTTTGTTCTGCAAAACCTACATCTGGTAAGGCAAATCCTTTAATATTGGGGTGACTTCGGATTTTGATTGCTATATAATTCTACAGCAAGCACGAAGGCCAAAGGTGAGAGGGGACATCCCTGACGGATTCCGGAATTCACACTTATTTCTTCCGAAATCCAACCCATATAATTTATGCAGCTCGTGGTGTTTGTCATTAAAAGTGTAATCCATTTAACAAATTTTTCGCCAAAACCAATTTTTTTAAAGGACCAGACCACATAGTCTTTTGAGATGGAATCGTAGGCTCGGGCGTAGTCAAGCGCAAGTAATATATTACCTGCTTGATTTCTTTCATTAGCGTAATTAATGACATCATCAATTAATCTAATCAAGTTACTTGCCTTTCTTCCCTTAATAAATCCTGTCTGATCTTCTGGCACGAGGTCAGAAATAACACCAGATAAGCGCTGCGATAAACATTTTGCCAGCATTTTATAATCTGTATTGGTTACAGATATAGGGTTTCCAATTCTTAACGCTATCTCTCGGCAAATCTTTACCCTTATGGATCAACGTGATAACTGATCTTTTCTGAGTATCTGACAAATCACCGACTCTAAATGCACTTTGAAGGGAATTAACCACCATCATTTTTACTTTAGGCCAAAACAATTCATGAAACTTGTAGTCAATCCGTCTAAACCTGGTGACGAACCATTTTTTAATAAAGACAGCGCCCTGCCGATTTCTAACACGGTATTGGGGTGTGCATTGGGGTGTGCACGTTAAAGATCCCACGATTGACAAAAGGGTCTTTCTTGGCAAAATTGTATAGGCATAGATAAAAAATGTCCTCCAAATACACGTGTGACTTGGAATAACAGGCCGTAAAAAGTAAATATTCGCCGTAATGGCTTGAGATTTACTGGCCGATGTGAATGCGTGATGTATTGTGTAAAAAAAATCCATCTCACACGGCAGAAATTAATATGTAAATCGCCGTGAGCTCTTGTGAGAAGGGGCGATTAATAAATGTCCATTATTATTATTATTATTAAAATCAGTTTCCAAAACATATTTTCGTTCGTCATTTAACTGAGGAATATTTGAATTAAGAACTTTACTTTCAGCATCCTCCTCAACAAAATTCCCATTTTTATCAAACACGTTATTGTAAAATCTCACTTGCTCCTGTAAAATTCCTTTTTGCGTCGTTATTGAGAGCCATTTTCATTAATTAATCTGTCCATAAATTTTAAATTAGCTTTCACTTTTTCCATATTTAAAAAATATAATATCCCTTCACATGCACAATTCTATATAACATATTACAACCAAATACAATAGCAAATAAGCAAAAAAACATGGTTTGAAAGGGTAGCTGTATTGGGTTTTTTTTCGAACGATGTAAGGATCACTATATCCCGCCAAACCGCAACACGGTGGCCTAGTGGTAAGGCGTCCGCCCAGTGAGCGGGAGGTCGTGGGTTCGAACCCCGGCAGGGATACCAAGACATTAAAATTGGCAATCTAGTGGCTGCTCCGCCTGGCGTCTGGCATTATGGGGTTAGTGCTAGGACTGGTTGGTCCGGTGTCAGAATAATGTGACTGGGTGAGACATGAAGCCTGTGCTGCGACTTCTGTCTTGTGTGTGGCGCACGTTAAATGTCAAAGCAGCACCGCCCTGATATGGCCCTTCGTGGTCGGCTGGGTGTTAAGCAAACAACCAACCAAACAAACAAACAAAATATATTCCGCCAACTAGAGTTATTACGGCTTGTTGATTTTGCTGATATAAAAGTCATTTTTTCTCACTTCATTGGTGCAAACAGTGTAATTTTGTGTTGTAAATTTTATTGTTATGCAATTGTTGTTATATTTGTAAGCATAAGAGAGAGAGAGAGAGAGAGAGAGAGAGAGAGAGAGAGAGAGAGAGAGAGAGAGAGAGAGAGAGAGAGAGAGAGAGAGAGAGATTTTTCACTCCATCAAAGTGTCTCCTTTTGAATGCTAAATATAAGTCAGGGAATACGTCTAAAAATGGCATCCAAATTCCAGGAAATATGTATATTACCTGGATATTTTAGGGAATATATATATATTCATTGAGTGAAACAGGGAATACGTATAAATCAAATCTCTTATATTATTAAAAGCTGCATCAAAAGGTTTGCAACATTGATATCGGGACTACACAAAATAGAATGTTTATATAATGGGTGGTGGTGGATAATGCTGTCTGGATTAAAATATAAAAAGAGGTAAACAGGTGGCGAACTGTATTAAGTTTCACTGACGGTCTAGTCTTCAGTGACAGTGCAAATAACAAATCAGAGGTGATTCTTGCTAATCATCAAGCTTTTATTTATCCGTATGAATTTAGCAATGAAAAACGGATTGACAATTAAGGTTAAAGAGAGAGGAAGGGAGAGAAAGAAGGAGGGGGAGAGAGAGGGAGGGGGAGAGAGGGAGGGGGGGAGAGAGGGAGGGGGGGGAGAGAGGAAGGGAGAGAGAGAGGGATGCGTGGGGCTGGCGGTGGGGGTGGGGGGCCGTGGAAAGGAGCAGCTAGTCGTAGAGCGGTTCGACTCGCGCAGTGGCTATACATTACACGGTTCGCGTGCCATCAATTAGAACGTCGTCAAGCAGGTAGCCCGCTGAGAAACCTACTGGAGAGCTAGAGAGACAGCTGGACGCATTCCTTGTTTATGGTCAGCAGATTAATGTACTGCCACACTGAGATTGAAATCGCAGAGGCTTACATCGGACTGGGTGGCCGAGTGGTAACGCACTTGCGGAAGCGAGAGGTTGCGAGTTCGACCCTGGGTCAGGGCGTTAGCAATTTTCTCCCCCCTTTCCTAACCTAGGTGGTGGGTTCAAGTGCTAGTCTTTCTGATGAGACGAAAAACCGAGGTCCCTTCGTGTACACTACACTGGGGTGTGCACGTTAAAGATCCCACGATTGACAAAAGGGTCTTTCCTGGCAAAATTGAATAGGCATAGATAAAAATGTCCACCAAAATACCCGTGTGACTTGGAATAATAGGCCGTGAAAAGTAGGATATGCGCCGAAATGGCTGCGATCTGCTGGCCGATGTGAATGCGTGATGTATTGTGTAAAATAAATTCCATCTCACACGGCATAAATAAATCCCTGCGCCTTGAATATGTGCGCGATATAAATTGCATAAAATAAAATTAAAATAAATAAATCCCTGCGCTTAGAGCTGTACCCACGGAATACGCGCGATATAAGCCTCATATTGATTGATTGATTGACATCCTCGTATAGTCACAGTATACTGACACCAGTCCTAGCATGATAGAGCGGCTGTCACTATAGGTGTCTCTCTTTGTGTGTCTGTATTATATTACTTGTGATTAAAACAAAAAATGCCTGATGGGAAACAAATAGAAAAAAATGTTATGACAGGGATTCCCCTAATATTTCCGAATGTCATTTCTACAATGACGCTTTAAATAACGTCTTGATGAAAGTTGGTTGACGTGAAATGTGGCTTGAAAAAAAAGAGCATTACAACCTTTAACGTAATGCAGCAAGCAGAGAATGCAGAGAATAGGGAATATTATCTGTCATAGGGGTACGATACCAGTTAATCACGTTTAACCGAATGTTTGGAGATTCGAGAGTGGAGGATAAGACTAGAGTGATATATGGGGGGTGTCATTATTGAAGAGAGAGAGATGGAGAGAGAGGAGAGTTGGGAAAAGAGAGAGTGTGTGTAAGAAGGTGAGAGACAGAGGGCGATGGGGAGAGGTTGAGTGATCATATGAGGGGTGTTGTCAATATTAGAGAGATAGAGGAAAAGAGAAGGAGAGAGAGAGATGGGAGGGCGAAGAAAGAGAGAGAGTGTGTAAGATGCCTCCATAAGAGATGTAGCCTAGAATAAAAGCAATATCTCTCGATACATGTATTATTTCTCTTAACATGTAAGTTATTGTTCGTAGGCCTAATATGAAAACAATAATTTTGAAGTCTGAATCCAGTATCATTATTTTGAACTGTTTCGGTCTATACAACGCTTCCGTGTAGCATATATATCTTTCATATTCTCTTGGGACGGGCCAGGGAATGTGTTACAAACTAACGCTTGCTTATATTAGCAAGCCCAGTCAGTTCTAGCAGAGGGAATGAAATACAATTATGCTCTAGATTGGTCTCTAGGTACTCTACGGAATGTACGCGAGTAGTAACATATGATAGCGGTCAGTGGATCAGTTACCAACATTCCTACTGACATCTGGTAGTGATTTAGTCTTGATGGTGATCGGTGCTTTCCTTCGTTAGCCACTGGACTTGTCAGTTACATTTTGACGATTATCTGAGCGACCCCTTTTACAGAAAATTCAAATATCAACCGAACCCATTCATGGAAGATCAAATAGGATGTACATTAGGTCCCTAATCACGAAGAGGGTCACCTAGAAACTCGCTCAAATATGTGATTTTTCTTGATACATTGTTAACTAATCTAAAAGATTGGAGTTTTCCTAACAATACACACACACAACGTATTCGGTTTGATAACAAAAATAATGATATGGCATGTATCAATAGCCGGCATGTGATAAAGGGGTAACAAAATAATAATTAACAAGTGACCATAATGATCCTAATACTTTCCGTTTATCATCTCGTGCTGTGGTTGTTGTTTTATTATTTAAAGTCTTCGTCTCGGGCTGATTGGTCCTGATATGGCTCAAAAGAGTCGGCTGGACCGAAAGCAAAAATCAAGTAAAGTATCTGGGGCTGATAGAACATATGGACCCTAACGGGTGTATGGTCAGCAGTATATCAAAACCCTTCATGGCCGGATAATATGGTACCTAGGGTCACCAAAGTTCAGAGCTTCTCGGCATCGACTCCGATGAGCATGCTTCCTAATAGTGGTGTCAACAGTTTTATCAGTTTTGGAGAAAAGTGGGTGCAAACGAAAACATTTAAACAATGCCTGACGGGATAATGTTGGCACTAGGATCATCAAACTACAGAGCAAATCAATATCAATCACCACAAACTGGGGCCTTAAATTCGGAGAAAATAACTGTGTCCTTACTGGAGACAATTGAGTTTGTTTGTTTGTTTGTTTGCTTAACGCCCAGCCGACCACGAAGGGCCATATCAGGGCGGTGCTGCTTTGACATATAACGTGCGCCACACACAAGACACAAGTCGCAGCACAGGCTTCATGTCTCACCCAGTCACATTATTCTGACACCGGACCAACCAGTCCTAGCACTAACCCCATAATGCCAGACGCCAGGCGGAGCAGCCACTAGATTGCCAATTTTAAAGTCTTAGGTATGACCCGGCCGGGGTTCGAACCCACCACTAGGCGCCTTACCACTAGGCCAACCGGACGCCTTACCACTAGGCCAACCGTGCCGGTTAGACAATTGAGTACATGTATACGAAATAGCATTTCCTGGCGGGATAATTTTGAGTGACACCAGGGTCATCAATCCGCAGGACATAATTATGAGCGTTTATTCCCATGGACCTCGAGCTCATAGCCAAAGTGAGTTTCAATAGCTTTACCCATTTGGGAGAAATGAGTACATATATATATGTTAGTCATATTGAGAACAGACACAAGTCAAACGGGATAATTGCACTATGATCAACAAACTACAGGGTGACCCAAAAAAAAGAATACCCAAACAAAATTGAATAACTTTGTCAATTTTAACTTTTTTTTCTTTCTTTTTGAGGTGAGTCAAGCTAATCCACTGCATGCTTGGATGAAATAAAAGCTGTTCTCACAATGAACTATACTAATGATCAACGGACGTTTTGCATAGAGACCTATTTTCGCACAAAATCATACAGAGATGTGCAAGTACAGTTCCAGAGACACTTCGGTCAGCGCGATTTCTATCTTTGGGGGTTCCTGAAAGACAACATCTACAGGAACAACCCACAGACAATCACAGAACTCAAGAGAGCCATCACAACAACCATTCGCGGAATCTCGCAACAGGAGTGTGTGCGGGTGATTGATAACTTTGCGCGGCGAGTTCAAGTTTGCCTGCAGCGGCGTTTGGAGCATGTTCTGTAGAATGAGCATAACTTTCCTGAAAGACAAGCTAGAACGCTAAAATTTTCTGTGCAAATCATGCAGAGGCTACTTGTGTGTGTAAATAAATTTTATGAAGATTGCTTTATTTTTGTTCAATTTATGACGTTTTGTTTGGGTACTCTTTTTTTTGGGTCACCCTGTACTTCAAGTTCGTTTGAATGCAAATGTGTTGTTGTTCGTCACCCAGAGGGTGGACGTTTGCGTTTGTTCCGGTCAGTCTATATGTCACAAAAGTCACTAAAATATCACTCACGCGAACTGTCAAGACGCAAAATAGATAAGTTGGTAATTATAAATTGCTCTCCTAACGTGACAAAACGAAAGTGTCCGAGGCAGGAGATCGAATTCCATTGGCGTCGTTAATTTAAAAAAAAAGCTTACTGGGTGACGCAGGGGTTTGTCGGACCTGTTCTTCTTAGGGGTTAGGGAGGGAGGAGGTGTTGCGTTGTTGGTTTTTTTTGGGGGGGGAGAAGAACATTGCAGTTATGATAAAAAAAATTCTGTCAATATTTGTCCCGCGCTAATTTGTGTGAAATCGCTTACCGTTGCCAATTATAATTCATATATTAATACAGGTACTGGTAGCCTCAGTCACACGAAATTGCTAATTTCTGTGGTACTGGGCAACTTTCACGTTATTCCTTTTGCATGGGCATAGTGGAGGCCACCTCGATCAGGACTGGCTTGGTCTAATGTGTTTATTTTTTTTAATTAAGTGGGTTTATTTGAACATTAAATATTTTTACCTACCGCCGGAAGCCCTTAGGCACCCCTGAAACTCGACATGCAGCCGTCCGGGATAAAACTGCCCGAGAATCCAAAAAACTTTAGACAACACAGTATCATGTCAAATCAAGTTTACTCTCAAACCTATCAAGTTGTTATCGTTGTTACTTATTGGAATAGCAAACGGAACATCCATTGCCTATGGTTTTTGTAATGTCATAGCTGTATTTTTCCCTGAAACTTTTGCAAATTATTTGTAGGCCAGTTGCTTCATCATGTTCTAATCACGTACGTTCGAATCCACGCGGTGTCACTTTTTTTCTCCTTTTCCCCTACGCTACATTACTTTTCAGGGAATGTGTGCTGTTCATTGTTATTTTATTTTACTGATACGTTTTTTATAATTTAATTCGTCATCCATATGTCACAATATAGGAACTGCGATAAATCCTGAACCGCTAGGTATTTTTCAACCAAACTTTGTAGGTAGATGTAGACACACGATAGCCTATTGTGTGCAACATTTATATTGGATAGGTCAAAGGTCAAGGTCATTACGGGGCTCGATGGTCAAAATACATAGTCAGCCATATCTCCCAAAGTTCTGGGAATATTTCAATGAAACCTTTTTCATTACATACTCTGAGGAAGGGTCTACAAAATAGCAGTACAAAATACCAAGTCACAGCGAGAAATGTTTTACAAATTCGAGTTAATTTTTTTTAAGTTGAAGGGACTAATGTGCTGCGTCTTCATGTTCAATTTCATAAAACATGGTTGGCTGGTTCCAAAGTTATAAGGGTTTTAGTGTTTGATTCTCCAATGCATAAACATCCATATCTCCCAAAGTTCTGGGAATATTTCAATGAAACCTTTTTTATTACATACTCCGAGGAAGGGTCTACAAAATAGCAGTTACAAATTACAAAATCACAGCGAAATGTTTTTCGCAGAAAATCGAGTTGATTTTTTTCTCTTTTGAATTCATGAAGGGACTAATGGCCTGCGTCTTCATGTTTAATTTCATTAAAAAAAAAAATGGTTGGCTGGTTCCAAAGTTATAAGGGTTTTTACCATCATATGTGTGGTTATCATATGACTGATAGTTAAATAAGGCTTCGCTGATCAGGGGAGCTAATCTACTCCAATCACCATCGCTTTGAAGCTATGAATACAATAATAAATCAGTCATGATTCAGACAAGATAAGTCGACCATTGCAACAATAATAGCAATTGATCATGGGATGGATTCGCATAGACACTTTAATATCCACACCATCAGTGATTAATGAAAATAATAAAACATTTGTTACATCCCGTGAGGAGCACGAGTATTGCTAGTGATAATAATAATAAACATTTAGAATCCGAATACTTCCTAATGCAAGGAGCCCTAGTCGTTTACATAAACCGAAGATGGGGAGGTAGAACTTTTCTCTCCCTTCTTCAATGCTAGCGTTCTTGGCCAGGGCACGGTAACTTGATCCCAACACGAAAAGGAACGCTGAAAACATGGTCCTGTGGCGCCGTGAACCGGTGGTCAGCATCTGACTTACAGTGCTAGCTCGCGAAGCCACGGCGAAAGGGCTACGGCTGTAACCCGATAACGGCATCGGCTGATAACAAGTTCACGCTGATATCAATGGCCTTGCTGCATCGCCAATTATCCTTCTGAGGCTCGGGCACCCCGCTGCACCAGCCTCTCCTTTCACCTCTACTTCTGGTGGCCCAATCCAAAGGAGGGAGGTTCCTCTGCCAGCCACCGATGCTCTGGTTGCTTCGCCTTTTCGTGATATTTGACCTCCTTGACCTCTAATAACATCTAGCCTTGTGTAGAGCACTTGCAAATTGGCGATTTATCACAAAATCAGGACTATCATAATGTAAGACAAGTACTATACACTTATAACTTTTTTCGTATTTTTTTGTTGCTGTTTAATTTTATTATTATCATAAAACTATTAATATTATAATTAAGTTCTCATGACCCACAATCTTGACAATAACTGAAGTAATGACATCAGTGACTATGCCTTGAAGCTCTTGGACAACATTCAAGTGTGTGATATTTATTCTGATATTACTGACAACCTTGAAAAATAACTGTGAAGTAAAACAGCACCCGAGACTATTAGCCCTGACGTATATTTGACAATGTTCAAAAAATGTTTCTGCTACTATGGGAATAACTGAGGTAATGGCGTGAAGTAATTAATATGTGTTGTTCATAAATGTGTAATATTGTGTTTCACTATGGCTCTCACTGATTGTACACGAGGGTCCATACCTCTACGTCTCGTGCCCTGTTCCCCACTGACGCTGCTGCTCCATTTAGCGAAACAGTCATGCCTAGTGAGTTAGATAACCTGCAGACAGCAGCAGCACCCCCCACCCCCCACCCCCACTCCTCCGAAAATAAACAAAGGGACCATAAGGATCATTAAACCGCCCGCTTATTACCCCACCCCTGGAATGAAGTAAAAGAAGACCCCCAAAATAAATACAAAATTAAAAAATAAAAACACCTGCCAAATTAAAGAAGTTTGTAACATGAACTATAAAAGATGATTAACCAACAATCAAAAAACAAGAGGAATGGGTTCAAAGGGATCCCTGCGTCACATTTCACACACAAAAAATAACATGAGATTTAACCCACGGCAACCTTGGAGACCACAGGCGAACATTGACATACCAACTACGCCATAACGGGTTACAATTATAGATTGCGCTCACAACTGTTTTTGTCTGCCTTTACCTCGCGGGCTTTTACGGGCTATGTAAGGATCATTTTGTTTAACTTCAACTAAGAACTTGATTTACAGACACATTTTTAGCGGAAACACCCTGAATTGTTTCAACAGAGTTGAAGGGTCGTCTTCTGAGTATGTACTACAAACATTTTGATTAAAATATTCAAAGAAGTTTGGGAGATCTATTGATGTTCACGTACCGCGTGTATGTGGGGTTATGGAGTCGTCGAGTCGAAGACTGTGCGGAAACGGTACGCCGATTACATCATGTTACATATACACAACCTATATACTATGGCTGTGTAGCCTAATCACAATTAAATTGGACGTGCACGAACCATACATTTTAATATTTTGAACCACACCAAATGCTTTGATGTTCGAGTCTGTACTTTCAAGCAACACAGCATGATTCATCCCATGTGTTTTACACCATAAGTGTAGCAGAAGTCCCTATACAATCTTCATGTATCATACCATTATATAATCTATGATATATATTAATTATATATGTATAGATAAGGCTATACACTTATCATTGCTTGCATTAAACCAGACAAATAGAGACAGACAGAGATAGGGACAGACGGAGAGACCGACGCAGAAACAGATAAATAAAGACAGACAGGAGGAGAAAGAGAGGGAGAGAGAGGGAGAGATCTAAAGACAGAGACAGACAGCGCGCGGTAACAGCATCAAAATACATCATTTAACAACGATATCTAAAAGCATAATACTATTGGTGGTATATGAAGAAACGTATTGAAAGGAGTGCCTGGCGGGATAATAGTAGGACTACGAATATAAGTTTTAGTTACAATCGTGTGAAGCCATCTTTGAAGGCATACGCACAGATTCAGCTCATTTGACTCTAAAACATCCGTTATCTGAGTACGGACAGTAAAACAGAAGGACTGCGTGACTGTATAGCATTCTGTATACATACTATTATGCTTATACTGTCTTATACTGTTTAAAACGTTCGCCAGAGACGTTTCTGTTTAATTTTGGTAGCACTTATTTGAGCCTCGTGCTTTTGTGTTTCTTCATCTTGCCCTTTCTATTGTAATTCGGACTGTTGGATATGTATTTAAACCAAAAGAAGGCGTACTTCTCTTTTTAACTGTCAATGGACACTATACAGTGTTCGATGAAACAACGCATCAGTTCAGAGAGAGAGAGAGAGAGAGAGAGAGAGAGAGAGAGAGAGAGAGAGAGAGAGAGAGAGAGAGAGAGAGAGAGAGAGAGAGAGAGAGAGAGAGAGACTGACACAGTTTAATTGAATATGGGCCTACAGCCCCTTTCAATGGGGGGGTACACATAAATCACAGGAAAAAAATAGAAAACATGGTATTTAAACGTATGCAAAATACACAGTGGTTTGTTCCAAGCTTTCCTCTATCAATAATCTTGCACATCAATGCTGCCTAATATATACATACAACCGAGAGAGAGAGAGAGAGAGAGAGAGAGAGAGAGAGAGAGAGAGAGAGAGAGAGAGAGAGAGAGAGAGAGAGAGAGAGAGAGAGAGATGTCTAATAAAATTTGTTTTTAGGCCTGTATAATGTTTACTATTCACTTCACTATTGGTCATTCTTTGTAAAAGATTGTTTCTACTCAGTTATTTACTGTCAATGATGCTTGAGACACAAGAGAACGATTGCTGTTATTTTTAAATCTGCAGTGAGAACTTTTAGGTTGTGTGTAAAAAGTTGGTTCTGTACGTATATTCCATACGTTAAGTACCTTTGAATCTCAAACCGCTACTACTTGACAAAATGATGAGCCTTATTTACAAAAATAAAGGATCGTAGTTCATGTCTATGGATGTCTGAATTGAATGTGCTGTCCCGATATATACAGGTCGAAATAATATGGCCACCAACATCTCTATGTCTGTGTAATAAAACCTTGGAACCGCAGGCGACGTTAAGTACCGCTATGTCCGTACGGAAAGCACTAAGTACCGCTATGTCCGTACAGAAAGCACTAAGTACCGTTGGTCAAAACACCCGACTACTCCCAATTAGGGCTAGGTTTCTACTCAGTTATTTACTGTCAATGATGCTTGAGATACAAGAGAACGATTGCTGTTATTTTTAAATCTGCAGTGAGAACTTTTAGGTTGTGTGTAAAAAGTTGGTTCTGTACGTATATTCCATACGTTAAGTACCTTTGAAATTCAAACCGCTACTACTTGACAAAATGATGAGCCTTATTTACGAAAATAAAGGATCGTAGTTCAAACTAACATGCCTACATATAAACAGCATAAACAACACACAAAAGTATTATGTACATGGGTTTTAACATCGCAGGTACTTAGCGCGGTACCTAGTGCAGCCAAGGTCTATGCACGGTACCTAAGGCCCTCTCATACGGACATGCCGGTACTTAGCGTCAGCCTCGCACACACACACACACACACACACACACACACACACACACAATGCAGACCGCTGTCACCTTAAATTTCAGTTATTTGTTTTTATTTTGGACCACTGGAACATAAAAAGGTAAGAACAAAATCTAATATGATTAACGATATGTGTGTCAACCATTAACAAAATCTCGAGTTTCTATGGGGTGAAATAAACATGAAAACAACAGAAACGCATTCCATCATAAAACTATGTTAATGCAAGACTAAATTGTAAACATGCAATACAGACGATAGTATGGTTGATGAGATGTAAACATGCAATACAGACGATAGTATGGTTGATGAGATGTAAACATGCAATGCAGAAAGAAAGATCTCCCCATGTATGATGTTGCCGCAATGAATCCATATGCCGTTCAGAGTTAGTAGCTTGTGAAAAACGCGCATTTCGCTCTGAACACTCCAATTGTTTTTAAGTAAGATAAAAACAACTTGGCAAGGAAGATATTTTCACGGAAGCTCCCCACAGAGAAGAAAGACCTTGAATGTCAATTTGAAGCTCCTGTGGAATCAGAACGTTTTGGCTGAAGAACGTAGCATATGCCATGGAAGAAGCCCAAGCACGTACGTAACAACTTACTATGCAATGTCAGCTGAATACTTCGACGTAAACGAACTATGTAAAATGAAAGGTGTGCATCTTATGATAGTAAATTACAGTTGAACCTACTCTAAGGACCACCTCTTCAGAATGGTCAGCAGTCCAAAACGACCCCCCAAAAGGGTCCTCAACGGGCTTTTCTCTCTATAATTCACCTGTCTATAAAGACTAGTTTTGTTTGGTCCCTTGAGTGGTCGTTACGGACACGTTCCACTGTACTACGTTCCTGACATAGTGGTCAGCTTCTTCTTCTTCTGCGTTCATGGGCTGAAACACCCACGTTCACTCGTGCTTTTGCACTAGTTCTCATTTCAAAGGAGAGCAGTTGTCCTAAAGTAACCCTCAAGTCGGGCACTAGTTCTCATTTCAAAGGAGAGCAGTTGTCCTAAAGTAACCCTCAAGTCGGGCACTAGTTCTCATTTCAAAGGAGAGCCATTGTCGTCAAAGTCGTCCATTGCCGACTGACAGAGAGGCGTCGACTTAGGCGTCAGTCTCGCACATTTGAATCAGAAGTATTATGTTGTTATTGTTTGACCTCCGAAGATGACCGCAGATTCAATGCTATGATGCCTGGACTGACGGGTCCGGAGGTGGCTCATGAGGCCTATCCAGGCCGGGAAACCCCTCCCACACGTAGGGCCCACATGAGAGGGACTGGCAGCTCTGGCTTTGCGGAGTGTCACATTAAGGTCTACAACAGCAAACTGCAGTGCTTCTGTCTTCAGCGGTCTGGACACCAGAACGAATCATGCTGCGCCAATTTGGTCCGTTCTGGGCAAGACTTCGACATTCAGGTAGACTCTTGGGAAGCACTGTACAACATCAACGAAGACAGTAGCCAACAAGTAGGCATCCCGTGCCTTAATGTTTTGTTTCTTTCATACTCAATAAGGAGAGCATAATAGTGTCTGCTATATTCCTTCTTTCGTCTCGACTCCTCGTCTTCTAGACACATGTGATGTCATTCTTGAGTGACTGGCAAACCATTGTGTGCTGCTTCACTTCTGTCAGCGCTAGTTCACTTGCTGATTTGCATAATGTCACTGATGACGTGAGTTGCGAGGAAATGCTGAGATTTCAGCTTGGGGTAACCGTTGTCAGACCTAGTCCAGATGACGCAATATGCAATAAGTCATTGATGACGTCAATCAGGAAAAGCGTGTCAGTATGTTGCTAGAATTCACTGATCAGTCCATGACTGCTTGACGCACTATATTACGTAACTGATGACGTCAATACACAAACATGGCAGGATTTAATACAGACGTCCTTGACATCAGCTCTGGGACACTTGATGTTCTTTGCAACATCACTGACGTCATTAGTATCCCAGACCTGGCCAGAGATGTTACACCTAAAATTACTGTTTTCAGCTGCAGCCTCCGTCCATGTGATGTGCCCAACACAACTGTTCACTTAAGTAGACACAATCCAACAAGATATTCAAACAGGTGTTATTTCAATGATTATTTCATTACATTACGTCACACACTTGATGTCTAGCTTTAATGTCACTTATGACATGAGTAGAAACAAAGCCAGCAAGATATTGACACAGTTATCGCTGCCGTCAGCCCACAATTGGTTGTTGGTTTAAAACGTCATTTCTACATTTTTGATCCTTAGATCCCTTCGTGTCACTTATGACGTCACAACGACGACAGTTACCAGGAGCTTCCGCAATAAAGACATCAGCGTCATTGTTGCTGTATTGCACTACGTCAACGCTGACGTCAATAAGCAAAGGCTGGCAAGGTATTTGGACACATTTCATCCACACTATCCATTGACCCACTTTAACTCTTTTTGAAGTCAAGGTAGACGTCTATAGACAAAGATATTCCGACAAACGTCACTCCAGAAAGCCCTAGTCCACTTTATGACGTCAGCAATGACATCATAATTGCAGGAATGGTGAGACTTTGAGCTTGGTATAGTTGTCAAATGCACCGCACTACGTCATCATTGATGTCTGTAGACAAAAGCCGGCAAGATGTTCAGACAGGCGTCACTCCCGGTCAGCCCTGTACGACGTCTTTGGTGACGTCAGTTCCGAGGGCGGGCGAGAGGTTGAGCCTGGCGTCACTCTTGTCGGCCCTTGTCCATTTGTGACCCTCCACCACGACATGAGTCGCATGTCACCTTTGCATGATTTTCATATTTTTACATTTTCATAAAGAGTGTTTTATGCTCTATCCAGTGGTGAAAACCATTTTAGAAAAGAGCGAAAACTGTTTGAGTTATAAGCCTGTGACTAAGGTGACCCTCACACTGTTACCACACACTCCCCGGACTTATATCAAGCCTAGCGCAGAACCGCGCGAGGTGACATGCGACTCATTTCGTGGTGGAGGGTCACATTTGATGTCCTGCACCACGTGCGTCACGACCTGGCGCCGGTGGAAGTCCCACACCATCTGATTCTCCATGCTCTGCTGCAGTTCTTCCTCGCTCGGGTACGGGTAGATCTACCCAGCAAACAAGAAAGATTCCAGATAAATTGAAATGAATTGTTTACATTATTTTATTTTAACTTTTTTTTGTTCCATAATTTCTGTAATTGTTTTATTGTTGTTGTTGTTGTTGTTGTCTTTGGGGGTAGTGTACGTTGCATCGACTGGCATCCTTATTGAAGGCATTCAGTGTTTTCCCGTTGCACTTATTTTGGACAGAATTAGTACATGCTTGCACCTATCGGATATACTGCAAGGAGGGGGCGGGGTGAATAAAGGTTAGTTTTGCCGAAGATAAACTGTTTCGATTTTGAGTTTATAAAGTAAGAAATGCTTTCAATTTTAGCAAAACACAATGAGTAGAGGAAATGACAATATAAAACTGTAATTAAAGTCATAACTTTTAGTCTTCACTTTCTAGCCTTGCATGTATCATAGTATGTTAAAAACAAAGGAACCTAAGCGTTTTAAAAGATAAACGACAACAGCAACTGGGAGCTTTGTGAAACCAGTCTCTTGTTGAGAGAAAAGGATGCATTGAAATGAACAAACAACTTTACATCCGCATTAAAGTAGGATCGTCGCAAGCTCAGATATTCCCCACTCGCTTCGAAACTCTAATGAACACTTTGGAGTTTGACTGCGCTGAACAAAGAGCCAAAGCCACTAGACGTCTTACTCACATCTTCTCTGATGCGTGTGACAAAGGCGTGTGAGGCGTGCTCCATGAAGAGCTTCTTGCTGATGGACACACACTCCGCTCCGTTGCTCACCAGCGCCATGCTTGGCTGGTTGTCAAAGAACAGGTCCGACAGACCCTGCAGACACAGATAGATATGCACAACGCGGCATCAACCAGTGTTATACATTATGCAGTAACTTGGTTTTGAGAAATACCATTCCGACACATGCACAGCCTGGCGGGGACCTCCTGCTTGGAATACTAATGATAATAATAATGATAACGACAGCTTATATAGCGCGAACCACAGTAAACTATGCTCTTCGCGCTTTACATATTAACTATGAAAGTGAATGACAAAGTCATAGAGACAAAGTAAACTTCGTCCTCAAAATTCTCTGTCGGTTTCTAGGAGACGTGCAGGAGAAGCAACAGGAGGTTTACGTGATATTATTGATTCGGATTATGACGTCTTCTCCAACTTTATTTCGCTTTTGATGTCAGAGGTATTACTTCGGAAGAGCGGTCAAGTAGAGACGTCTTGGTTTGTTTAATCAGTGTGTTTATCTTGAAGATCCCAAAGCTCTGAACAGTTCAGGTCTTACAAGATAGGGAGTCTCAAAACAGAACTACATTTTGCTGACCCAGTTAAGAGACAGTTAGAGAAAACCAGGCGTTGATGTACACGGAGTCTTAAAATGGAGGTTCTTTCAACAGAGGTTTTACAGTATTCATTTCTATATGCAATACACTTTGTTCAAACATATTTCTGTCAAATGTGTATGGGTTGTGGAAGAGTTGCTCCTCCTGGAAACACTGAGGCAAACAATCCCACGTGACATTATAAGCCAATCACTAGCGAGAGGCATGTCTCTACATGTGGTCGCCAACAAACATTGCCTTACGTGTCTAGCGATTTCAGGTGAAACACACAAGACTCTACAAGCACCACATGGCCAAAGAGTTATATTTTCTAGAAGTCTTGCACGCATGCAAGTTTCAAGGCATGATTACTAATGGAGAGCAAGTCTATAACTGCACACGGGAAAACAATGAAATAACTTACAAAGACCATTCCTTTTGTGAGCGTGTGCACATTCACGTACATCGGAGGTGGTGGGACTTTGACAGGCTGCACAAAAACAAACCCAAAACAAACAGTGAAATATAGCATTAACTTGAACTTCAGAACAATAGGCAAAAAAGTCAACACGCAAGTCAAATATTTGTTTCGATGTACGTTTTTGAAAGTTTTCAAACTCCAGTTTTTTTCTTCACTGCAACGTTTCCAAAAGTTACAATGCGAATACCAAAGAAGCATAGTGGTTAGAGCGCACGTCGCAATCGAGTTCATGCCCTTCGTGGGGTGTACGTAAATACACGATTTGTTCGTGAGATCTTTAGTCCACCAATCTAGAAATTAGAATTCTATAAGTTGTTTGATCCGAGGGCCAGGTGTCATATCGTCTTCGGTTTTACCTTTATCGACCAAGGCCGAAGGACGAGGTTGACCAGGACCTGATTGGCACTTACTTTGACAATCCACGTTTTGCCTGAAAACTCAAACCCATTCACCACCCTCAATTTGTTACCTGGGGAACAGTGTTATACATTCCCCAACTTGTTATGAATGAAAAATCGTGAAAATGATGACAATTAACCGTATTCAGGGCCGGAGAAAATGAAAGCAGCACAGGAAAGAGGAGATGGGCATCGCCCTCATTAAGCCAGGGCAAATGTAGGTGAGATAGCTAACACCTTGATCCCTAACAACCAATAGATCATAGAACAACCTTTACCTTTTACCTTTACCCTTCAGTTGCCTTGTGTTTGATTGCACCTTTTGAAAACTGTACGATCTCTATATTTTTTTTGTTATTTACTTTTTAAAATTTTGCGATCTCCATTTTTATTTTATTTTTGTCATTGCAAATTTTGGTTTACTTCTTCTTCTGCGTTCCCGGAATTTCGGTTTACAATCCCCATGCTGTCTCTTACTGTGCAACACTTTAAGAACGATTATACCGTCAATGTCTTTTTTTGGCGCAACTTTGGATAGTTTACAGTCTTTATGAGTTTTTGTTTCGGAACAAAGCACACAACGCTTCTCATTTTCATGATGTGCAATTTAACCCTAACCCTATTTCGTACGTTCAGAGCACGTTTTGAATAGTTTACAATCTCGAATTTTTTCTGTGCATTTTTTTTTAGAAAGTGTATAATTGGCATTTTTGTCGGTGCAAAGTATGAAAAATGTGCAATGTCGACAACATGTAACCTTTTTGTTCTCTTCTTCGGCTAACGGTGTGTTTTGTCCAAATATGGCGCTGAGCGTTGTGTTCTTCCGAGATTCCAGTGTCTCTGTATCATCTGAAATATTTACAAAAACATCATGACTAAAAATATGACTGTTGCATTAAGAACAAGAACAAGAACAAGAACAAGAATGTAATCCGCCATGTAGCATACAAGCCATTGGTATTTGTCCTAATATGGAAACAAGCATACATCCATACACTCCTTGCATCTACGATACAATCATATAATAATAATAATAATAATAATAATAATAATAATAATAATTGTCAGTAAGTACTGGTGTCACATGACTGATGTGAACCAGTTGATTGGCTAATGGCGATGCGCTAAAACTGTTAGCGCACTCTTGGAGTGCGCTAACTTTTCCACAGAGCGTATTCTTCCGCCCTTTGCCTAAGCGAGACTGTGCTCTCATCCTCAGAATTAATTAATGACATGTAGCTTATATTCTCCACAATACCAAATGACCATAAATTCCCTGCTTCTCAATTAAAGCAGAAGTGGGTTTTTTTCTGACAGATTGCATGTGCCTGTGCCAGTGTCAGTGATCTAAAAATAGAAGCCGCTGTGTTTCATCTAATTTTCGCCGACTTGCATAGATTCTTCTCATATGCCGTGTTAGTGGCATGTAGCTTATCATCCACATTACCAAATGATGAGTTAGTATACAATTCCCAGCGGCTAACAGAAAACACAAGTGTTATTCCGATAACGTACCAGCTAGACCAGTTTGGAAGACTGACTCGATCGACTCTGTAGCAGACTACACAGAAATACGACTACATCAGTTCAGTAAATGAATGGTTTCCGAATTATTATTTCAAGGCAAGAACAATCGTAATCGAAAACGTGTAAGGTTCAGAACGTTCTTACCATATATAAGACTTATTACCAGCCTGCGTCATGCGTGCAGACTCAGTGCAGACTGCAGTGGTTCGATTGCCCAGGTAGCCTAGCAGTAGCAGACGACATTTAACCCCGCTCAGCAAATTAACTTGTTGGGCAAATGTGAACGAAAAAACGATGGGGATATAATACGTGTAGGGTTCAGAGCATTCTTACCGTTCATATTTAGTACCAGACTCCCCGATGAGTGAAGATACCACACGAGAAACATGCCACATTTATTTTGAAAATGTACTTTCCGTCGACCGTGGCAAGGGGCAAAACTCTGCACAGTCAATCTGTCGAAGCTCGATGAAGGTTTCGAATCGCAAATAACTATGAGCACAGTCCTTTCTCCGAGTTTAAATGAGGTCTCTATGAAAGATCATCACTTTTTAGCTTAACGCTACACTGGAATTTACCAACAGAAATTAAAACAAGAGTTTGCGTGTGACGAAAGCACGACACACTTGAGACAGCCCACACAAAAGTAGATCCAGTGACACAAACCTGACCACACAGTACGTTACGCCTATCCAAATGCGCGTTGCAAAATGTGCGTTTTGAATCTTCTTTTTTCTCTGGCGGTACTGACAATATCGTTATTGAAACAATCCCAGTGCACTAAGGGATTTATAGAGCAAATCTCGAAAATAATTATTGAACTCAGCGCTATGCGCTTCGTTCAATAATGAATTTTCTCGATTTGCTCTATAAATCCCTTAGTGCACTGGGATGTCTCAATAACTAAAATAATAATAAAATAATACAAAATAAGCCAACTTTAATATAACAAAGCATAGAGCATCCCTAACAGCGTTTACAGGTCTTTGAGTGGAAGAACAACATAAAATTTAAACATTTTAAAAAGTCACAGTATACAACGAGAACTTGCAAAGCGGAAAACGCAGCTTTAGTAGCTGTTTAAATCCTTGAAAAGCAACAAAACATCAGGAAGTACTTTCGTCTTTCTGAACGGCAAGTTAAGATTTTGATCATTTTCATATGCTGAGTAATCTTTTCTTGTCATTGTTATCTATCTTCCTAAATGAAGAAGACAAGAACATCAAGAAGAAACACTTTATTTTCTGCATAAAAAATGCCTCACAAATACAAATGGACATTTGTTTGTTTGTTTGTTTATTGCAGTTTTCTAAATGTGTGTCACCTTTACTCTTTGTGTTATCTTTTTTTTTCTCTATGTTTCTGTCAGCATCTTGAAATAAAGCGGTGCAAAAATGACCTTATAATTTACATAGTGCCATCTGTAACAGTAACGATTCTTACCTCCAGTAGACGATCCCTTTGCCTTTGACATGAACGGACCCTAGCAAGACAAAAATCAGTAAGTTTTACATGCATGTTAATTTCATTGTGTCAAGAATGTTAGGCATAATTCATCCATCATTACAGGTAGTCAACCTTTTTCTGCCATCTAACTATTTAAGCAGGGCAGGGCACTTGTCACAAATGACGCATGCTGATTTTGCGACAGAGCAGTTAGCCACAAGCTTTAAAGACTAATAAGTCATTCATTTGTCTGTTTGTCCATCAGAAGTCAAAAATGATTAGAAACGAGTTTATGAATTAGTTACTGTGAAGATTATAATTCTCGCATCGAGGGACATTTGTCAGGGGTGAATCAAATGTGTGACTTGGACCCAACTAGGAAAGTAAACCAGATCACTTCCGGTATGCGCAAAAACGACTTCCTGCTTTCACACAGCGCAGGGCACATACATGACCTTTCTCGTGCAGTACACCCTCTTTTCACGTTTTGAGTTTGCCCTTCCACTTAGTTAACCGTCTATTGGGAATTGTATGCTTCGCTGCAGCAGTGAAATAGTTGTGGTTGGACTCTGTTCTTTTTACTGCATCAGTGCTTGCTTGCAAGTTGGCTAGCGTGCTTGTTCGATTAAAAACAAGTTGGTTCTTTGGGAAATATTCAACCAGAAAGACATTGGAATGTACTCTCCTTTTTGTGCCAGCGATCGCATAAACCGCCTGTGAAGGATTTTGTATAAGATATAATAGGAGCATCCTTCGACTTAATGAAATGCCAAAAATTGAAACCCAGACTCCACCGAAAGCGGCGTATGGCTGCCTGAATGGCGGGGTAAAAGAAAACGGTCATACACGTAAAAACCCACTCGTGCAAAAACATGAGTGAACGGTGGAGTTTCAACCCATGAACAAAGAAGAAGAAGAAGAAGCAGAAGAAGAAGAAGCAGAAGCAGAAGCAGAAGAAGAAGAAGAAGAAGAAGAAGAAGAAGAAGAAGAAGAAGAAGAAGAAGAAGCAGAAGAAGAAGCAGAAGAAGAAGAAGAAGAAGAAGAAGAAGAAGAAGAAGCAGAAGAAGAAGAAGAAGAAGAAGAAGAAGAAGAAGAAGAAGAAGAAGAAGAAGAAAAAGAAGCAGAAGCAGAAGAGAAAGAAGAAGAAGAAGAAGAAGAAGAAGAAGAAGAAGAAGAAGAAGAAGAAGAAGAAGAAGAAGAAGAAGAAGAAGAAGAAGAAGAAGAAGAAGAAGAAGAAGAAGAAGCAGAAGAAGAAGCAGAAAGAAGAAGAAGAAGAAGAAGAAGAAGAAGAAGAAGAAGAAGAAGAAGAAGCAGAAGCAGAAGCAGAAGAAGCAGAAGCAGAAGGAGAAGAAGAAGAAGAAGAAGAAGAAGAAGAAGAAGAAGAAGAAGAAGAAGAAGAAGAAGAAGAAGAAGAAGCAGAAAGAAGAAGAAGAAGAAGAAGAAGCAGAAAGAAGAAGAAGAAGAAGCAGAAAGAAGAAGAAGAAGAAGAAGCAGAAAGAAGAAGAAGAAGAAGCAGAAAGAAGAAGAAGAAGAAGAAGAAGAAGAAGAAGAAGAAGAAGAAGAAGAAGAAGAAGAAGAAGAAGAAGAAGAAGAAGAAGAAGAAGAAGAAGAAGAAGAAGAAGAAGAAGAAGAAGAAGAAGCAGAAGAAGAAGCAGAAAGAAGAAGAAGAAGAAGAAGCAGAAAGAAGAAGAAGAAGAAGCAGAAAGAAGAAGAAGCAGAAGAGGAAGACGAAGAAGAAGAAGAAGAAGAAGAAGAAGAAGAAGAAGAAGAAGAAGAAGAAGAAGAAGAAGAAGAAGAAGAAGAAGAAGAAGAAGAAGAAGAAGAAGAAGAAGAAGAAGAAGAAGCAGAAGAAGCAGAAGAAGAAGAAGAAGAAGAAGAAGAAACCGAGATTGCTTAACTATGCAAAGTGGGATTTGTTCCTCGAATTTTGTTGATGTTTTCATTTTATTTTTGACATAGGTGCTAATTACGAAAATAAATTCAGCAAAACACATCCTATTGAGACAAAGAAGAGGCAGGCTGTAAGTTTTGGTATGTGTCCAGGTGGGTGAATGTTGTCAGCCCGTGTGAAACACTGAACAGATTGGTGGTGGACCGTGGGTTCCTTTAATTAACGTTGCTGAATCGGCCTCGCATGACTCATTTTGGTTCTCAAGACAATATAAACTTTCGATGATGAAAAATGTAGCCCAAGTCAAGTTTTGTGTGCATGTAACATATCTCTTTCGGTCTGTACGCTCTCTCTCTCTCTCTCTCTCTCTCTCTCTCTCTCTCTCTCTCTCTCTCTCTCTCTCTCTCTCTCTTTTTTTTCTCTCTCTCGCTCTTACTCTCTCCTCTTCTCGTGTGAACAGTGGAAATGGCATGGCTCAGTGTACTGTTTCACAAACGTTGTCAGGTGATGCTGAGGTTCGCCACATAATTCCTGTAAAGCGGTTTAGCTGTGGCCGTATCAGTGACCTTTGTCCGTAATTAAGGCTTTCCAACAAACACCGGGAGAAAAGTGATAGCAGTGAAAATTGCAGGTTGAAAGTGCGACCACCAAAGGACCCGACAAAGTGGTGTCACATTCTGACAACAGCTAGGTTGTAAACTATCTTTATCCCCGAGTACGCAGTACTAGGGTCCTGCAGACTTTAATTGTGTGTCTGTCTGTTCGTCTCGACTTAACAGCTTATTGCTGGGAAACTACTGGGCGCAGTTCGTTCAAAAGTTGATACACTAACTTGATAATAGGTCCGATTGATCGTATTAAAACTTCATAATGTTACCTGGGACCTAAATGCGAAATATTCCACAAAAACGACTCTTAACGGGGGGAGGTTTGGCGGTGGGAGTACAACTGCCGTGCAGCTAATGGAACAGCCAGCTAGCTGGTGCGAATCACGTCCGCCAAAGTGATCCGGGATCGATTCCCGGCATGGGCGGTCTATATTTTTTAAATTTTTTTTTAATTCTTGTTTACTATTGTTTATTATGAACGTTTTAATGTTTTATTTCACTCTAATAATTTTTTTAATTGTGTAAAATAAATAAATAATTATTATTATTTATTTTTTTTTTTTTAAATCCAAGTGACCCGGGTTCGATTCCCGGCATGGGCGGTCTATTTTTGTTTTATTTATTTATTTTTTTTTTAATTCTTGTTTACTTGCGTGCGTGTACCACTGCGCGAGGAGTATAGGCATTTGAGTTCACTGGCGAATGTCAGATTTGTTGGCTTGGAGGAAAGCGTTTCCGACTATGGCCAAAGGGATCCGGGTTCGATTCCCGGCATGGGCGGTCTATTTTTTTAATTTTTTACTTTATTTTGTTTTAATAAATTCTTGTTTACTATTGTTTATTATGAACGTTTTAATGTTTTATCCCCGACTTGGGCTCAGCAGACTTTAATTGTGTGTCGAGCTATCGAGTGAAAGGGAAAGCATCGTGGTTCAGCGTCCGACCATATTCGCTTCTAAAATGCGGACTTGATCGAATCTTAAACGTGCACAAGACAAAAACTTTCATACTGGGGGAGCGAGCCAGTCTGAAGAGTACTCGGGTCCAGCGCGAGCATTTTTTTTATTCAGGTTGAAACTGGAAATTCAATGATCCTAGTGATGTACTGTTTGCGGTTTATTTGAGCTGACAGACAGAGGATAGAGACGGAGCATTCACGATTCTAAGTGAGTTGGGACACGTGCACACCGTGCAGGGCTGGACCTAGTGTATTAGAGGGAGAGGCTTCCAAAAAAAGGCAAGTGTACAGGGGCTGGTCAGGCGGGGGGGGGGGGGGGCGGTTGTGTGTGTGGGGGGGCGGTTGTGTGTGTGTGTGGGGGGGAGGGTCTTTGGTTCCTTGTCCCCACCCCCAGCTGCTGTTGAAATTTAGCATTTGATAGGGGGTATTTTGGGTCTATCCTTGAGAGAAAATGGTAGAGTTGCCGGGTAAGGGTATGGGGGGGGGGGGTGGGGTGGAAGGCTTCCGGAACGTAAGACCCACCCACCCCTCCCCTCCCCATAGATCCAGCCACCCCCCGCGGGTTAGGGGGAAGAATTTACCCGATGCTCCCCAGCATGTCGTAAGAGGCGACTAACGGATTCTGTTTCTCTTTTTACCCTTGGTGTTTCTTGTATAGAATATAGTCAATTTTTGTAAAGATTTTAGTCAAGCAGTATGTAAGAAATGTTAAGTCCTTTGTACTGGAAACTTGCATTCTCCCAGTAAGGTAATACATTGTACTACGTTGCAAGCCCCTGGAGCACATTTTTGATTAGTGCTTTTGTGAACAAGAAACAATTGACAAGTGGCTCTATCCCCTTTCCCCCCTTTCCCCGTCGCGATATAACCTTCGTGGTTGAAAACGACGTTAAACACCAAATAAAGAAAGAAAGATAGATCCAGCCCCTTTGAGTTCAACCGGCGGTTCCATGTTTTGCTTGTTGTTGATTCTAAATATGCTCATACGGTAGTGTGCCATATAGTTGTTGAATAAAACAATGTTAGAACTAACCAACATCTTTTTGACCAGCCCACTGCGTCTCTTGGTGTCAAACTTTTCCACCACAAGGTTATAGTTTGCTGTTGATTCTAAATATGGTCATAATGTATTGTACCAATTAATTGTTGAAAAAAAAACACACCCTGTTCACCCAGGGTTGGAGAGTAAATTTGATCTCTGGCTAGTAAATTTTGAGAAGCACCTTTTTTTTTTTTTAACTTTCAGGGCTGCTGTTTAATCTGATACTCTCTTGTTGTCCAACTTGTCCACTACAAGGTTATACGTAGCTTGCTGTTGATTCTAAATGTGCTCATACCAATGAAATGTTCAATGAAATCCTGTTTAATCCAATACCTTTTTGACCAGCCCACTGAGCCTCTTGGTGTCCATAGAGGAGGTGCCCGTGCCCTGTCTGTCCAGGCTGACGTTGGACGCACCTCTGCTCATCAGCTGGTCCTCGCTCTGAAGGTGCTCGGACACTGCTGCGGTCGCCATCTCACTTGCATGGAGCGCGCTCACCCCGTGCAGCCCTGTGAACTGTTTGAGAACGTTCCACACGATTTTAGTTTTTTTTAAGGTCAAATACAATACAATACCATATTATTTAATCAAATAACCTATACTGTTCAAAAAAAGAAACGCATAGCTGCTACTTGCCAAATTTGTTTTATTTTTCGAAAAAATTAACAGAAAATCCAATATTTAGATTATTTGTTTGAAATTTGGTATGGACACAGTTGAATGCACACACAGTTCATTTGCATCTTCAAATCAATCAGTCAATCAATACGATTGGGTGCCGAGGCTGTCAAGTCAGTAGGGGGTGTGACTGCCTTGAGCAGCAACAACTGCCCGGCACCTTCTGGGCATGGACTGGATCAGATGCCGGATATCTTGCTGTGGGATGGTGTCCCACTCCTCCTGAAGTGCCTGCAATAGATCGCGGTGATTTGCCGGCGCTTCTTCTCGCCTGCGCACACGTCTGTCCAATTCATCCCAGAGGTGTTCTATCGGGTTCATGTCTGGCGACATGGATGGCCAGGGAAGCACCTGGACATGGTGGTCGGTGAGGAACTGGGTGGTGAGTCGTGCTGTGTGCGGGCGAGCGTTGTCCTGCTGGAATATGGCATCCTGGTCAGCCAGAAGAGGAAGGGCGTGTGGGCGCAGAATTTCCTCCACGTATCGCTGGGCAGTTATGCGCCCTTGGACGTGCACCAGGGTGCTCCTTCCAGCGGTATTGATCGCCCCCCACACCATGACGCCTCCACCACCATGAACGGGTGCCTCATCCACACAGTTGGGCGCGTAACGTTCGTTTACTCTCCGGTAGACCCTCCTCCGACCATCATGTCGCTGGAGCAGGAAGTAGGACTCGTCGCTGAACCACACGTGTCTCCAGTGATTCCGGACGGTCCAGCGAAGGTGCTGGTTGCCCCACTGCACTCGGTTCTGGCGATGGCGGCGGGTGTGGACAGCTCCTCTGTGAGGTCTGCGAGCTCTCAAACCAGCTTCATGCAGGCGGTTCCGCACGGTCTGGTCCGATAATCGGTGTGGCCCGGGGAGAGCCTGGACAGAAGATGAGGCCGACAGGAAACGATTCCGGAGGTGGCGGAGCCGTATGAAGCGGTCGTGAGCAGCAGTTGTCGCCCTTGGTCTTCCCGCTCGTGGCAAGTCAGCAACGGAGCCAGTGGCTTGAAACCTGACCCACAGTCTACTGATGGTGCTCTGGGACACGTGGAAGTGCCTGGCGATTGCACTTTGACTTTGGCCTGCTTGTAAACGACCCAATGCAATTTGGCGGTCTTCTCTGCTCAATCGGGCCATCTTTCGTCGCTGAATTGTCGTCTGATTTCTTTGTGGCGAACAATCCGCTTTTATGGGTTTTGGAAGACATGGTGAGAGCTCAATATTCCCCGAGTTTCACGAGATTACACTGAAGCATGACGAGTGGTCATGCCAAATGAGCAATTTTGACATTGTAGCCACTGATAACGCATGCGTCACGTGCAGAGCTCACTTGTGGCAATGGACGAAAGGTCGACGACCAGATAAACATTTTCTGCAGTTTGGTGGATATCCTTGTAGCCAAATAACTAAATTAACCAAATATTACAAGCTATGCGTTTCTTTTTTTGAACAGTATACAATGCAATACAATTCTACACAAAACAGGGTACCTGCGACGCGAGGCTCCACCTTTGGTAGCTTCTTTATGTATAATTCAAAGCTACAATGTCACATAAAACAGAACATGTACAGAAAACAGAAGTCTTCAATAAAACTAGCGACGCTGGTGCTATGTTTTTGGCTTCAAGAAGATTAAAGAAAACAAGAATGGTAAGCTTATGCAATGTTTGATAACACACAACAGACACATGATTATAACAGATTATGTTTTGTTCAAGTACAAAAGAATTGATCAATCAGTCAATAATAATCAATTGATTAATTCACTTGTGTTATTTTTCTGTTTCGGATTTTAAAATAATAATTACAATATTAATTAACACTCTAATAGCGCGAACCACAGATGTATGAGCTCTTACCGCTGTACATTTTCTATTATTAAGTCTATTAATTAACTCACTTGTCCTATCTTTCTGTTTCAGATTTCAAATAACACATATAGGGCACTGTACAAAGTGGTCGTTTTTCAAGTTACACTTTCTCTTGTGACGTCTGATAAAATGTACCTCATCGTGTTGTCGTTTGAGTTCGTTGTAACCCTCGTTGGTGTCGACGAAGATCTGGGGTAGGGCGTAGAATCGAGCGAGGTGACCCATCTCGTCGATCTGATTCTGTCTCTGCTGGTAGGCGTCCTCCACACGATCTTCGTGACTCACCACACCAGTCTCTTCGTCCTTGTCAACCCGTTCCTGCACTGCACGTGACAAACGTGGAAATGATTAACCTCATTAATTAATGTGAGTACAGTGGAACCCCCCTTTTAAGACCTTCACAAATCTGAGAACATCAGGTCTTAAAAAGGAGGGAGTCTTAAAATGGGGGTACATTTACTGAGGTTATGAACAGAAAGTCTGAAAAGGCAAGGTCTTTAAATTGAGGAAATCTTAAATTGGGGGGGTCTTAACCTGGGGGTTCCTCTGTATTCATTGATGATTGATAATTAATTAGTTGACGATTAACGATTTCATTAACTAATTGATTTATTAACTTATTGATATATATGCGCAACATGCTGTTTACATTGCGATATATTGCTATTTCATATGTTACGTGGATTTCCATTGGTCAATTGGGCAAAACTGAGCTCAGTGCAAAAGTGATATCGACGACATTTCCGTCGATATCAGTTTTGATATCGACGACCTCTTTATTGCTTCCCCACTTCAAAAACAAAAACACCTACATTTAAAAACAAACAAATATATATGAAAATGTAATTATCCCAGAATTTAGTTGAGCAAGTGACTAAAGACTTTTTGAAAGAAAAGACATTTTGAAATACTGAAAAGTACAAGAAAAGAGTGAACAAAAAGAAATAATAATCAGAGGGAGGGATATGGAACAGCCAAACCTGAGACAAATACTTTTGTAATTTCTTTACAGTAAATACAAAATGTCCAGAGAATTAGCAATATATCTAACATTGACTGACTGCGTGACGATATCTTCTGCTATTGGTCTGTTTCGACAGTGATATCAAAATCTCGACCTCCGGTCTTGATTTTGATATCACTGTCTCAACAGACCATAGCAGAAGATATCATCACACAGTCCGTCAATATTGGGCAATATTACACCGGTATTAAACGTTGTAAGCACTACTTTTTTGTGTCTATCTTTTGGGGAAAAAGACAACACACTCACAAAATAGTTACATGATTTCATGCCTGTTCAGCGGTTTCGACTGATTTTGTACAACGTCTTTATCGGCCAATTACGATTCTCATGTTAAGTAAAATGGATTAAGCTTTTTCTCAGTCCCAACAAAACAACAAACGAACGTGTGAAGCAAATTAACTCCTATGTATCTGTATTTATCTTTTATATACTTGTATATCTACTTCTAAAAACCCTGTCACCGACAAAGACTTTGAAAAATACTCTGATTATACAACGCAATATTCATCAAATATGACAAGCACGAAAGAAAATCGTAAACAACATCTATCTAGCAAAAATCTTAAACGGAATGAGGCAGAGCGTTGTTAAGATATCAAATAACCAATTATTCTATCTAACAAAACTCACGTTTATTAGATAAAGACTGGTTGGCACGTCGAGCTATGGCCTTCTTTGCATCCACATTCTTCAGCTTCTTCAGGAGGCTGACACTGCCCTGAAAATGATAAATTATTGTTCAGTAAGTATTTAGAATGTTAAAAAAAAACTTGATTTTGCCAAACGCATCATGTAAGGCGTTTACTTTCTATCAATATGTGTACAAACTGCATTCATGCATTTTTGACTTATGATGGACATACTATCATTTCTCTTATGTATACAACATCTCTTTTATACCATTATCGAACTATTTATGGGTATGTGCTCTTGCAATATATTTTTCTACTGCAAAAACAAAATAAACACACAATAAATAGTGAATACATAATGACATTCACATTTCCACTAAACGAACACAACCAAAATTATAGTTAGTGGTTTGTTCATATCTTTGGCAGTCTTCAAATATACCTTGTTTCCCGTAATATGCTGCCCCCCAACCATCCTTACACTTGGACACGTAGCAATAATCAACAGCCTGGCTGCATCCTGTGCAGTGCTCGAGGTTTTGGTGAATTGTGACCCTCCACCACAGAATGAGTCGCTGGTCACCTTTGCATGATTTTCATATTTTTACTTTTTCATACAGAGCTTTTTATGCTCTATCCAGTGGTGAAAACCGTTTTAGAAAAGAGCAAAAACTGTTTGAGTTATAAGCCTGTGACTAAGGTGACCCTCACACTGTTACCAGACACTCCCCGGACTTGTATTAAGCCTAGCGCAGAACCGCGCGAGGTGACATGCGACTCATTTCGTGGTGGAGGGTCACAATTATTGTTTGTTCTTGCTGGATTTAAGTTTATGAAACTAACTCGAAACTAAATATTTACAAGTTCGTCGAACTTTGTATTAGACGGACATGCAAATAAGGAGACATCAAAACATACTGTACATGACATTTTTCAACGTACCGACTTCACGATGATGATCCATTCATTCTTTAGACTGTCTGCTGCAAGAACCGTACCACGTCTGGAAGAAACAGAAAGCATGACAGAGGTTAAAGATCTTTTTATGCAATTCCTACCTTAAACACATCTGTTGACCGATTTGTGAAAATAACACTGTTCGACATTTAATACGTTGGTTGCACTTAAATTGTAATTCAAGCACTTATTGTTTTTACATGAATTCAACACATACATTGAACTTTGATTCAATGTATAACACATCTATGGATGTTGAATGTTAAAAGTTCCATTTTGGGCCGATACATGTGAAACAGATAAATAAAAACTCAAAGTGAGAGTTACTTATTCTTCTGCACCTTACACTTCATTATCACGAAGAAAAATGGTTTTATATAAATGTCCATTATTGTCTTCTGGTGTTAAGCAAGCCTTTCTGCTCAAACATTTACACGTAAGACTTTAAAAAAGTGCAAATTACAGCAATTTGAAACACGACAGTTGGACTGAGGTTTCGACAACGATACAAGGACAGTGCAAATCACCAAGTTATGGCTGCACACCATCAAAGAACAAGAGGCGAAGCCTTCAAGGCTCCCGTCAGAAATCGACAAACAGTAACACAAACTCAATCACTCCGTCATACATACAAAACACACACTCATACGCACATAGACAGTACAGACGGACACACACACCTTTACAAACAAACACACATACACACACAAACATACACACAAACTCATGCACACACACACACACACACACACACACACACACACACAAACATATACACACACACTCTCTCTCTCAGTCTCTCTTTCTTACACACACACACACGCACACACACACACACACACACACACACACACACACACACACACACACACACGAGTTCACATACACAAACAGTAACAATAACACATGTGCACAAAATGAACACACACACCGCGCGAGAGAGAAAGACTACAGGGAGGCATGACGTCATCAGTGATGCATTAATTGACGTCAAACACTTTTGACCGAGACGTAATCTTCTTATGCGAACTTTAACCATAGACTCGGAAATGTTAAAGTTTCTATCACACACGCACGCACGCACACACGCACACACGCACGCACAGACAGACAAAGTTTAGCATCGCATAGGCTACACTTACGTGAGCCAAAAACAAGTCGCGTAAGGCGAAATAACTACATTTAGTCAAGCTGTGGAACTCACAGAATGAAACTGAACGTAGTCCGCCGCTAGTGCAAAAGGCAGTGAAAGTGACGAGCCTGTTTGGCGCGGTAGCGGTTGCGCTGTGCTTCATAGCACGCTTTACTGTACCTCTCTTCGTTTTAACTTTCTGAGCGTGTTTTTTATCCAAACATATCATATCTATATGTTTTTGGAATCAGGAACCGACAAGGAATAAGATGAAATAGTTTTTAAAACGATTTCGGAAATTTAATTTTAATCATAATTGTTATATTTTTAATTTTCAGAGCTTGTTTTTAATCCGAATATAACATATTTATATGATTTTGGAATCAGAACATGATTAAGAATAAAATAAAAGTACTTTTGGATCGTTTTATAAAATAATAATTTTAATTACAATTTTCAGATTTTTAGTGACCAAAGTCATCAATTAATTTTTAAGCCTCCATGCTGAAATGCAATACCGAAGTCCGGCCTTCGTCGAAAATTGCTTTGCCAAAATTTCAATCAATTTGATTGAAAATTGAGGGTGTGACAGTGCCGCCTCAACTTTTACGAAAAGCCGAATATGACGTCACGAAAGACATATATCCAAAAAATGAAGAAAAAAAAGTCTGGGGATATCATACCCAGAAACTCTCATGTGAAGTTTCATGAAGATTGGCCCAATAGTTTTCTCGGAATCACTTTATAAAAACACACACACAAACATACACACACACACACATACACACACACACACACACACACACACACACACACACACACACACACACACATACACCACGACCCTCGTCTCGATTCCCCCTCTATGTTAAAACATTTAGTCAAAACTTGACTAAATGTAATGAGATGTATATACGTTGCTTATGATTATTCAAAGTAAAATTTACTTACAAATCACCAAATTATGCGCGTCATGAAAGAAAATTTAGATTAATATACGTTGCTAATGATTATTGATAGTATGACTCACTTGAAGTATCTGTAGTTGGCTTTCTTTGGGTTTTCTGAGAGTTTCTCTTTGGGCCAGCCGTCAAGGCATGGCAGGGAGCTGCAACAGTGTAACAAAACTGAGGTGTACAGATGGAAATATCTCCCAAGTTAATGATATATGACTCTGATACATGCACCGCCTAGCAGTGACCTAAAGCCTGTCCTTAACTAGGAGAAGTCGAATACGTGCAGTATACATAGCGAAGCTGGTAGCACGAAGCTTTACCATTGACTTTTCGGTAAAAAGGCATCGCGAAGTCTTCTTCAGGCTGAATTAAGGACGGGTTTTACAAGTATTATCTTGCTGATATGCGAAATTCACTGACATAAAATGTTAAATTGTTCTCCAAATTATGTGTCAGTTTCTTGGAGACATACAGGAGAAGCGACATAATGTTTACGCGACGCCATATTCACATTATGACGTCTTCTCAAACTTGTTTCGCTTTTGATGTCAAAGGTTTTATTTTTGGAGGGCCAGGAAGAGTTGTCTTGGGTTTTTTAAGGGTGTCGATTGTCTAACAGTACTATTCTTTCTGACAGCAACATTTCCATTTTACGACATAGACATTTTGAATCTAGAATTATGTTTTCACACAAACAACATTTAATTTTTTAACGTTTTACACAAAATGAAATAGCAAGAAATAGTATTGAAGCTTTGAATTGCAACGAAGTAAATGGGCATTAGGCTGAAGCAGGACTCACTTGAGGAATGGGTCATCAGTATTGCTGAGTCCTCCAGACATGAACACCTCTACAAAGTCCTGCATCACACACGCAAGAAAGCGCCGTTATGGAAGGTAGTTTGAGATCAGTTCATAAGAAAAATAGAGCCAAACACAGTATGATTATGATATCTACAACAGATAGACTGCCAAAACCAAGTCCCAAAACAAAAACAGGTTAACTATCATGAAATTGTTTCTATTCATTTGACACAAGAAAGTTGAACTAGCATTTTAAGTATTTCTATTGATTAGCCACATCTCATAGGTATAATTGGAGATAATTAAAAAGAATATGTAGAAACTATCTTGTCTATAAAGAGAAATGCATGTGATATAACTTGAAGCTGAATCGTGTCATTAGAAATGAAAGTATATAGTAATGGAAAACTCTCTTCATGTTTATGCTTGTTCTACCTCAACATACCGTGTCAATAAGAAACAGAAGGGGCGGGGATGTAACTCAGTCGGTAGCGCGCTGGATTTGTATCCAGTTGGCCGCTATCAGCGTGAGTTCGTCCCCACGTTCGGCGAGAGATTTATTTCTCAGAGTCAACTTTGTGTGCAGACTCTCCTCGGTGTCCGAACACCCCCCGTGTGTACACGCAAGCACAAGACCAAGTGCGCACGAAAAAGATCCTGTAATCCATGTCAGAGTTCGGTGGGTTATAGAAACACGAAAACACCCAGCACGCTTCCTCCGAAAGCGGCGTATGGGTGCCAAAATGGCGGGGTAAAAAACGGTCATGCACGTAAAATTCCACTCGTGCAAAAAAACACGAGTGTACGTGGAAGTTTCAGCCCACGAACGCAGAAGAAGAAGAAGAAGAATAAGAAACAGAAACTACATTGTATAATTGGAGATACAAAAAAAGGGTTATTCTCCAGAGCTGTGAACAAGTGAAAACCATGTTACGAAGTTGACTTTTTGCTTTACTTAACTGAGACATTTTAACCATACTCATTGATTTCAAACCGGCACGGTTGGCCTAGTGGTAAGGCGTCCGCCCCGTGATCGGGAGGTCGTGGGTTTGAACCCCGGCCGGGTCATACCTAAGACTTTAAAATTGGCAATCTAGTGGCGGCTCCACCTGGCGTCTGGCATTATGGGGTTAGTGCTAGGACTGGTTGGTCCGGTGTCAGAATAATGTGACTGGGTGAGACATGAAGCCTGTGCTGCGACTTCTGTCTTGTGTGTGGCGCACGTTATACTGTCAAAGCAGCACCGCCCTGATATGGCCCTTCGTGGTCGGCTGGGCGTTAAGCAAACAAACAAACAAACAAAAACAAACAAACATTGATTTCATTAATCTAGTTTCATAAATATCCTTGGCCTATATATACAAAATACTTGCACATTTTTTTTGCCTACGTTGAGAAAATTACAAGGGTTTTAAAGTACGTTAACTGCGTAACAATGAAACCAAAGATTGTTACATGGATTTGAACACTGACAATTATAAAAAAAATAAAAAAAATAAATATATACTATTTGTTGTTGTTGCATGTCACTATCATTATATAACTGGAGTATTACTGCAAAAAGTAAAGAGAATAAATTCCATTGCCATTTGATATACGTAATAATCATTTAAAGGACTGAAAATGTATGTCACAAAATGGCACACAGCTCTGGAGAGATACCAATATAGAACAATGTCTGACCGTGTCACTGAGAACGAGGAGCTGCATGTTGTCCTTGGAGATGACGGTGGACTGACGACGTGTCTGGTTGATGATGGCCAGCTCCCCGAAACTGTCGCCACGGTTATAGTACATCACAGTCTTTGCCACGCCTTTGTCCAGGTCCATCACGGACACCAGTGCTGTCGGGCAAAACATTCAAGATATGCAACTAAATTCAAATCAGATAAAATAAATTAAGTTTGGAAGATTCGTTTACCAGCCAGGGACACACACACACACACACACACACACACACACACACACACACACACACACACACACACACACACACACACACACACACACACACACACACACATGTCGGCTGGTAATATCAATAGACAAGTACAAGGCCCATAGTGTTAACTGCCTCCTGTCGTCCGCTTCTTTCACGAACTTAATTTCAAACATCAGCTGACTAAAGGGATATCAAAGATTTTATTTTTGAAAGCCAAATTTCGAGACAGCACGATTCAATTTGTAGCTTTCATGTGATCAAAAGTCAACCTCGTTAATAAATGTCACGTGTTTGCTTCATTATTGTGCATAAACAAAATCAGTTTGAGATTGAGGGCGACAGAGACGTCACATATGTGACCCTCCACCACGGAATGAGTCGCATGTCACCTCGCGCGGTTCTGCGCTAGGCTTAATATAAATCTGGGGGGGGGGGGGGGGGGGGTCAGGTATCACTGTGAGGGTCACCTTAATCACAGGCTTATAACTCGAAAAGTGTTCGCTCTTTTCTAAAACGGTTTTCACCACTGGATAGAGCATACACAACTCTTTGGGAAAATGTCAACATATGAAAATCATGCGAAGATGACATGCGACTCATTCCGTGGTGGAGGGTCACATATGTGGTTCAAATCATTGGAGTTGATTGCATCGGAAGAGTTAAGCAGGTGAAACCAATACACTATGCTTTGATCAATACCCTACCTGAGCCGGAAAGGACGAAGTAGAAGCACATTGGCAGATGTCCCTCCCTGACGATAACCCGCTTAGCACCGTAACTACAACATAAGAAGGCACAGAATAGTAAGAATCACGTAAAAAAATCTTCATCGTGTTATGATCGAGTTAACCACAGTTTGTTTACTCAGGCTTTAACTGACAACAAGAGCATTCTTTCAACGTGTACATGATGATGCCCAAAAAGGTCGAGCGTTTCTGTTTCCTATACACAGTGGGGGTTTTGTGTGTTGTTGTGTTTTTGCTTAACTGATTTTGTACCTGACATGACACCTATGTCAAGTTGCGGACCTAGTTCAACACAATCATAGCAACCAAAGATTACTCTCGTCAGGTAGCAGAAGTTCTGTTGGTTGTGATAAGTGAAACTGGTAGGATGCTCTCATCTCATGTAAAATCCTTTACATATATGTGGTTATACTTATGATTGTTTTACACTGGAGGGAAATTATCTTTAAGATGAACCAAATGAGTATTTAATTCAAAACAGATAGAACGTTAACGTTTCAAAACCAAGAATCCAAATTCATAAACATCAGCTGACTAAAGGGATATCAAAGATTTTATTTTTGAAAGCCATATTTCGAGACAGCACGATTCAATTTGTAGCTTTCATGTGATCAAAAGTCAACCTCGTTGATAAATGTCACGTGTTTGCTTCATTATTGTGTAGACAAGTAAAAACAAAAATGCTTCAGTTTGAGATTGAAGGTGACAGAGACGTTACACTTGTGGTTCATATCGGTACTCGAGCGTTTTCATTTAAAACGTCTTGTTTCTGTTTAAATTAAAACGCTCCAGTACCTTACCATTCTCGTTTGATTTTTTTGTTTTTATTAAAATGAGCATTTGTTTTCAATGTGCAACAGATATAATAATAATAATAATAATAATAATGCAAACTTTTATAGCGCTATTCTAGAAAAATGTCTACTCTTAGCGCTTTACAATACATACATCGACAAGCATACTATACACGCACAGGCAAAGAAACCGACCAAACATAACCAACAAACTATACATGCACAGGCAAAGAAAGCGACCAAACATACAATACACGCACAGGCAAGATAACGACCAAACATAAACAAACATACTATGACCAAACATAACCAACATACTATACGCGCGCAGGCAAAGAGAACAATCAGCACATGTAATAATTACTGACAACTAATAATGCAGGCATACAATGACAGTCCAATACACAGCCTAAGCACAAGAACCACAGTAGGCTTCTATATAAAAACGTGTCAACGGTACTATTTACACACACACACAAACAGTGCTGACACAAAGCGCAGAAAATATATATACACGTTATTTTAGGCGCTAGGTAGGGGGTGAGGTGGGGCGGGATGGGGTGGGTGGGGAGATGCTGGAGGGGAAATCACTTGCGCTGAAAGAGGTGTGTTTTGAGATTTGTCTTGAATGTAGTGAGAGAATCTGTGTGTCTGAGAGGCAGTGGTAATCTATTCCAGGTCACAGGGGCTTGATAGGCGAAGGACCTCTCGCCACATGTCTTTGTTTGCACTGTGGGGAGTCGGAAGAGTCGAGTGTCGGCGGCGGAGCGAAGCTGACGAGAGGGGGTGTAGAGATTGAGGAGTTCTGACAAGTATTCTGGGGCAGAACCAGAAACGACGGCAAAAGAAAGAGAGGAGAGTTTGTATTCGATCCTTTTAGTGATTGGCAGCCAGTGTAGAGAGTGAAGAAGGGGTGTGGCGTGTTCATACTTGGAAGATTTGAAGACCAGGCGGGCAGCGTTATTTTGGATCCTTTGAAGTCTATCTAAAAGGTACTTAGGGAGACCGGCCAGAAGAGAATTGCAATAATCTATCTTTGAGAGGACTAAAGAACACACTAACGTTTTGGTTGCATCAGCGGTGAGGTAGTGACGGACTGAACTAATCTTGCGCAGCTCTAGATAGGCGGACTTGCAGATGTTAGAGATGTGTTTTTGGAAAGAGAGAGTTGGATCGAGAGTGACGCCAAGGCTGCGGACAGACGGAGAGAAAGAGATAGGTAGTTCGTTGACAGTGAGAGAGGCAGGAAGAGAAGGGTGATTGAGAAATTTCTTGGGACAGGCCAGCATAACTTCGGTTTTGTCACTATTTAACTGGAGTTTGTTTAAAGACATCCAATCACTGAGGTCCGCAATGCAATCCTGTGTCCGAGATACCAGATCGTCAACTTCAGCAAGGGGGGCAGACTGATGAAGCTGTGTATCATCAGCGAAACTCTCGTGCGACAACGCATGGCGACTGATAACATCGGACACAGGGGAGGCATATAGAACGAAAAGTATGGGGCCAAGCACGGACCCTTGCGGGACACCGTATTGGAGAGCTGAAGGTTGAGATTTGATGCCATTGACACAAACGGTCTGCGTCCGGTTAGTAAGGTACGAACGAACCCAGGAAAGGGC
The DNA here is from genome assembly GCF_037325665.1 of Littorina saxatilis. Taxonomy (NCBI): domain Eukaryota; kingdom Metazoa; phylum Mollusca; class Gastropoda; order Littorinimorpha; family Littorinidae; genus Littorina; species Littorina saxatilis. The sequence goes on along the minus strand of NC_090248.1, from coordinate 59,324,496 downwards.
CAGATCATGAACACCAAAGGAGTGCTGCAGCCTGTGGAGCAGAATTTCGTGGTCTATCGTATCGAATGCGCTAGACAAGTCCAGTAGTGTTAGAATGGAGACCTGATTTTCGTCAAAGCTAAGAAGGATGTCGTTTACAATCTTCAGAAGTGCTGTCTCAGTACTATGGTTTTTCCTGTATGCAGACTGATGGGTGTTGAGAAGGTGGTTTTGCTCTAGGTGAGTGAGAAGTTGTGAAAGGACAATTTTTTCAGTGATTTTTGAAAGGAATGACAAGTTCGAAACGGGCCTAAAGTTTTTCAAGGAATTCTTGTCAAGTGAAGGTTTTTTGATGAGGGGCCTAACTATTGCAGGTTTGAATTCATCTGGGAATGAGCCGGAAGTCAGAGAGTCGTTGATGACGTGAGTGAGGTATGGAAGAAGGTCATCAATACAATCACACAGCAGAGAGGACGGAATGGGGTCAAGCTCGCACGTTTTCGGACTAGCGCCTAAACACACCTTTTTTACAAACTCGCTGGTGACAGGCTCAAAACGCTGCAGGGCTGGACCACAATACATCCTATCGGCAACCGGTGAAGGCGGGACAACAGCAGAATCAAGCTTCTCGCGAATAAGCGCGATCTTCGCAGTGAAAAAGTCAGCGAACTTCTGGGGAAGCTCATGTACAGAGAACATAGTGGGAAGAGGGGAACAAGTCACCTTGCCTAAGATGTCATTGGTGACACTAAACAGCTGTTTGACTGAGGTGCATGCGAGTATTTTGGATGAGAAGAATGCAGACTTAGCATATGTGATGAAACGTTTCGTGCCATCTGTCCCGAACACACACCCACACACACACACACACACACACACACACACACACACACACACACACACACACACACACACACACACACACACACACACACACACACTCATTCACACGCACGCACGCATACACACACACACACTCATTCACGCACTCACTCACACACACACACACACACACACACACACACACACACAAACACACACACTCATTTACACACACACACACACACACACACTCATTCACACGCACGCACGCATACACACACACACACACTCATTCACGCAGTCACTCACTCACACACACACACACACACACACACACACACACACACACACACACACACACACACACACACACACACGCACACACACACTCCCATACGTGTTACGTTTCTAAATAAAAATAATAATGCAGAAAAAGGAGCCTCCAACAAAACCAAGCATTCAATGACCTTCACGATGACAAAACTAACACCTACATTTGGGGAGAAAATACAACCTCAACAACAAGAAGTTAACAAGTCGCGTAAGGCGAAAATACAATATTTAGTCAAGTAGCTGTCGAACTCACAGAATGAAACTGAACGCAATGCCATTTTTCAGCAAGACCGTATACTCGTGGCATCGTCAGTCCACCGCTCATGGCAAAGGCAGTGAAATTGACAAGAAGAGCGGGGTAGTAGTTGCGCTAAGAAGGATAGCACGCTTTTCTGTACCTCTCTTTGTTTTAACTTTCTGAGCGTGTTTATAATCCAAACATATCATATCTATATGTTTTTGGAATCAGGAACCGACAAGGAATAAGATGAAAGTGTTTTGAAATTGATTTCGACAATTTAATTTTGATAATAATTTTTATATATTTAATTTTCAGAGCTTGTTTTTAATCCGAATATAACATATTTATATGTTTTTGGAATCAGCAAATGATGGAGAATAAGATAAACGTAAATTGGGATTGTTTTATAAATTTTTATTTTTTTTTACAATTTTCAGATTTTTAATGACAAGAGTCATTAATTAATTTTTAAGCCACCAAGCTGAAATGCAATACCGAAGTCCGGGCTTTGTCGAAGATTACTTGACCAAAATTTCAACCAATTTGGTTGAAAAATGAATGCGTGACAGTGCCGCCTCAACTTTCACGAAAAGCCGGATATGACGTCATCAAAGACATTTATCAAAAAAATGAAAAAAACGTTCGGGGATTTCATACCCAGGAACTCTCATGTCAAATTTCATAAAGATCGGTCCAGTAGTTTAGTCTGAATCGCTCTACACACACACACAGACAGACAGACAGACACACGCACATACACCACGACCCTCGTTTCGATTCCCCCTCGATGTTAAAATATTTAGTCAAAACTTGACTAAATATAAAAACAAAAGTAAAGGACAATTACAAGAAAAAGAATTTAGGGATTTGGGACGATAAATAAAAACAATAACGGTCTTACGACACTTTTTAACACGCACCAACGACCAGCGCCTATAACTATCGAACTTCGGACCCCCTTCTCCATCGTGCCAACTCCCAACCAACTAACCCCCCCACACACACACACACACACACACACAAACACACACGTGCGAGCGTCCAGCACCCAAAACCATCGAACTTTAGACCCACCTTACCCCCAGCCCCCTAAACACACACACACACACACATACACACACACACACACACACACACACACACATGCCTTCCCAGCAAAACTTCCTTCCAGAAAATTCTACGACAGCCCGCGGGCGATGCTGATCTGAAAGTGAAATGGGGAAGGAAAGGCGGTGGCAAAAATCAAAAGCTGGACGGGAAAGATAGAGTTTGCCCTGTCTCTCTCTTTGATAAAGATTTCAATTAAGACGCCTTGGTCGCAAAGATGGAAGGTCTCCGGATGGCATGAAACGGGGGGGGGGGGGGGGGGGTGGTGGTGGTGGGTAGACTGAGTTGGAGGGAGGGGGGTAGCAGCAACAGCTGCGGACAACAGCTCCAGGGCCCCGACGTTCTAAATTGATTTTGGGTCAATGAGAGAAGGAGCGAAACACACTAAACTGTCCCTGAGTTCAGCTGCAATCGTTCGCCTGGTGTTGGGTGTCTTGGCGGTTTGGTCGGGGAGTTTCGGTCACAATGTAATCGGTGGATTATTTCATCTTTTTTTCCTGATCCGTTATTTTTTGTTCTTACTTTTTGTATTCGTCGAAAGTTTTACAATAACTCAGGTTTAACAATGTCAAAGATGAAATCCAAAACAGAAGCAATGCTGACGTTTTAAAATCAAGATTCGAAAACACAAGAAAGGTAGTTAATGGAACGTTTCATTATAATTAAACGTTCTATTAAGTAAGCTTTCTTGATTTTTGTGTGTACTAAAATGCCATGAATGTTTTGGTCTTGTTTACGCCTATTATTTTCATTTTATACTTTTCTGCTCTAACATTTGAAAATTGAACACGAAAAGTCTCACAAAAAAGTGTCATTAATGATCTTTTTCGTGTTTAAAATACGACTGTCTCGCGTAAGAAAGGCCAGACAGACAAACAGCGAAGGAGTTATAGATTGAGGTCACAGATTCAGACGTGGTACAAGAGGAGGAGGATCAGGGAACTATCTAGAGCATACGAACTGTTTAAACCAAACACAAGACACTCTCGCGCAACCTATTATCTACGAGAACAGAACAAATTGACGGCCACTTTATATTTTGGTAGACGCTGAAGTTAGCCTTTAACCGACTTTCCTGTTGGTACCCAGCAAAGATTGATTACGGCTGTGCAACTTGGTTTAATGCTTCATTAAATTCGGACGCTTTTAATGAGAAATGACAGCGACTAAACACACCAAGACGTCACACCGAGACGTGTCTTTCTGACCCTCTTTTTCAAAGTGAGATCTCCGACGTCAAAAACGAAACAAACTTCGTGAAGACACAGTACGTCTTAACGTGAGTAAAGGCGTCACGTAAACATTCAGTCACTTTTTCTGCATGTCTCCCGAGGAACTGACCAAGAACTTCGACAACACAATTTGTCTCCGTGAATTCGTCATATCAGTAGTAGAGAAATACTGGTAAGGTCACCGCCAGGCTATGCATGTATCGGTGTCATTTAAATTTAATGGTTTACAATTCAGTGACCTATCCAAGGCACATACACATATAATGCATCCTGATTGTTCTCTGTGCAAATGGCGACTTTTGTTGTTTTTTGGCTGAATTAATTTCCTCACACCTATGATAATTTGCGATGCTTTTTTTCTAATTCACAGAGAACGTCCAAGTTGCTGATTTATGGATGTGTACAAGTGTAACGATACTCTAATCCCATGTAAAATCATGCACAGGTTTACGGTTGTTCACAAGGTTGTTTAAAATGAAAGGAATTGGTTCTTTTTTGTTATACAATTACTAAGCAAACGGACGAAATCTACTCCGCTAGCAGCTCTCGTCTTATTTGCCATTCTAAATTGTCAGGCTCATGTTACTTTTGTTTTAAATGTGTCATTCTTAAAATTTACGAGTTGTCGTTTTTCGAGTCGTTGTTGAATGTCAAAATATTCGTTCATGATATACTAGAGTTAGCAGTATTTTGACTTGGGGAATTTTCATTTCTAAATAAAGCAAATGCATTGTTTTAGTGTGTCAATATCCATATTTAGCCTATTATCACGGTGGGCATACTTGATTCAACTTGCTATGTCACAGTTGACATCCCATATGTGACCCTCCACCACGAACTGAGTCGCATGTCACCTCGCGCGGTTCTGCGCTAGGCTTAATATAAGTCCGGGGAGTGTGTGATAACAGTGGGAGGATCGCCTTTGTCACAGGCTTATAACTCAAACAGTTTTCGCTCTTTTCTAAAACGGTTTTCACCACTGGATAGAGCATAAAAAAACTCTTTAGGAAAATGTAAAAATATGAATATCACATGCAAAGGTGACATGCGACTCATTTCGTGGTGGAGGGTCACATATGGTGTCGGATTGGTCCTTCCTAAACGGCAGCTGCACCACCATTGCTTTTTTCAACGATTGTTGTCCTTATTTGTCCAGTTTCTAAAACCTTGGAACGCCAGAATTGATATTTAATACTGTAAAAGGGGTGATTCTTAAATAATGCAAAAGTTGTTCTTGAATGCCACATTTATCATTCCTGAGTGTTAAGCGCTGTCGTGCTTGAACCGTAACAGCATTTCATCCTGCAGGCTTGTCCATACCACAGTGCTCTGAGGGACACCACCTGGCCAGAGGAGACAGCGCTACAAAAGAAGCTATACGGCCCCAAAGAGGACTTGGAGAGGACAGCACGTTTCGCCCTGCAGTCCGGACTGACGATCTAACAGCGAACGACAAGAAGAAGAAGAACCGTAACAGCTGCATGTCCGAGATGCCACAAACGCTAGAGTAAATGTAAACGAAGCAAACGCTAACACGAATGTCCGATTCTTCTTTGTTCTTGACATTCGTGGATTGCGAGGTTTGTTATTCAATAATGCAAATGTCGTTCTTGTATACCAAAGTCACTATTCTTGACTGTCGAGAGTAGTCGTACTTAAGATTGCACAACTGAATGCCACGGTCGATTGTTCTTGACGGCTAGACAAATCTAGATTGTCGAAGTTACAATTCTCGGTAGGTGTGAATGGGTCTATTCCTTTGACAGCCGAACAACTCCTTTAATAGCAGCAACCGGAGACGAAGGAATGAAATAAGATCCGGGGCTTTGCTGCCTCGACGCTGGCAGCCAATCACAGACCGCATAGCCCCGTATGTTGCATGACAGCTCTCACAATCTACGGGTCTAATTTGTTGCCTCGAAATTGAACCTTTTTTGCTGTTGCTGTTTGTATTCTCTTTGAGCCGCTCTGCGGTTTTCGCTGACTTTTGTTTTTGCCGCTGAGCTGGTTTGTTTTCAAAATCCTGGGGACGGGGGAGGGGTTGATATTGGCAAACGGAAAAGGCGTTACAGAAAAATGAAGGGATGTTTGCGAACATTGAAGCAGGTTGCCAAACTATGGGTGAACTTCGGTGCTTTTGCAAGACGCTTGGGCTTCTTTTTGTCTTCTTTTTTCTTTCCTTCTTTGAAGAAAGGTGAACAAACTGAGTTCACAATTCGCTTAAAGGATCTTCAAAGCAATTCATCAACATTTGCAGATCCTCCTTGCATTATCATTTCCTAATAAAAATCTGCGAATATTATATTATATTTTTCATCATTTTCTCCCGGACAAATCATTTTTTTCTGAGGATTACGTGTCACTGTATGTCGTGTAGCAGCATGCATAGGGTGTATGAAAATGGTCAGCAAACTGCAAGGCGAATACCTTATTAAACATTGCTGTACTGAACATTGCGTGAGGATGTCATATTTATCACATTTGATTTAAATGGTGTGTCTGCCAGTCCTAAGAGAAAAACGTATGAATATATGGTCAGACCATTTCGTTTTGAGTTTACATCCTGCTACTGTAACATTACACTGTCCTATTCTGGTTTGGATGGAGAGGAATGCCGGAAAATGTACGTGTGAGAAGAAGGACGTTTTGGAATGGGATTTTAAAGTTGAAACAACTGTTTCGTTGTCAAGTGTTTCCACGCTTTGGTTTCCTCGTGTCACCAAATCGGCTCTATGTATTTTTAGGCAGCCCATTGCTATAGTCCCTTTTACTTGTTAGGTCAAATACAAAATATCTGTTGGTTTAGGGTAACCCGACCGACCCTATTTTTTCCCGCCCACCCTAAACTTTGTTTTCATTTCTCAAAAATAACAACAAAATTGGCACATTTTGCGAACCATACCGAGACTAATGGAAGTAACCTCCTTTATAATCAACTAAATCTATTTACAAAAAACAAATTAAAAAGCCGACCTACCGACCCTATCTTGTTTGGCCACGTTACCCCAAAACCAACATATATTTTTGTTTGGCCTTATGCGATCTATACTTTCCCAACTTTAGCTGCCTAGCTTACCAAGAAAGATGATGCAATGCAAAGAGTGAACACATAGCGTCTGGGTTAGCGACTATAATCCAGCCACAGTTTCCACCGCTTTATCTTATTCAAGTATGAATGTCATATTTTCCAAGTGACCTCCGATATTTTGATTAACCTTTTCGTCAAAAGTGGGAGCGAAACCAAGCAAAAGGGCGGACGCGAGATGAGTATCAAAATGCCTGGATGTAGGGCAAACAATTTCAAATTGCCGACAAACCCGACACGGAAGCTGGGGTGTCCTGTTTGCGCGGATTCGCTGAGTATTGGGTTTCGGGTGGTAACGAACTATTTGCCGATACTCCAACTATCTGGCGATGGGCGAATTACATCGATCCGCTTCCCCGAGGAGCGGAGTAATCTGCAGATAAACCCCGACGACAATTTGGAGGGGCTGGTGTGACTAAATAGTGTCTGAGAGACAACATACGGAAAGGGGGAGGAGAGGGCGTGTGGTGGGGGGGGGGGGGTAAATGTCGGAGGAGTTGTCGAGCAGAGAACTGGGGGAGGTAAGGGCGAGGAAAAGAGGGAGAGAGAAGGAGGAGGGGTGGGGGGGGGAGGGACACGATACAAACATGTAACAGGCACAAGTGCGACGGGGGAATACCCAGAATGGGTAGTTTCATTAGAGCCCTATAGTATCCAACTTACACAAAAACTAACATCATAATGCGCAAAATTCAAACCAACACACACAAAACAACAAATCGTTAGAGCGACGGGAGAAGAACACAACACATAACCAACAGTTGTGTACGG
>NC_090248.1:59306926-59311926 GCF_037325665.1 Littorina saxatilis | reverse complement strand
TCGCCTCTGGCGACCGGGCGACGATTTGGCCATCCCTGCAAATCGTTACAAACTGTTAGATTTAATGATACAAACCCCAAGCCAGCGCGCACGACGTCTAGTCACCACGGGAACCCGTTTTCCCTCAAGAATGTCCTTAACAGTAATGTTGGTTGCTTCGAGATCCTCATCAGCAGAGAGGGCGAGAAATCTTTTCGCTCGGGCTATACGTCTCTTCTGGATTGCTAGCAAAGATAACGACGGCTTCATGCTACCGAAACTTGCTTGTGTTGTTTCGGCGAAACTGTTCGTCCCCTGTCTATCGTACGATCTTCTCGTTTCAGCGAGTTTTGTCGCCCCTCTGCTCTCGTCTGTTCTTTTCGTGTCCGCGAGATTTGTAGCTTCTCTAGTTGTATCTGTTTTTCTTGTGTCGGCAAGATTTGTAGCTTCTCTCGTTTTGTCTGTTTTTCTGGTGTCGGCAAGATTTGCAGTCGCTCTCGTCTCGTCTGTTCGTCCCGTGTATGCGAGATTTGTTGAAGCTCTGGGTCTGAAAGCTTCCTTTTTTGGGAATAAGGACGACAACCCTGTTTTTGATGATTTTGATAATTTGAACGTTTCTTTTTCTCTGGTTGGCTTTGGAGCAGGATAGGACAACGCTCTAGCTCGTTTGGCAACAGGATGGGAATTTTCTGTTTGGGTGAGTCCGAGCCTTGGCAGAATCGTCTGCTTTGTTATGAGGGCCTTCAGATGTTTTTGTAAAGTGGTGTCAGTTCTTGTGGTAGACTTTGAACCGGCTTTATCTTCCTGCCGAACACTCCCTGTACCACCATCATCACCATCGTCTGTGTCGACTTCATCGTCGCTGTTATCTACTCCACTGATGCTTTCATCGCTGTCGTCGCTTGAAGCTGCTGAAACTTTGTTGTAGATGTCTCCGCTGTACAACCCGACGTCGTCCACTTGCCGACCGAATAAGTCTTTGGAGTGGTTGATTAATGCGTGTGACACCTTGACCCCTGGAAGTTCTGTGACGTCACGTGAAGTGCGAGGTGCGTGTGCAAAGTCCTGTGCAATGATAGTGATATTATTAGTCATTGCAATCAGCATACTGTTCAGATAGTGATTGTATTAGTTATTGATGAATAATATTATTCTCTTTTTTTAAGGGTACTTGATTACTAAAATGACTTCTCTTTTCGCAACCTGCTACTAAAAGCTATTTGAACGGTATAAAACACGCACGCATGCATGCACGCATGCATGCACGCACACGCACACACACACACACACACACACACACACACACACACACACACACACATATACACACACACACACAGAGAAGCAGCGAGAATGTGGCATATATCTGAAGGGGAGCAACTCAGTGTGTGCCACGGGACAAAATCCAACTCTCAGAATATTTACTTCCCTTTAACTCTGACAACCTCAAAGGTGAATGTCCTTGTACATTGTACCAAATCCAAAAACAAAGAGACTGCCAACGTTCCAAAATTCACACAAAAAGAAAGTTAAGTGGTACGAACGTTTGTTATTGACAAAACAATACGTTACAGTCATAGATATTTCGACCCAGCGGTCTTTTAAGTCAGTGCACGTCTCGCTTGTGTCTTCTCCCCAAGCGGCGCTAAGTCTTTTTTTGTTTAAATAATATGCATTATGTGTTTGTCTGTGGTCTTAAAAGATCGCTGGGTCGAAATATCTGTGACTGTAACGGATTGTTTAGTCAATAAAAAATGTTCCAACAACTTACCTTTCTTGTTTTTTTGATTTTGTACCTCGTACCGCTAAACGCTGTATGTAACAACCTTGTGAAAAGGCGGTCAAACGGTGTGACTGATTTCAAAATCTACGATTAATCCCGCCCGTACCTATAACCTAATCCGCTGCGTTAATTCCGAAGGCGGGTATGCACGAATATAGAACAAATTTGGCAGTAACAGTAGTAACAGTAAGCTCTTATGTATGAACAAATTACTTGTTAAAAAAGGGTTAATCGGTTCTTTTATTGTGCCGAGCACTGAGGTCAGTTAGCTAACCTGTAAGGGACAAATCAGTTTTAAGCGAGTCCCATTGCATGTTAGTCTTTGAGGTTAATAGCCTAACCACACACTGACACACACACCCACACACACACACTGACACACACACACACACACCGGCACACACCTGCACCGGCACACACACACACACACACACACACACACACACACACACACACACACACACACCCACCCACACACATACACACACACACACACACACACACACACACACACACACACACACACACACACACACACACACACACACACGAACACACAGAAACACACGAATACAAACTAAATGAATTGCGCAAAAGACGCAAACGACATAAAGAATGACATTCAGCGTAAATTGTCTTTCACAACATATGGAATGTAAATTACTTATAATCTCTCTCTCTCTCTCTCTCTCTCTCTCTCTCTCTCTCTCTCTCTCTCTCTCTCTCTCTCTCTCTCTCTCTCTCTCTCTCTCTCTCTCTCTCTCTCTCTCTCTCTCTCTCTCTCTCTCTCTCTCTCTCTCTCTCTCTCTCTCTCTCTCTCTCTCTCTCTCTCTCTCTCTCTCTCTCTCTCTCTCTCTCTCTCTTTTAGACACGATCACATTTTTGTGTAGGGCAGACATTTTCAAAACACTACAGAACTCTCATCTTTAATACACGGAGACTTTTGAAAAAGTAAGCCTTGGACGTTCTGATGAAATGAACAATCTTTTTCAGAAGCGGACGGACAATGGTAGGCCTACTTCAATCACAGAGGAAAAACTCGCAAATGTTACCCTTTAAAACGTGCACTCACACAAAACCCAGCAACAAAAATAAAGTGCTGCAAAGCTTTCTGGGTTTTTTTCTCAAAAGAATGCAACAAGCATCGCAAAATGCATGAGAGTAATTGTTTACCTACCTTGCGTCTGCGCAGTCGTGACATGAAAACACTGGCAGTACTTCCGGCAAGGTCATTATCGGTTACGGAGTTGTGGTTCCTGCCAATCAAAACCGGCAACGCTGTGACCTGTAAAGCGTACATTCAGCAACATATATATACACGATGTCAATGTGCACGTCAATTTTCATAACAATTCGTTCAGTAGTGTTTAACGTATATGCTTTCGACACACGTAAACACACACGCGTGCCTAGGGAGACAAACCTCACCGTCCGACCTCGTTAAATCATTCAGTCAAGTATGCATGAACTGAATAAAAAAAAGTTAGTTAATGAAGCCTTTAGTATTAGACAAAACAAAACATTCGCAACAACCTCAATGTAGTTGTCACTAAAGAGGACGGACAAGACACAACCGACCAATTAAAATGCTAGGTCACGGTGTTCAAACTTAGTTTCGGATTTGTCTTTACCGACACAAAGATAGCAGGAACATCTTGTCAATAAAATCATCGATTGAAAATAAGTTACTTGGAGGTGTCACAAACTCCGAGCTAATAACCAGAGCCTATTAGAAATGGTTGATTTAAAGAATATGTACAGGAATTTTCAATGTCTGTCTGCCTCACTTTTTGATGTTAAAAGCTGTTAAAATATACAGATCGTAGGTAACACAACCACAGATAAATACTGAGATATATTGAAACGAAGACAGACACAGATAAATACGGATAGACAGAGAGGCGGAGGGAGACTCAAAGTGAGCCAAAGGAGAGAAATTAAGGCGCAGATAAACAGAGACGCTAACACCCCCCCCCCCCCGCACGCTCGCACGCACACACACACACACACACACACACACACACTCGCACACACACACACACACACACACACACACACACACACTCGCAAACACACACACACACACACACACACACACATCACACACACACACACACACACACACACACATCACACATATACACACACACACACACACACATCACACACACACACACACACACACACACACATCACACATACACACACACACACACACACACATACACAAACATACACACACACACACACACACACACACACACACACACACACACACACACACACTTCAAGCATATATAAGTAAATAAATGTTTGTTGCTTCAAACCTTCAAAAATCAAAGTTTCAAGAAAAACCCGAAAACATTCATCCATTTTACTCACATTGGCATCTTCTTTTGTCATGGTGTCAAATATCTGCTGTAGTTTGGACCTTGTGACATCATCAAGGGGCTTCTCAGGGGAGTGAGACACCGGGGGTTTCTTCTTCGGTGTGACGTCAAAATTGGACAGGACTGTGCGTGACGTCAAACTGCCATGACGTTCTAGCTGGCCGGCACGCTTTAGAATCTCTGCTTCTTCGTTTGTAACTGTTTTTGAAAATAAATGCACGCACCAAAACATTATTCATTAAAAGTAGCGCTGCACGGGAGATATCATTCACAAAATTGTTAAAGCGGCCTACCTTCCTGTCTATGGCGTCGTATTGAAAATCTCAGAACATTTGTCCATGGGGCTTTAAGGAATAGGGGCGGGGTGGCGTGGGGAGGGGGGTAGGATGTCTTTTGACTTGGACACATACTAAAAATCAAAATTTGCCTTACTGCGAATATTTGAAATGACCCATTTAGAAGCTTGGTGCTTAATAAGGAGGTCAACACGGGGAAGACGACATCTTTAAAAGTAACACAGCCAAATAACGTACACTTGGGGTGTCGTTTGGGAACTTTGACCCCCATTTTCTCCAGCGAGGTCAAGAGGGTCAACTTCCGCCGGTGAAAGGACGACATGAAGACGTCATCTTCGTCCTCTCCGATTGACCTTGACGAGTCCTTCCGGGTCAGGGTGGGCATGCTCGTTTGCTTCTTCGTGAGCGACTGGTTGTCCTTGCGAGCTGACCACAGGATCTCGTCCGAGCTTTTCTCCTTTCTCATCTCAAGGCCGATTTCCTCCTTCTGAGAGAGAAAGAACAAATATGTCTGGATAGGCGTGAGAAGCAAAGGGAAGTAAGCGCTCTAAA
>NC_090248.1:59291926-59301926 GCF_037325665.1 Littorina saxatilis | reverse complement strand
CCCATACACACACACACACACACACACACACATACCCATAAACACACACACACACACACACACACACACACACACACACACTGGCATTGTCACATTCAACCATGACAATGAGCAAACACAAAACACAAAACACACACACAATAGAAAGAAAAGAGAAAAAAAAAGAAAAAAATACAAACACACGTCTATCACTTGTTCCGTTTATTCAAACTTTTAAAACAACAAAACAAGCATGAACAATTGTAGGTAGTCAAATACACTTGTTGGCAGTAAACAGTGTACACATCACTCATCTCAAACACAGAATATACGATCTGCTCCTCAATGATATCATGTACCATATCAGCAACATTCAATACATGAAAATCAAGCAACAACCAAACAAAAATCAAACATCGCACTCATGAACTAAAGAATGAATAAGGGTATTATATAATAATATATTTCCATTCAAACCAGCACCAAGAAAAGCAACAACGTGTTGATGCTGTAGAAATGTCAAAGATTTAAAAAAATCAAAATATTCAAAGATACTCTTTAGTTTCTAAACCCATGGACAGTTGGGATCTAACGTCTAAGAAAGATATTTTCTACCGCTGTAAACCGTTGCGATAAAAGCTTATTTTCAAGAAGTTAGGTACTAGCAGTTTTTTGTCATTCAACTGGTTTTTTTCTCTATTACGTTGAGCTCAGTAAATGCCAAAGATATTAACAGAAGAGATGTTGCAAAGAAATAAAATGATACGTTTACACCGCTGTAACGTTAGATCTCCAACTGAGGAAAAGCACAAATATATGTACCTGAATTTCTGTTTCTGAAAAACAATTCAAAGCTTCAAGTACAAAAAATTGTACGTGAAGTTCTGTTTTTATGGATGTAGAGGTAATATTGAACATGTATTTCAAAATTGTGTACTCTTGACACAAATCTGACGAGATTTAAAGCAGTTTGCCATTTCTCAAAAATCCATGAATTCAGGGAAAAGTGGGCTGCCCGGAGCCGGTTTCATGGAGTCGCGGTAGTCACACTGACAGTCGGACAACCCCTTCGTCACCCGACTGCGGTTGCCTGAACGCAGTAGGAAAAAGAGAAAGCTTCATGTCCTACAGGCTAAATATTTGGCCTCTTAAGGTGGCCTCCTAAGGACAAGAAATGGGTTAAATGATTCGAGTTTTACGCCCTCACAGCTTTTGACGAGATACACAAGTGTACGCGTGTTTAGGTGGTATCAGCCATCTACACTTATGGCAGAATGACCGAGATCTTTTACGTGCCATTGTGGTGACACGGGGTTGGGACATGGCTACCGTCTCGATCTCTGGGTCTGCACATAAAGTTGACCCGTGTCCGTCCCGGCCCGAATTCGAACCTGCGACCTTCCAGTGCTCTACCAACTGAGCTACCGGGCCCCCTCTGAACGCAGCGCAGCACTGTAATCAGGAAACTCGCCGTGCGAAGAGGCACAGTCGGCCGGCCGTCTGTAATTGTTTCGTAAAACCGAATTTCGTCGGATGACTGCATTTCACTCGTTCAGCTCTGTTGCTTGCCCATGACACCGGCCCCAGGAGTGTGTGCTTGCCCATGACACCTGCCCCAGGAGTGTGTGCTTGCACAGTACAGAGGAACCTCTCTTTTAAGATCACCCCCCCCCCAAAAAAAAAAAATTAAAAAAAGAACTCATTTTTAGGACTTTCTTATCTCAAGACTTAATTTCTATTCATAACCTCTGTAAAAAATGTCACCCATTTTAAGACTCCGCCCATTTCAAGACCCAATTTTCCCAGATTTGTTTAGGTCTTAAAAGGGGGGTTCCACTGTACAAGGTGATAATGGCAGCAGAGTAGGAGAGTGATAAACTGAAGTGAAGCAGCCTTTGAACATTTGATAACTGTTGAGTGACCAAAAATAGTATGAGGTCTAGAGCTCTAGTGTCCATTAATTATGTGAGACAGTAAAGATAAGTGCGGGAAATAAATACAGCAGAATGCTTCCGGTGGGCATGGAAAATAAGCAAAAGATATGTAAATGGTTTTTTTTCTGAAAGAAGGAGTGTAAAATGAGTGAAGGATTTGTAGACCAATGCTGTTTGTGACTCTGTGTGTGTGTGTGTGTGTGTGCATGTGCCTGGTCGTGTGTGTGTGTGTGTCTGCCTGTATGCGTGCACACATGTACCTGTGTTAAATGCATGCATGTAAAATGCTAATTTATGCCCTTTGGTATGGAAGAACGTTCTGGGGAAAAAAAGAAACTTTGTACATAAACATGTCGGTGTTAAAAGTATATTCATTTAAACAATACATTTTATGTTATTTTAGGTTCAGGGCCATTTGATCAAAACCTTAAACAGATACAGAAATTGTGGAACACTTGTAAACAGGCATGTTCTCACATATGAATATTTATCTCAAATTTACAATCAACTGAAACAGAAGTGCAGTACTACACCCCTCTCATGTTAACGTGAATGAAAATACATTGTGTTTAACAAATAGTGATAGGTCATTTTTTTTAAACAGAAATGTATACACACCACTTTAAGCGTATCAACAATGCAATTTACAAAAGTACTTTAGATTAGAATAAATAATGCAAAACAAGAACACATTTTCTCAATGGAATGTTGCAATACAAAGCAGAAAATGAATGCTTGATACAGGAAGACCCTTAACAAATTGAACAAGAAAATGTTTCATGAAAATGAAAAAACAATTGTTTTGCTAGCAAACAAACAAAACCACACACAAAAAAACAAGCTTTTACAGATTATCCCTGTGAAAAAGAAGGCATCAGAAACAAAATAATAACCTTTTTTTCATTTGATAATTTTCAGAAACTCCTGGATATAATAATCATGCAGTCAGAACAGAGAGCAAAACTATTCTGGTTCAAGGGAAGCAACCTGCGCCAAACTGTTTTCACTCAAGGTTACATGTATTACCTCCTCTTACCTCTGTAAAAAACCACCCAAATCACCATTATTTTACTACGCATAGTAACATTTTACGTATAAATTCATTGTCACTGATCTGACATTTCTTACTTTTCCTAAAAAATACAGAAATCAAGGGAAAAAGTAGTGAACAAGACGAACTTTCATATCTGATGTAAATTGTAAAACACAAATTTTCCCAAAGACACATGTTTCTTACACAAATAAGGAAACAGGTGACAAAGGAACAATCACACAAATAAATGAAAGTTAAATTCACATCAGGAATGGTGTATTCTTTAAAGCAGCAATGCCACCACACAGATCCTTTAATTGCTTAAAATAAGCTTGAGGAAGTATGGAAGATCAACTAAATGTATTCTTGTCAATTTTTGCATTACAGGCTTAATAAACCGATAATGGCAAAAGCTGCAACCAGGGATAAAATGCATTGTTTTCAAAGCAGTAATAAAATGAAATCTAGAATTATGCAACTTGACAGCAAAGGCCAGTCTTCCATTATAACAGGCACAGTCCTTCTCATGAAAACAGTTCCGCTCACTATCTCAGCTTTGCCCAGGCTTTTATAGGGGACAAGACTATCCCTCAATTTGGACACATACCATAATTCAACAGACTGGCTGACTTCTGTGTAGATAAGTGTGAATTTTTTGTATGAATTAATCTCTTCAAAATGCAGTGGAAGGCCAGAAGCTTTAGTGGTACAATATTGGCGTTAACCAGTAATTACCGGTTGAAATGAGAAAATACCGGAACAAAATTGGCTGCCGGTATGACCTACCGGTTGATTTTTAGAACTATCGTTTCTTTTCGCTGGTAAAACAACAAAACCAGTACTCTGAGTTGGACTCTTACTGGTTCCAATGACCAGCCTACCGGTTTTTTTCTGGACTGTTTGCATCATAAAAGTTTTCGTACTGGTTTGAAAAAAATACTAACGCCGTCACTGGTGGTAAAAGCCTGATATGGGGAGCTGAATAATTTACACGGGAAGGACATGGCCATAAAGCGATTGAGACAATACTAGAACTTCTAGAAAATATGTTCTCAATATTAGTTCATGTGATACCAAAAGGCAAAAAACAAGCAGCTGATAACATTCACCGCAAACAGTAAACTGTGAACATATAGCCTAGGTATAATCATTAACCTTTTGAACAGCGTGTAATCACAATTAGACTGATAATTGACAACGTTCGTATTGAAACTATACATGATGAGAAGCAACAAGAATTACTCTGAACAATTATCTATCTCCACTGTATAACAGTGAAAGTAACAAACATTTCTTTGAACACTAAGCCCTTTTTTTAAACACACGCATTGATCCATCATGCACTGAAAACACACACACACACACACACACACACACACACACACACACACACACACACACACACACACACACACACACAACTCACACTTTGACAATACAAAATGGATAAATTAAATGTTTCCGATATATATTTCTTAACAATTGGCAGTTTTTGATTGGACTATTGAAGAATCAACACCTCTTGCTTTCCTACTCTCCACCCGATCACCCCCCCCCCCCCCCCCTCTCTCTCCCCCTTCTTTTCACACACGTACCCAGACATAGTGACTGTGACCAACATTGTGGCTGGAAAAATGAAAGAAGAAAAGATGTCAAACAGAAAAGAATTAAAAAATCAAACCCACAAATCACACAAAGAAGGCTTTCATTACCGATAAAGCTTCTCAAACCACACACACACACGTAAACGCACTCAAACACATGCGTTAACACGGAAGGCTGTACCAAAGGTGGAATTGGGGGAAGAAAATTGTGTAAACTATAGCGTTTTGACCAACATCGTTTTGCGTTTTATTTTTCGGCGTTCTGTTTGTCTCGAATAAATAAATTTCAAAATGTACAGACAGATAAACAGAGATTCTCTCTTTTACTCTGTCTATCACTCTCTTTTACTCTGTCTGCCTGTCACTCTTTGTCTCTGACTTATCTCTCTCTCTCTCTCTCTCTCTCTCTCTCTGTCTCTCTCTCTCTCTCTCTCTCTCTCTCTCTCTCTCTCTCTCTCTCTCTCTCTCTCTCTCTCTCTCTCTCTCTCTCTCTCTCTCTCTCTCCTGCCACATCTGCCTCTCCTTATTCTTTGTTATAAAATGTAGAAAGCACTTAGCTGTTCTTCAAAAACAACCCGAAACTTGTATGGATAATATTCTGAATAAATATAAACCTTACATCACAACATCCTCAGTTTCGTTTTCTCAGATCTACCAACATTTGATTTAAACATCTCATAAACTCTAGACAACAAGACAAACAAAGAGACTCAAGATACATTCCTTCCTATGTAAACATCTGACGCGTGTTTCTTTCAGGCGAGATATTATTTCGGCTAGCCGCTCGCGAAGCTAGGAGGCGAGATTGTCTATGAAACGGTTTAATGGCTAGCTTTGCAAGCATTAAACATCATTGGTTGATTCCGAAAAGGTCGTCTGCACTTGTCGGTCAAAAACCATGGTCAGCCAATCGGATGGGCAGCTGCGTGGCCGCCATGTTTTCTCGCCAAGCGAGCAAGCCCAAAGCTACCTAGCGTTCGAGGCGAGAATTCTAGCATCACTCGCAGCGAGATGTGCCCAAGAAATGGTACTTCCTCGCCCCACTCGCCAATCTCGCCTATTCTCGCCTGTAAGAAACAGGGGACTGGATTCACCACTATACATCCGTCAAAGCTCCTAAATGGATGAAAGCACATCCTCCTTCTTGGACAGATACCAGAAATCAACAGCCAGGATGAATTCATTTAGCGGGCACAGGGATTATAAATTACAAAATAATTCACAAAAAAAGCACAATAAACAGCAAGGTTTATTCATGTTGGTATGTGCTCAAGTGGATGCATCCTCTTATCCCGGCTAAAGACCTCAACACATTTTCATTTCATATACTTTATTATCCCATTGCTGGGAAACTCGAGTCGCTTCCTCCCAGTGCAACAACCCTTGTAAAACAACATTTGATTTGATTTGGAAAGCTAGCAGCAACAAGGGTGGCGCTACCCAGGTGTGTGCGTGTTTTAAGGTGTGATCAGCCACCTGCACTTATGGCAGAATGACAGAGGTCTTTTAAGTGCCACGGGGGGTGGGACATGAATACCGTCTCTGAGTCTGCACATGAAGTTGACCCGAGTCCATCCCGGCCCGGATTGGAACCTGTGGCCCTCGGATCACAAGTCCAGTGCTCTACCAACTGAGCTACCAGGCCCCCACCAGATGTATGCTGACTTATAGGGAGGTCTACATGGGAAGATGTTCTTTCTTTCTTTCTTTATTTGGTGTTTAACGTCGTTTTCAACCACGAAGGTTATATCGCGACGAGGGAAAGGGGGGAGATGGTATAGGGGAAAGGGGGGAGATGGGATAGAGCCACTTGTTAAGTGTCACTTTCAACATAAATATATCTCCAAAACAAGAAGACCCAAACAATGTAAGAATTGCCAGCCAGTCGATACTTGACGAAACATCATCGAAATTGCCAGTCCTCAAATATGTACAAACATATTTCTTAAAGGCACAGTAAGCCTCCCGTAAACCATCACAGATACTGTCAGGCTTTTACACACAGTACAAACACCCTTCCATTTGAACGCTCACTAAACGGGAACATCCTAGGTGCCCTACGAAAAGAACGAGCAATTTTCAAAGAACTAATTTTGCGGATTGTGTCAGAGACAATCGGATTGTGGTGCGTTTTGGCGCTAGACCTAACTTTTAAAATCTAAATAATAAACTGACAGCTTGTTACACAAACATTTTTAAATCATAAAATAATTCTTTTTTCATCAAGACAAGATCAGAACAATTTGAAGTTTTCAAAGTTTGAAAAAAGAAAAGCCCAGAAGCAGGGTCACGCAAGGTCGTGGTTCTCGTAGCAGACGACGGTTTATACCTATCGCCAGTTCCTCTGAACAGTCAAAATCCATCGCTCGAGTTCTTGTGAACCACAGCCGTTTGTTTCGTGCATAGTCAGAGGTACTTAATAACATGCTATTGCAGATAAGCTCACAGCGAGTCGCATTCAAATTACTAACTGACGACTACATTGTGAAAAAGGGAAACTTGATCACACGGGTTCATGATGGCTCAGGGGTAAGGTAAACCACGCAAAAATAAATTCTTTGAAAATTGCTCGCTCTTTACGCTCTTTACGGAGGGCACCTAGGATGTTCCTGTTTGGTGAGCGTTCAAATGGAAGGGTGTTTGTACTGTGTGTAAAAGCCTGACAGTATCTGTGATGGTTTACGGGAGGCTTACTGTGCCTTTAAGCAAAGTTCCAATAGACCATTCTCATGGACCAAACAAACAAAGTGGTACTCGCATTATTTTTAACAGGAAATGTATATCACGTATCAAACATAATTCTTAAACTTAGTTCCCATGGACCATTCTTGTGAATTCAAATGCACATTAGCATTTAAATCAACTTTAACAGTAAATATAACAAATAATATCAAATTAAGAAATGTGTGACAGTTCTAAATTTAGTTTGGGGAGTAACAATTTAACATTATGATCTATGCCTGAGATACAATGGAGATTTCCATGTGTAACTTTCACACAAATATTATGTGTCTTCAGCAAGTGGAGCTCTCATTTTTTGATTTTGTATTTATTTACTTAACAAAACAAAACAAAAATGTTTCTTCGATAAAATTGACATCAAACAAGGCTGTCAACTGTTAAGCAACCACAGAAACTGGCACACACCAAAAGAAATGCATGACAGCTGCATATATTCCTTTTAAATATGCAAGCAAGCAAACACACACACACACACACACACACACACACACACACACACACACACACACACACACACACACACACACACACACACAAAATAGCTGAACACATATTGAATAAGCAATGATACAACACAACTTCACTTCCCACCGGTATAAACACAAAATGCCTTTTGATTTTAAAAGACTTATGGACTGCTTTTGTCATCAGGTTTAAAGACATCAGCTTGATACAAACAGACAAATACAAACAAATGGAGCCTGAAGACAAATTTGAACACACACATTTTTAACTATCTCAACACCCCAACTATCTATTGATATTAAAAAACCTGTTTTCTAAAACTTTCACCATTCTGTCCCTGAGGACAGTTTTAAAGTTCTCGTACCACTTCACAAGTCTCTTTCTCCTCTCCACCTTCTCCTCATGGCTCATCCTCGCCTCAGCCTCAAGAATCTTCGGCAGCGTCTTCCAATCCTTGAGATAGATCACCGGGGCCTCCAGTTCCTTCAAGATGCGGAGAGGGAAGAGCTTGGAGGCCGGAGAAGCTCCGCACAGTCCCGGAGTCATGACGTCCTCGATGACCGGTACGGAGCCGTACGCCATGGCCTCGTAGATCCGGTAGCACTCAGAGTTCTGTCCGACAGGGCTGAGGGTGAGATCACTCTGTTGTAGGGCGTGCAGGTAGTCTCCCTTGGTCTCGTCTGTCTCTTTTGGAAGCCATCTGAAAATGATGATGCAAACTTTAGCACTCAAAAATCCACACTTGAAGACAAACAAAACAAGTCGCGTAAGGCGAACATACAACATTTAGTCAAGCTGTCGAACTCAGAGAATGAAACTGAACGCAATGCAATTTTTCAGCAAGACTGTATGTATACTCGTAGCATCGTCAGTCCACCGCTCGTGGCAAAGGCAGTGAAATTGACAAGAATAGCGGGGTAGTAGTTGCGCTGAGAAGGATAGCACGCTTTTCTGTACCTCTCTTCGTTTTAACTTTCTGAGCGTGTTTTTAATCCAAACATATCATATCTATATGTTTTTGGAATCACAGGAACCGACAAGGAATAAGATGAAAGTGTTAATTGATTTCGAAAATTTGATTTTGATTAAAATGTTTATATTTTTAATTTTCAGAGCTTGTTTTTAATTCAAATATAACATATTTATAAATGTTTTTGGAATCAGGAAATGATGAAGAATAAGATGAACGTAAATTTGGATCGTTTTATAAAAAAGATTATTTTTTTTACAATTTTCAGATTTTTAATGACCAAAGTCATTAATTAATTTTTAAGCCACCAAGCTGAAATGCAATACCGAAGTCCGGCCTTTGTCGAAGATTGCTTGGCCAAAATTTCAATCAATTTGATTGAAAAATGAGGGTGTGACAGTGTCGCCTCAACTTTTACAAAAAGCCGGATATGACGTCATCAAAGACATCTATGGAAAAAAAGAAAAAAACATCCGGGGATATCATTCCCAGGAACCCTCATGTCAAATTTCATACAGATCGGTCCAGTAGTTTAGTCTGAATCGCTCTACACACACACACGCACAGACAGAGACACACACACACATACACCACACCCTCGTCTGATTCCCCCCTCTACGTTACCAAAAGACACCAAAAAAGACAGAGATTTGTTCCACAGGGCTTAAAGTGAGATCACACTGTTGTAAGCCGCGCAGGTAGTCTCTCCTATTAGTCTCGTTGGCCCTTTTGGAAGCCATCTGAAAATGATGACACAAAATTTAGCACAAGTACTCGAACTTTTGTCCAATATTTGGGTGAGATCACTCTACTGCAGTGTGTGCGAGTAGTTTCTTTGTCTCTTTTGTCTCCTATAACCGTTACCTGAAAACAATAAATCAATGTTAAGTTATCATGTTGTTCAACTGGGATTAGGGTAAGTGGTTTCGTCTCTCTCTCTTTTGGAAGCTATCTGAAAATAATGACACAAAATTTAGCACTCAAATTTGCTGATAAAAAACACACACACACACAAAAGTTCTGTTCCACAGGGTTTAAGGTGAGATCACACTGTTGGAAGGCATGTATTTAATCTCTCTTGGGTGAGAGAAAGAGAGACAGACAGACAGAAACAGGCAGAGAGAGAGAGAGAGAGAGAGAGAGAGAGAGAGAGAGAGAGAGAGAGAGAGAGAGAGAGAGAGAGAGAGAGAGAGAGAGAGAGAGGGGGGAGAGAAGGAGAGAGAAAGAGAGAGAGAGACAAAATAAGAGAGAGAGAGAGAGGCACACAGACGTA
>NC_090248.1:59263672-59291726 GCF_037325665.1 Littorina saxatilis | reverse complement strand
GACCCTTACAGGACCATTACTTCGGGTACATCAATTTGGAACTCACTGCCGTCATCCTTCAAGCACTTGAAATCACTAAAACTTTTTTTCAAAGTTGTCATGACCACTCCATGACTTGAAATTTAGACCTGCTTGATTCCCCCTGTTACAGTTAAACATAGATTGTGCATTCTATTTTAAACAGATTCCTTTTTGTCTAACTAATTGTGTTCGCAGATTAGTTACTTTCCATTGCTACTTGGTGAATTGCGTAATGACTTTCGTAATATGCATTTGATTTCTTTGATTTTTCATCATCATCATCATCATCACCATAATCTCTCTCTCTCTCTCTCTCTCTCTCTCTCTCTCTCTCTCTCTCTCTCTCTCTCTCTCTCTCTCATAATTACATATTCATAGCATATAGTATTCATATTGTTTTACTTCGTATATTAGATTTTGTGTTTCGTGTGGCCGTGGTGCTTATGCTTATTTGCTGTACATTTAAATGTTATGCCTATATGAATTCATTATATTATGTTGGTTATATGCGTGCGGATGTGTTAGTGTGAATGTAAAGGGCACGTTGTAAGATTAGGCCCTTGGCTTAAAATGTTTACCCTTTATGTCAATAAAATGTTCTAAGTCTAAGTCTAAGTCTAAGTCTAAGTCAGATTGTTAGAAAATGTCTCGCCTTAAATCTGAATCCTTGTAAAATAAAGTTCAGTTCATTTCAGTTCAGTTCTCTCTCTCCCCTTTCTCATTCAGGAAACTCTTTAGTTTCGCATTCCTTTCTTTCTTTATTCTTGTGCACAGTCCAGCTCTGTAGCCGCCAGAGCCAAACACGGGGGTGAATCGGGAGTCTTGAGCGAGAAGTGCGCGCGGGGCCATTTCGGGACACGAGTCAACACCGGGTCAGACGCGGTGATGGAAAGACACAATTCGTCTTTTTGGTGACTGGACCGGCAGAAAGACGAAGATGGTTTTGGTATTGGGGTGAGGTGGAGGGGGTGGTGGTGGTGTGTGTGTGTAGGGGGGAAGGGGGCTGGGGCGTGTGCGTGTGTGTATGTATGCTTCTTTCAATGTTTACTGACAAAAACTGTGCTCATGTGTCAAAATACTGGATCGGCTTCGGCATGCGCTTGTGAAGAAAAGTAATCTAGGATTTATTTTCGTCGCCTTTTTTCCCACTGAACGTACTAATCGTATTCTAAACAATCATGCGTACAATATACAGCAAAATCGTATGGGTTACCAGGTCTGGTATACGTCCGTGTGTGTGTGTGTGTGTGTGTGTGTGTGTGCGTGTGTTAATGTGTGTGTGTGTGTGTGTGTGCGTGTGTGTGTGTGCGTGTGTGTGTGTGTGTGTGTGTGTGTGTGTGCGTGTGTTAATGTGTGTGTGCGTGTTTGTGTGGTTGTGTGTGTGTGTGTGTGTGGATGTGGATGTGGATGTGTGCGTGCGTGCGTGCACACGATCGCGCGTGCCTGCGGGTAAACGCACCTACACGCAGCTGCGAGAGAGACAGAGATATATCACACAGAAACACGGAGATATTTGACAGACTGGCGGACGACGCCGATACTCGGTTCCAAGATCTCTTCAACATCGGAAGACATATCTGGATAGAATTTATTCTGCCTGCGTCTACAGGCATTGGCGCAAAGCTTTTCGTTGCATCGATCATGTTTGAAGTTTGCAGCAGTTGTTGAAATGAAGGGTTCCATTTTCTCCTTGCTTTCGCCCAGTGTGCAGCGACCCTACTTCAACACATGTTGCGTCAAATCCGCATTACGGCTAGACGCGCTTTTTGTTAGATTTTCTGTTCTTTTCTTCTTCTCTTCTTCTTTTTCGTCCTTCCCTCCCCGTCAACCCCCCCCCCCCCCCCCCCGCCTTTCTCGTTCCCCCTCACTCTCTTTTTATCCTTATTATCCTTCTTTAAATACAGTTTTCGAGTCTCTCTCTCTCTCTCTCTCTCTCTCTCTCTCTCTCTCTCTCTCTCTCTCTCTCTCTCTCTCTCTCTCTCTCTCTCTCTCTCAATTATGGAGAGTCCTCTCCCTCTCTCTCTCTCTTCTGCTCTCTCTCTCTCTCTCTCTCTCTCTCTCTCTCTCTCTCTCTTCTCTCTCTCTCTCTCTCTTTTAAGTGCTTCAACTACATTAACGCGAAACTGATTTTCGCTTTTCTTTTCAAATCAGCAATTCTCTCTGTCTCAGTCTGTCTCTCTTTCTTTCTGCCTGTCTGCCTTTCTTTCTGCCTGTCTGAAAAATAAAGTTCAATTCAATTCAATTATGTTTTTCTATCTCTTTGTCTTCCTTTTCTTCTCCCCTCCCTCCCCCCCCCCCCCCCCCCCCCCCCCCTCCTTTCCATCCTGTGCACAAATAAACTGAGCGGGTTCTTTGTCGAGGCTCTCCAGAAGAGAAAGTATCCCTGGAGTGAAAGTAGGCTTAGGGCCCTCGAGTTTTACAACGTCCAGTATAAGGCCTATTGATTTTTCGTCCTTTTTTACGCAAATACCCTCTGTGTAATTTGTACACGTGGTCAATGATTTACGGTCGTGTTTAACAAGTCTGATGGTGGATTCACCACGGAACATAGGTCACGTTTTTAAAGGCACAGTTCTCGTCACCATCTTTAATATGACCAGGCCTAACTTAACATAATTTTAGTATTTGGTATCTCTTTCTTATACTTTGGGAATTTCTCCAATGAAATTAAGGCTGCCATCCCGATGGATATAGCGTGCGTCGACAGAATCGCGATAACCATTTTTTCCAGCATGCGTGCATTCGTGTTTTCTTAAGCCATGAGACTTTCGCTGTGAGCTTGGGATTTTTATCGGGCGCAAGGTTGCACAATCCGGCACGGTTGGCCTAGTGGTAAGGCGTCCGCCCCGTGATCGGGAGGTCGTGGGTTCGAACCCCGGCCGGGTCATACCTAAGACTTTAAAATTGGCAATCTAGTGGCTGCTCCGCCTGGCGTCTGGCATTATGGGGTTAGTGCTAGGACTGGTTGGTCCGGTGTCAGAATAATGTGACTGGGTGAGACATGAAGCCTGTGCTGCGACTTCTGTCTTGTGTGTGGCGCACGTTATATGTCAAAGCAGCACCGCCCTGATATGGCCCTTCGTGGTCGGCTGGGCGTTAAGCAAACAAACAAACAAACAAGGTTGCACAATGGGGTTTTCGGACACTTAGAAGAGTCTATGGACCATGGGCAATACATCCCTCGCCGAAGGTGTGGATCGAACCCACGCCGATAGCGACAACTGGTTTCAAACCTGAATCGCTACTGACCAAGCTAATCTACGCCTGCCAGACCTGTTTACCCCCAACACTTGACAAGAGTAATGGTCAAGTAAAACAAAAAATAGTAATCTGATGACCAAAATAGTAACCCGGTGGTTACAAACAACAACATTAGTAA
Organism: Littorina saxatilis; assembly: GCF_037325665.1. Taxonomy (NCBI): domain Eukaryota; kingdom Metazoa; phylum Mollusca; class Gastropoda; order Littorinimorpha; family Littorinidae; genus Littorina; species Littorina saxatilis. The sequence continues at coordinate 59,288,326 of NC_090248.1, read as the reverse complement.
CACAAACCTTAGTTGAAGCACATTTGAAAATCGTAGTCTGAACTCAAATAGAGCATTTTCCAAAACAAATCCTACAAAATAGTAATTCTTTCTTTCTTTATTTGGTGTTTAACGTCGTTTTCAACCACGAAGGTTATAATTATCGCGACGGAAAAATAGTAATAAATGACTCCAAAATAGTAAGGGTAAACAGGTCTGGCCTGCTCAAGGGATACTACACCCTCCATTTGAACACATACCGAACGTCAACATCCTAGCTGCTGCCGGAGCATGCAGGGAGGGATAGTTTTCTTCTTAGTTTCAATGATCAACTTCGTCGCTTTCTTCCATCTCGATGTCCAGATTACTTCAGCACTCTTCACACAAGCCACTATGATGTTGATGTGTGTTACTTGTCAGAGGACCGGCACGGTTGGCCTAGTGGTAAGGCGTCCGCCCCGTGATCGGGAGGTCGTGGGTTCAAACCCCGGCCGGGTCATACCTAAGACTTTAAAATTGGCAATCTAGTGGCTGCTCCGCCTGGCGTCTGGCATTATGGGGTTAGTGCTAGGACTGGTTGGTCCGGTGTCAGAATAATGTGACTGGGTGAGACATGAAGCCTGTGCTGCGACTTCTGTCTTGTGTGTGGCGCACGTTAAATGTCAAAGCAGCACCGCCCTGATATGGCCCTTCGTGGTCGGCTGGGCGTTAAGCAAACAAACAAACAAACAAACTTGTCAGAGGTACATATGCTGACATGCAGACGCTGACCGTGGTGCTATTGTTTGTTTTATGGGTGGGACAGTACCTTTAAACATACACCTCAGGTTCAATGAACTGAAGCTAATCACTGTGAGGCGATGGAGTATGGGGGTAAAGACATAAGAGATAGTTCATAATTCTACCGTAGTGGACTTGTATGATGTGTCAGTTTGAGTTGTATGATTTCATGAAATGGAAAAGCACACACCCACGCACGCACGCACGAACACACCTACACCCACACACACCGCCCAGTGGAGTTGGGAGCTATACTTTTTAATATCACACACAACGCACATACACGCGCGCACGAACGGACGCATGCAAAACACACACACACACACAGTCATACACACACACACACACACCTCACCCTCCCTACCCCACCCCTTTGCTTAAAACTTCACCCAACCCCCCCCCCCCCCTCCCTCTTCCTACCATCCGACAGTTTCTCCTCCAAATATAAACTCACATCCAGCTAAAATCAACCCAAAAAATCCACAGAATAAAAAATTAAAAATTGACAAGGCCAGCCCATCTAGTTTGTATGCCAGCGTATGGTTGAGAGAAATAATTGAGAAGGCACGTTCTTGGCTCCGAGGTGCCCGAAGACCTTCTGCTGTCGTCACTGGCCTCACTTTCTTCATATGCTAAACCGTCTCATTTCCATAAAACATCGCCTGAAAACCTTTTAATTCTAGAAGAGTAACATGCTTCCTTGTTTCTTGAAATATGCGGTGAGAAGGGGTGAAAACAGGACGGGGGGAAAAAGGAAAGAGAAAAGAATAGAGAGGTTAGGAAAAAACACCAGAAAACACCAGAAACAATTAACTAAGGAGAAGAAGTGAAAAAAAAAATGAAAAAAAAAAGAGGCAAACAAGGTTGAAGCTGCCTGCATGCAACTGAGGTCAAACAAAGAAAGAACAAGAAAACAAAAATTGGCTAAGAAGGAACTGACTAGAGAGGTCAGAAGAAAGACTTGAAGGAGAAAGGCCGGGCAGTCTAATAAGAAGAACAACACACACAACACAAAAAGAAGGACGGAAGAAAAAAAATAATACTTTATAACAAACAGGTTTGGAAAACAGTTAGACAGTAAGAAAACAGAAACAACGAGAAGAAGAAGAAGAAAAAAAATAATACAGAGATGAAAAAAAAAAAAGTGGAAGCACGAACGAATAAGGAAAAAAATAATCATATCTTGTTGTCGTTCGCTGATCGAACGAATAAGGAAAACATAATAGAGACTGTGCCAAAAGGTCAGGTGTCATGTCTACTGTCCCGAATGACACACGATTGCTGACATTTCACCATTGCCAACAGAATAAACAAATAAGAAATAGGTAGAAAATGAATGTGAAAACTGACTTTAATTGTTGATCAGTATTTTCTATACCACTAACAAATAATCTACTTGCACATAGCTGTTTGGCAAATGTATGTTGCATGGGACACACTGACATGAAAGTGGAAGATGTTTTTCCCTCTAGAGAAACTACATATCAAGTTACACTTTTTGTGCTCTTCCATTCCAGTTGGCAATCAATTGTTAACGCATGTTATTAGAAAAAATAGAACGAAAACAGATTAGATAGAATGAAAAATGTACTGGTGATGTCATTTGGGACATACTGACATGAAAACGTCACCTTTTGGCACAGTCTCAAGAACATAGAGATGATAGAAAAGAAAACAAAAGTGGAAGCACGAACGAATAAGGAAACGACGAGAAGGAAAACAGAAACAGGAAAACAAGGAAAAATAATATTTAAGCAGTCAGAAAAGAAAGAAGAAAGAAAGAGAAACAAGTCGCGTAAGGCGAAATCACCACATTTAGTCAAGCTGTGGAACTCACAGAATGAAACTGAACGTAGTCCGCCGCTAGTGCAAAAGGCAGTGAAAGTGACGAGCCTGTTTGGCGCGGTAGCGGTTGCGCTGTGCTTTACTGTACCTCTCTTCGTTTTAACTTTCTGAGCGTGTTTTTAATCCAAACATATCATATCTATATGTTTTTGGAATCACAGGAACCGACAAGCAATACGATGAAAGTGTTTTTAAATTGATTTCGAAAATTTAATTTTGATCATAATTGTTTTTTTAATTTTCAGAGCTTGTTTTTAATCCAAATATAACATATTTATATGTTTTTGGAGTCAGAAAATGATGAAGAATAAGATGAACGTAAGTGTTGGATCGTTTTATAAATTTTTATTTTTTTTTTACAATTTTCAGATTTTTAATGACCAAAGTCATTAATCAATTTTTAAGCCACCAAGCTGAAATGCAATACCGAAGTCCGGGCTTCGTCGAAGATTGCTTGACCAAAATTTCAAGCAATTTGGTTGAAAAATGAGAGCGTGACAATGCCGCCTCAACTTTCACGAAAAACCGGATATGACGTCATCAAAGACATTTATCAAAAAAATGAAAAAAACGTTCGGGGATTTCATACCCAGGAACTCTCATGTCAAATTTCATAAAGATCGGTCCAGTAGTTTAGTCTGAATCGCTCTACACACACACACACACACACAGACACACGCACATACACCACGACCCTCGTCTCGATTCCCCCCTCGATGTTAAAATATTTAGTCAAAACTTGACTAAATATAAAAAGTGGAAGCACGAACGAATAAGGAAAAAAATAATCATATCTTCTTGTCGTTCGCTGATCGAACGAATAAGGAAAACATAATAATAATAAAGTAGATGTGTACTGCCGGGCAGTACATACCCCAAGCGAAGTCGTCCATCTGTGTGTACATGATTCTCTCTCTCTCTGTCTTAAAATGTGTCATCGATGACGTGTTTTCATACTTGCTAATGCGGCAGGCTAATCATGACGTCAAATTGAAACTTCTTGAAGTCTCTCAGAAAGGGACATGAAAACCATGTGGGGGTTACTGGTTTGGGCTGAAAAAAAACCCAACTCCACCTAAAATTCAAGCGCCTATGGGGCTGAATTATGCAGCATAAATTGTGAAACATCAGGATATCTCACACTTTCAATTCTGCCATCATGTCAAATCTGACAACAAACCTACCCACAAAATGTCATAAATATCGGTGTAGAATTGAGACTTAACGGTTTTTAACTGCCAAAAATAAGTTTTTTTGACTGGAATAGTTTGTCTTGAAATTCAGTTTGGGACAACGGACCCACCCACTAAATTTCATAAAGATAGGTGAAAATTTAAATGTAACGGTTTTTAACTGCCAAAATTATGTTTTTCTTCTGGAAAAGTATGGAGTGAAAATCAGTTGGGGACAACGAACCTACCCACAAAATTTCATAAATATCGATGAAGAATTGAGATTTAACGGTTTTTAACTGCCAAAAATAAGGTTTTTTGTCTGGAAAAGTATGTCTTAAAATTCAGTTTGGGACAACGGACCCACCCACTAAATTTCATAAAGATAGGTGAAGAATTGAAATTTAACGTTTTTTAACTGCCAAAATTATGTCTTTCTTCTGGAAAAGTATAGAGTGAAAATCAGTTGGGGACAACGAACCTACCCACAAAATTTCATAAATATCGGTGAAGAATTGAAATTTAACGGTTTTTAACTGCCAAAATTATGTTTTTCTTCTGGAAAAGTATGGAGTGAAAATAAGTTGGGGACAACAAACCTACCTTTAAAATTTCATAAGAATCAGTGAAGAAATAGGATTTAACGATTTTTTAACGGCCTTTAAATCATTGGTGATGTCATCATAACCCAGTCGTTGTAGTTGTCGTCGTAGTTGTTGGTGTTGTTGTTGTCATGTTCGTTGTCGTGATTGTTGTTGTTCTCGTGTTGTTGTTGTTGTTGTTGTTGTTGTTGTTGTTGTTGTCGTCGTCGTCGTCGATGTCATTTGTTGTTGTTGTTGTTATCGTCGTCGTCGTCGTCATCGTCGTCGTTGTCAGAGGTTATTTCTAAAGATTTCATTGATAGTCTTTGTTCTCGTCACCAAGACTTGCTAAGAACAAGCTTGGAACAGCAAGAGTTCCAAGAACAAGATTAGAACAACTCATTACATCATTACCAGTACGTCATTTGTATTTAGAACACACTTTAGAAAAAAACTCTTCAGCTACAAACCAGTCACCCTCACATGTCGGAGGTGTTTGTCTAAACCACTTACTGAAATGTTTTGAGGTTTAATGACCATACACATGTTGAACCGGTGAGTGTCTTCCGCTGCTTAATTCGCAAATAACTATTTTATTAAAGTCCGCTTGAAACGCTCAAAGATGAAATTCCATGTTAAAAAGTGACAAAAGTTTCACATTTTCCCGTTGTAACAGCTTCCGATGATATTATATGAAAATTCTGATCCTCTGAGAGGATTCCCCGAAACAAAATCAGTTTGTACGCCTAATTTTAATAGAATTGTCCAAACAGTGTCGCTAATATTGTGCTAAAAGATGAATTCTAGAACAATGTTCACAGACAGACACCACTTGGCAAAAAAAATTTCAGTGCTGGGAGATGAAAAAAAAAACTACCTCGCTACGCGCGGGCTTCGCCCGCGCTCCGCTTGGATTATAGAGATGATAGAAAAAAAAAAAAAAAAAAAAAAAAGTGGAAGCACGAACGAATAAGGAAACGACGAGAAGGAAAACAGAAACAGGAAAACAAGGAAAAATAATATTTAAGCAGTCAGAAAAGAAAGAAGAAAGAAAGAGAAACAAGTCGCGTAAGGCGAAATTACTACATTTAGTCAAGCTGTGGAACTCACAGAATGAAATTGAACGTAGTCCGCCGCTAGTGCAAAAGGCAAGTGACGAGTCTGTTTGGCGCGGTAGCGGTTGCGCTGTGCTTCATAGCACGCTTTACTGTACCTCTCTTCGTTTTAACTTTCTGAGCGTGTTTTTAATCCAAACATATCATATCTATATGTTTTTGGAATCAGGATTCGACAAGCAATAAGATGAAAGTGTTTTTAAATTGATTTCGAAAATTTAATTTTGATCATAATTGTTTTTTTAATTTTCAGAGCTTGTTTTTAATCCAAATATAACATATTTATATGTTTTTGGAATCAGAAAATGATGAAGAATAAGATGAACGTAAATGTGGGATCGTTTTATAAAAAACACTTTTTTTTTTTACAATTTTCAGATTTGTAATGACCAAAGTCATTAATCAATTTTTAAGCCACCAAGCTGAAATGAAATACCGAAGTCCGGCCTTCTTCGAAGATTGCTTGGCCAAAATTTCAATCAATTTGATTGAAAAATGAGGGTGTGACAGTGCCGCCTCAACTTTTACAAAAAGCCGGATATGACGTCATCAAAGACATTTATCGAAAAAATGAAAAAAACGTCCGGGGATATCATACCCAGGAACTCTCATGTTAAATTTCATAAAGATCGGTCCAGTAGTTTACTCTGAATCGTTCTACACACACACACACACACACACACACACACACACACACACACACACACACACACACACATACACCACGACCCTCGTCTCGATCCCCCCTCTATGTTAAAACATTTAGTCAAAACTTGACTAAATGTAAAAAGAGAAAAAGAAAGAAAACAAAATCCGAAAATGTGCACGATCTTATTTTTGTAAGGACACGCAAAATGTCTCTGGCTGCACGAAGTTTTAAACACATTCACGAGAAAGATCACGCTTGTTTTGGGAGTGATTAAAAGGCGGTTCAGTTAAGCTACAAGCTTCTCATACTAAGGGAAACTATTTCCATCGTTTTGTGCATTACAACATGTATGAAAATACTCAGGGCCTTTATTTTGCTTCTTGGTTGTGGGGTGAGATTGATCAACTATCATTTGAAAGTATCAGTGGAGAGTACAGAAAAAGAAACGACAATAAGTCAGACCGACAGACAGACAAACAGACAGAAACAGACAGACAGGCTGACATAAACAGACAAACAGACAGACAGACAACCACATATTTACGGACACGCGCGCACGCACGTACACACACACGCACACACACACACACATAAATACACACACACGTACGCACGCACGTACGCACGCACGCACGCACACACACACACACACACACACAGGGGAAAAAAGATCATGAGGATTCAAAATGGAGGGAAGAGCAAAACCCAAACAATTACAGACAGGAAGAGGCAGGGGATTGAGGCAATAAACACGACAAATAACACTGGCCTGATCATATTTTCTCTCAATCTCTCTATCTGTGTGTGTGAGTGTGTGTGTGGTGTGTGGTGTGTGTGTGTGTGTGTGTGTGTGTGTGTGGATGTACGTGTGCGTGTGTGTGTGTGAGTGCGCGTGAGTGTGTGTGTGTGTGTGTGAGTGCGCGTGAGTGTGTGTGTGTGTGTGTGTGTGTGACGGTGAGTGTGAGTGTGTGAGTGTGTGTGTGCGTGCATATGTGTGTGTATGTGTGTGTGTACATGTGTGTGTGTGTGTGAGTAGGTGCGTGTCAGCATGTGTGTGTGTGTGAGTAGGTGCGTGTCAGCGTGTGTGCGTGCGCAGTACTAACGCGTGAATGTGTGTAGACGCACATACTCTTCACATAAAAATCACAGACACCCGGTCCCAGATTTCTTGTCTCCACCAATAATTCCACCACCCTCTCTCTTTGTTACCACCTACCCCATTGTTTTGCAAGAAAATGCCGTGCAGAGTGTGTGCAGGAGACAGGTCAGGGCAAAACAGGAAGCAACTCAGCACAAGTACCATCTGCCTGGAGGAAGCGACGAAAACACGCAGTCCTTATCAATATTCCTTCGCCCACAAACACTGTCAACTCTGCCAGGGCGAGAGAAGGGTGTAGAAAAAAACAATGACCTGGGGCTAAATGATATCATCAGCAAAACAACAGCTTGCCCTTATCCGCCTGTGTATTCACTCTCGTCTCCTTTCCGTGGAGTACCCGAAGTTTTAACCTTATAGGAATCAATATTATTTGTAATTGTCTGTGCACTGGAAAGACCGTTGGGTCGATATATTTGTGAATGTATTGTTTTGTCAATAACAAACGTTCCTTCTTCTTCTTCTTCGTCGTTCGCTACAAACGTTCCAACAACCTACCTTTCTTGTTTTTTGATTCTTATAGGAGAGGGAGATAGAGTGAGAGATGCTCGTATCCTATGAAAAAGCTCAGACGGATTTAAAATGATTTACAAGAGTAACCAGTCATTAATCGCCACATAATACTTACGTGGCGACTACTAGCGTTAAAACTGCACTTTTTCGACGAGCGGACTGTCATGGACCAGGAAGACCCCCCCCCCCCCAATCGCCCCCCCATCCCCCCCCTCACACACACACACACACACACACACACACACTAGCGGCCACTGGTAGAACTGCAAGTTGTCGACGAGCGAGCTGTCATAGACCAGGAACACCCCCCCACCCCCAAACAAACATACACACTCACACACAACTTACGTGGCGACCCCAAGCGGCCACTGGTAGAACTGCACGTTGTCGACGAGTGGGCTGTCATACACAAGGAAGACACTCCGCAGACGACTTCCAGGCAGCTTGAGGTAGGGTAGCAACCACGAGTTCCGGCACTGCTCGTTGCCTAGCAACACGACGGCGGCGTTGCGCAGGCGCGGGAGGGAGGGGAGGAAATCCAGCCACATCTTGGCGAAGTCGACCTTGCTTGCCTCTCTTCCATTGAGCACGAGCAGCACGTTCTCCGTGTCCTTGGGCACCTTGCTGGGGATGACACCAGGACCCGTGCGGAACCTGCAATCAGAAGTCAGGTGGTCAGTGTCGGCCTTTAAGTTAAGACTTTGAAGGTACCCCTATTTGAGCGGCGGTCATGAGATCCATATAAGAGAAATGTTTAATCCGAATGGTGATCCAGACAGTCCAGTGAACGGCCTTGAATGGCATAGAACATTTGAATGAAATGACACAGGAATTAATGCCTTAATTTGGGTGCGAAATTGGTCGCTGTATTTTTGGGTGCTTAGATTAGTTATGAAACCAAGGTGGATGGTGGCGAGATAGGTGAATGGAGGGGGGATGTTAACAGTGTCGTGTGCTAGGATGTGGGCGGCAGTACGCGCCAACGTCTAGCCCAGGCACCGTTGCGGCTGACGTGCCCCAGTCATATGCCGAACATTGCACACTCATTCCAGAAAATTGTATACATGTACCGCGCTGTCCTGGCCATTTGTCAGACGTTCGTCCTCATCTCAGAGGCAGTCTGATACGAAGAGTTGTACGTTACGCCGGCCGTTTTGGCTTTAGGCTCAGGCGTTTCCAAACGCTCGTCTCAAGACTGTATTGGCTATATATGGTTCCTGCATGTGCACCGCTACAGCATACTTTGTTGGTTTAGACAAAGTTATTCAAAGAATTACAAATAACGATGCCGCATATAATCAACTGAATCAATGGAACACAACAAGTTAAGTTTATACACGTGCTCTCGGGAACAGTACTAGATCGGATTTGGCGGACGAATACAACGTATGTCAAAAGAATAAGGGTGTTGCATATTTTGTTGGGTTCATTCTTGTCCCTGTTTTGTTTGTTGTAAACAAGTCTTGTTCGTGCACTTTAACAATTGTGACCCTCCACCACGAAATGAGTCGCATGTCACATCGCGCGGTTCTGCGCTAGGCTTAATATAAGTCCGGGGAGTGTCTGGTAACAGCGTTAGGGTCACCTTAGTCACAGGCTTATAACTCAAACTATTTTCGCTCTTTTCTAAAACGGGTTTCACCACTGCATTGAGCATAAAAAACTCTTCAGGAAAGTGTAAAAATATGAAAATCATGCAAAGGTGACATGCGACTCATTCCGTGGTGGAGGGTCACAATTGTTCAATCGCTGGCCAAGTGAGATAGTTTTGGCCTCTTTAATGGTTCAATGTGTTGATTTTTTAAAGCAGACAATTAAGCGTTTATTCTTTCTAAAATGTAATTGTGTAAGGCAGGCCTCGATGCAGACTTCTGATCCTTTAAACCGACAATAACAGTATGTCTTCTGGTGCTTCTTGTCCCTTTGGGGGCCCGGGTAGCTCAGGTGGTAGAGCACTGGACTTGTGATCGAGAGGTCGCTGGTTCGAATCCGGGACACGGGTCAACTTTATGTGCAGACCCAGAGACGGTATCCATCTCCCACCCCCGTGTCACCACAATGGCACGTTAAAGATCTTGGTCATTCTACCATAAGTGCAGATGGCTGATACCACCTAAACACGCAAACATCAAAAAGCCGTGAGGGCGTAAAACTCGAATCGTATAAACCAATTCATGTCCAATATAGGCAATTAAGACCTGACGGACAATAAGCCCCTTAAAATTTACTTCTTGTCCCACAGTTTCTGTTGCTGTAAGTGCCTGAAACTTCCAAGAATCCATCAACTTGGCGGAGACACTGTTGTGTCCAAAGCCTGGCGGGGCTGTGACAGATTGCAAGGTGTGCAATCAAGCATCAGGTGGCGTCTTTCAGGCCCCCGGGGCGCATGCCACAAAACACGCGGTGCATAGAAACAAGATGGATAGATATCTTGAACAGACTGCTTCAAGCGATCTCTCATTCGGAGTCTATAGTGTCCTGGAGGGGAGAAACTGTAAAACTTAAAACGTTGGCTTCTATCTGTTGGATATGTGCGTGCATGGGGTTGCGGGGTGAGGGGTGCGTCCTAGCGCGCGCGCCTGTGTGTGTGTGTGTGTGTGTGTGTGTGTGTGTGTGTGTGTGTGGGTGTGTGTGCGTGCGTGCGTGCGTGCGTGAGAGGGTGCGCGCATGCGTGCGTCTGTAGATATGTCTGCCAGAGGGTCGCTGTGACATCTGTCCAACAGCTGTTGTGACATTATACACGGTCGTAAAGTATTATCAACGGGTTAAAAGAAAAAAATCACAGGCAGCACCCTTTATGAGCGTCTATTATGTGAACAGGCATTAACAGCTCAGCTTCACGAGCCTAATGTCGAAGCTATTACGCCATGCGGCCGTCAGGTATTATGCACGGACAACAACTAAAAAGCTATGGTGTTTATGACTTCTCTTGTCAAGCTCTAATTTTCAGCCATTCAGCGGCTTCGAAACGGAACGCAATTGTTGGCCGCTCAAATACAACTTTGCCTATTGAGACGCAATTGTAAGACATTCAAATCTAGCTTTGCAGCATTCAGATGAGCCGCGATTACAAGACGCTGAAAAGCAGACTTGCAGCTGTGATAAGGAACACAAACAAGCCTTTTTATTTGCGACGCCCCCCCCTCCCCCTCCCTCCCAAGTTGTTTGGCAACCTCATTTGGATGATAGTCTTTTACAATCAATAATTCATAACCACAAGCGTTCGATCATGGGGTGTCTGGGCTATTTAAGCTCCCCTCTCGCGGCCCGACCTAGTCAGTGATGATTTGTTGAACGCTTTATTGCAAAATGATGACTTCATTGCTGAGCCACGAATCAATGGCAGACGAAATAATTGATCAGCTGAGGTCTGCTGAGGAGAGCGTGTATGTTTCCACCCAGTTTCTTTTCGAGGCGAATTAACGAGCAAACTGTCTGAGTGAGTACTTTTTTTGAACCAGCCACAAGAGACAGTCGAACTCTCATTACTGGCATCCCCATACAAGCCCCCTAATTCCATTGCTGTCCGTCCCGACTCAATGAATGACCCCCCCCCCACCCCCCTCGTGTCCATCCCTCGTTACCCTCTTTCTCATCTGCACACACAAACACATGCTTACACACACATACACCACACACACCCAACAACAAACGTACACACACACACCACATACACAAACACCCAAAAACAAACACACACACACACATGCTTACACACACATACACCACATACACAAACACCCAACAACACACACACACACACACACATACACCCAACAACACACACACATCCTTTCCGCCGCCGCCCCCCCCCCCCTCCCCCCCATCCCCCACATTTCTTTTCCCCGTCTCGTCAGGGCTGTCAGTTTGCTCCGGAGCAAAAAACGGCATCGAAGTTATTATTCAAGGAACACTGGAATTGTCCCAAGAATAACGGAAGAGCATATTTCAGAAGAAGGAGAAAAGGTCCATGGTTTTTATGAGGTTAGCACAAAATAATACAGTCGGATATCGGATAGCATGGAATGATGGGGAGTTCGGGTGCAAGATGATGTTGGCAGCAAAAAAAAATTTTAAACAAAAATAAAAATAACAAGTCAGGGGAGTAATTCTAATGAAATGTTAAAGTGCATGTGCATTGTTTTCAGGAAGAAGTGTGTGTATCAAGGGTGGGTGGGGGGGGGGGGGGTGTTTATCTAAAACAGAAAAGAAACACAAAAGGCAGTTACATATACTCCATATTTATATCGTATGGAATTGGATGACTTCAGGGAAATAAAAAGTCGATGCTTCTTAAAAAGGGATACCCCTTTTCCACCCATCCTCCCAACCACTCACAAAATCAGAAAACGGGATGACATACAGTGTTTAAAAAGGTTTGAAAGCAAACAGTATTTTTCGATAAGGTGCCTGCTTGTAATGGAGGGGTGGGCGGGGGGGGTGGGGGGGGGTGGGAGGGAGGATTTAGGGTAGCAAAGAGAATATCGGATGGCAGGGAGCGTTTCATAGGGAAAGGAAACATCCATGGTTTTTAATTGAAGGACATGTAGTAACAAAACAAAACAAAATAATTTAAACAAATGAGAAACAAATTGACTAATAAATGTCGGATGGCATGAAGGGAAAACGACGTCATCAAAATTCTTATTCAACGAATGCTGGAATTATCTTTTTTTTTAAAAACAACACAAAAAACGAAATGATGATTTGAACAAGGGGGGGGGGGGGGGGGGGGGTGTGGTATTCATGGAACTTGGAAGGAGGTAGGGAGAGTAAAAAATAAAAACCTGGTGAGTTAAATATCGGATGGCATGGAGCGATTCCAGGTTGCTGACAGTCTGAAGGGAGGCTGTCTCGGCGCCGTGACAGGTTCATCACTCGTGACACGAGGGGGCGCCACCTATTGCCCTCTGTCGCCAGCTCGCAGAGACGCTGATGATTACAAAACCTTATTTCTGCAGCGTTCCCTCTACCCTCCCCCCCCCCCCCACCTCAAGAAAATATGCTATCACGATCACCTCTGTCTTGGTTCTCTGGTTTTGTTCTTTCCTTCTCTTTTTAGAATTCTATCATATTTGACTCACGACATTCATTTCAAGCACATACAATCATTATCTTCGCCCTTACAGAGGAAGTCTTTCGCTCGATGAACCCAACTGCCACAAAAGAGTTCTGCTCCAGGAATAAAACTGGTGCAAGGTATCTGCTGCCGAAAAGAACGAGTTGCTGTTTACATCTATTGCGGAACATTAACCGCTCTACTGCTCCCAGCACGTCAGACGCATGAAACAATGTGTCCTGTAGCACGAGGAATGGCAACTTGTTTTGCTTGCCACTTTTTTGCAATTACTCCTGTTAACAACAAAGGCGCGAACGGTTCTGGGTTAATGTGATTTATGTGCATGACAATTAACTTTAGGAAGTGGTGTATCCACGCACGAAGCTGATACAGACACGTTCATTTACTCGCGCAGTGCCACGGATGCAGACAGACAGACAGATAGACAAGCAGACAGACAGACAGACAGACAGACAGACAGATGCACGCACGCACGCATACCAAACACAACCAACAAACGTAGTGAGCAAAACAATCAAAGACGTTGGCACCAGCGCCTCCCAAGGAACCATTTATTCTTCTTAACTGATCTTATCTGTCAGTGTCTGTACCATTATCATCACCACTCACCAGCCACTCTGCATGCCTGCCTTGCCTGCCTGCCTGTCTGTCTGTCTGTATGTCTGTCTGTCTGTCTCAGTCTCAGTCTCAGTCTCAGTCTCAGTCTCTCTCTCTCTCAGTCTCCAATCCGCAGGAAAAGAGTTAAATTTTCGACTGTACCGAACTGGATGACAGGTGAAATTAAAGATGCTATGTTAGTTCGAGATTTTCTAAAAAAAATTAAACAGTTTGAACTTTACAAAAAAATGCGAAACAAAATTTCTGAATTGGTGAAACTTGCAAAAAAGAAATATTTTCAAAATCTTATAATAGATAAAAATGACATATGTCAGATTTGGCGTGCAATGAATGAACTGACTAGTAAATCACGCAAAGCCCCATCCTGTATTAATCCTAATATAACTGCTGATGATTGTAATAGTTACTTTCTATCTATGACCGACAATGTTCTTGATTCCTCAGCCAGTTCTGATCAGATTGGCTATAAGGTGCCTGAAGTACTCAGTCAATTTTGTAATGAGAAACTTTTGCCATCTGACTCGTTTGATATACCTGTAATCACAGTCGTTGAAGTTGGTGCACTAATTTCTAAACTAAATAACAAAAAAACAATGGACACAAACAATCTTAATTCACAAATTGTAAAAATGTCACTTCCTTATATTGTAAACAGTTTAACCCATGTATACAATCTCTCTATCAGGAAGAATGTCTTCCCATCAGTGTTTAAAACGGCTAAAGTTATTCCAGTACCAAAGTCAAAAGACACCGATAGCCTTGACAACTACAGACCGATATCTATTCTCTCTATACTGTCTAAACCCCTGGAAAAGCATATACACACCCATCTCCTTAAATATGTTGAAGAAAACAATATTTTTCATCCTTATCAATCAGGTTTTCGTCCTAAACATTCATGTCATACTGCCCTTACCCGGCTCTGTGATACCTGGCTAAAAGCAATAAACAATCGTGAAATGGTTGGAGCGGTATTCCTTGATCTCAGGAAAGCATTTGACTTAGTTGATCACGCTATTTTGTTAGACAAATTACTTATTTACCTGCAAAATAGCTCATCTGTGTCCTTTTTTACATCATATCTGTCAGATAGGAAACAAGCAGTCTACCTAAACGGTTCATATTCATCACAAGGCACTGTAAAATGTGGAGTCCCACAAGGTTCTATCCTTGGTCCCTTACTGTTTGGACTATACATTAATGATTTACCATTACACCTCAAACAAGAAAATGCTGTACTTGATCTTTTTGCGGATGACTCAACACTTCACAGCAGTAATACAGATATAAATCTCATAAGAAAAGTACTCCAAGAAAGTATAGCAAATATTAATGATTGGTGTAATTGTAACAGAATGGCACTGCATCCTAAGAAAACAAAAAGCATGTTAATAACCACAAGACAAAAACACCAGCGACAGCCTCTGAGCCTTGATCTTATGCATGGTACAGTTAGCATTGCTCAAGTCCATCAACACCGTGTGCTTGGAGTTGTAATTGATGATGAACTTAACTGGCGCTCTCACATTGATACAGTTTATAAACGAGTTTCTAGGAACCTTTTCTTACTTAACAAGCTCTGGTGCGTTGTTTCTGTGGATGCCCTCAAAATGTTTTTCCACGCACACTGTCTCTCTCACATTTGCTATGCATCTACTGTCTGGTGCAATGCCAGTGATGTTCATATAAAGAAAATAAACACACTTCACAAGAGAGGTGTAAAGTTATTAAACCGAGATCCCAATATGACTACTCAAGAAAAATACACTCAACTGAACATTCTTCCGCTACATCAGCAGTTCTTTTTAAATGCTAGTGTTTTCATGTTTAAAATGTACAACCATGAAACACCTTCATACATCCAAGACCTGTTTGAGCGTCCTCCTGGTAGAGCGAGGCTTTTGAATTATACGCTACCGCTCCCACGCATTGATTTGTATAAATCTAGTTTATCCTACTGGGGATCGCTTGTGTGGAATATACTTCCAATGTACTGTAAAACATGTCAAACCCTTTCATCTTTTAAAAAAAATGTTCGAAAATATCTTTGTCAAAAATAATTCTCTCCCTACGCTTTAAAATCATAACTGTTACTGCATAACATCTTAATCATCATTTTATTAATCAATGAACCACGTTATTATAACTAGTGTTTTGTTACTTTTAACCTGATTACAAATTCTTAGTTAATTAGTTATTCGTTTGGCTGTTCAATACATGTTATATAAATATATAATTGTAATGTATAATGTCATGTATGTCTAAAAGGGACAGGTTGGAAGATTAGGCATTGCCTAAAACCTTTATCCCTTTGTATTAAAGTTTTGAATCTGAATCTGAATCTGAATCTCTCTCTCTCTCTCTCTCTCTCTCTCTCTCTCTCTCTCTCTCTCTCTCTCTCTCTCTCTCTCTCTCTCTCTCTCTGTGATCTCTCTCTGTGATCTCTCTCTCTCTCTCTCTCTCTCTCTCTCTCTCTCTCTCTCTCTCTCTTTTCGCTTTGAAGATGAAAACATGCCCATTGGTTCTGTCTGCCTCCGACAAAAACAAAAACAAAAACGCTACGCCCCCACCTGAATCGGTGCCGTGTAGCCATGTCGGCAGAAGGTACGTTACAAAACAACCACCCCCACCTTAAGTCTTGGCGTATGGAAGGCTCATCACTGAAAGTTTGAATTTGCCAGTTCTCGACACCATGTTTTGCTTACATGTCAAATGTAACACCGGTACCAGTGACAAACGCGGGACTGACTAATGCTATCGTTTCCGTGTTAGACCTACTCTCTCTAAATTATATATATATGCTTGTAATACAGAGTTTGCTTACATGCAAGGGTTACCAATGTTCCCGAGCTAAACCCGTCGACTGACTAATACTATCGTTTGCTGGTACGACCGAGTCTCTCTCAAAATGACATACTTGTTAATCACAGTTTGCTCATACTTATGCAAGGGTGACCAACGTTTTCAATATAAAACGGTCGACTGACTTATATTTTCGTTGCAGGCATAAGTGAGAGATCTTCATTATTTGCTGCCCCCACATTTGTGAATGTTATGCTTGTGATTCAGTCGCTCGATAGGGCCTACCATGTTTTACATGCAAGTGTAACCAACGTTTCTGTTGTAAACCGTTGGATAGACCATTGTTATCGTTAGAGGTTTGTTTGAGATGCAGGCGTTGGTTTCTCCGCCCACCTCCGTTAATTCGGCGTCTATACATGATTCAGTCACTTGTAAAACAGGACATACGAATGAGTCTTCTTCTTCCCCCTTTTCGCTTCTATGCGAATGTGTAATTCTAGGTTTTTTTCGGTAGGGCTAAATGTTCTCATTGCGAAATTCTCACACATTTCAATGTCCCAACAGTAAAAAAGCAAACATGCGTGATGAAACATCGGGCTGTTTAAAAAATAAAAATAAACTACAACAACAATACAACAACAGCAAGATCAAGAACAAAATCAAGATACTCCTTCAGAAAAATACTCTAGAAACTCCTGCAAAACTATCGATTGCACTGAACTGAGACAGACCCCTAGAATTAGGAAGAACCCGAAGAAGATTTTACCGTCAAACGTCTGAACGTATTGCGTACGTACAGACAACTTCGCATCATCTTTTTATCTTATGTTCATGGCAGCAGGAGATTAGCCGGTCTGGATAAAGCGCGAAGCTTCACAACAGATGGAAGAAGTCAGAAGTCAGCAAAGATAGCTGGAAAGGGCAGTGCTGTTTTTTCTTGTCTTTCTAATTGAACTTTGTGCAGGAATACATTGCTGACTCTTCTCGCGAAAACAGCTTTGTTACGTAGACTAGCTACCAAACCTATGTTTTACTAGCTTGCCTTGTAACCAAGTGTAACACCCGGAATGTTATATACCTATGAGTTCTGAAATACAGCAACAAGTCTAACTGATGAGACTGTGTTTGTAACAAAACTGTGTGTGTGTCTTTGTGTGTGTGTGTGTGTGTGTGTGTGTGTGTGTGTGTGTGTGTGTGTGTGTGTGTGTGTGTGTGTGTGTGTGAGAGAGACACACACACACACACAAAGACAGACAGACAGACAGACAGGAAGACAAAAAGAAAAACAGAAAGAAGACGCACACAGAGAACTTACGCCTACGTGTACGCATTCCTTTTGATACGGAACTCAGTGCACAACATTTTTATCATGAAAAAACAAACTTCACTCCATTTTCCAGACATGTAAACTCCTCTTCACATGCACGAGGACAGAAATCCCTCGCACATCCAATCCTGTAGCGCAGAAACTCAGAAAAGCTTAATTTAATCAAGGAAGCCCAAGTTTGAAAGCTTGAAAAGTCAAAAGTTAACAAGCTGTCTGGCCTGCATGAAGATTACTCCTGCACTGATCAAAGAGATTAAAGATCCCTTTTTGCAACCTTCCTCTTTCGTCAATCATGTCCCAGTTTTCTTTACACGTATGCAACTTAACTTATCGGTAACACGTAGACACACGAAGAAACTTGTGTTGTGCGCATGTTAGTAAGCATGGCCAACTTTCCTTGACTTCTTGCCTTTAGTTTTTGAACGGATCAGTTTTGGAGAGAGAGAGAGAGGGGGGGGGGGAGAGAGAGAGAGAGAGAGAGAGAGAGAGAGAGAGAGAGAGAGAGAGAGAGAGAGAGAGAGAGAGAGAGAGATAGGGCAGGAGAGACAGACAGATACAGACAGACGGACAGAGACAGACAGACGGACAAAGACAGACAGACAGACAGACAGACAGACAGACAGACAGACAGACAGACAGACACACACACACACAGACCGTGACATAAAGCATTTTGTTCTATATGCCAAAGGATCTCATTTACACAGTGTTTTATAATCTGGAACGTCCCGAAATAGCACTAAAAGTCCCGACGATAAATGACCAATCACCATCAAGTCCCACGATACTGTACTATGAATGGCAGGACGTAACTCGGCAGACACTGGCACTGAACATGTCTCCACTAAATACTGCGATGTGTGAGCCTTTAATGAGAACAGAGTCGCACTTTTCTAATTGAACTTCCCTCAACCGTACACCCTCCTCCATTTGAACTTTGGTCCGCCTACCTTTGTCAAATTGAATTTAGATAAAACAAAACTTGACTAAATGTAAAAACAAAGGATTACTGTACTCACCGATACAAGAACGACACAAGACGATACGAATTTTCGCTTATGAAAGCTTCATCAGGAAAAACAAGAACACAATTAAAAGACAACAAAAAGCAGACGCAACACGGAACAAACAAGGTTTGAAAAGAAAATGGAGGGGAAACACGCACAAAAGGGAAGGAACTCTAGGAACGGCAATAAATGAAAGGGGAGAGAAATGGTTGAATGATGTCAGGGGCACAGGCATACAGACTAAAAGTATCAAACATTCATAAAGGTGGGGGGTTGGGGGTAACAAAAAAGACTTGAACTTAGGTCTGTAGACACCCAAATCAACCTGGGCTCATGCATATTCCCTTTTCCGATTGAACTTTGGCCAACATGTCATGCTGAAGTTTTACAGTTTTTTGTTGTTTAATGGTTTAAGACACGTAAACTTTCTCAGATTAAACTTACACCCGTGTACCCTCTTCCAATAGACTTTAGACCAGTGCAAATGTCTCTAATTGAACTTCGACCCGTTCGCCCAAAACCGAGTTATGAACTTGGGCCAACATAATTATCATTCTGAAGGTTGCAAGGTTTTTCTGATGGTTTGAAGACACGTATACTTTCTCAGATTGAACTTAGACCCGTGTACCCTCTCCCCATTGACTTTAGACCCGCACACATTTTTCTAATTGAACTTAAGACCCGTTGGCTCTATATAGAATATTGCAGACACCATGATTGTCTTGATGGCTGCTGAAGGTGCCAAAGCAATTACGTTAACAGCAGAAAACGCGTGCTTTGTGTCCCCTCTCTTCCTCTCATTTACTGCAGCTTGCTTGATGGCAGCACCGGGAGGTTATTTAATAAGAGATAGACAGCACTACACGCATGAGAAATTAATGTATCTCTTAATTCCTTGCAGTAACAGCAGTACTTATTGGCAGCTTGAGAAATAACGCGCAGCCTAGAGCAGGGCACCTCACTTTCTGACATCCTTTGCTTTCATTTGTCGTTTGGTAAATAATTATCACCTCTGAGGAAATGTGTTGAATTTAGAAATTACAAGACCAGCACAGCATAAACAACATGGTACAGGACCATTATTTCAAGTATACAGTTTATATCATACAGTAACATTGTATTTCACAGGTACCATATGACAGAAAAAAGGAAAGAAGTGAGAAACATATATACCGAACTGTTGTTGAAAGCTATACTAGTTACTAGTGATTATCAGGTTTAATATAATAAAGATCGAAAACGATATGCATTAACTCTAGACATGCGTACCGGTAGATTTTGTTTAGCTTGATGGATTCCATTCTCATCGCTTATCTTCACTACGCATGCGCAGAAGTTATTTTTGTTACATGCATTCAAGGCAACATCTCTTCCTTTTGTCTCATACCCTTCCCTCACACTGCTCAACACTTCTGGTTCTCTTAGTACGACAATACCGCTGTTAGCTGTTCGGGGAAATTTATGGTCAGGAGGCTTCAAAGACAAACCCCCGAGAGACCTCAGAACCGTGAAAGTGTATGAGCAAAGGATGAAGCTGTTTGATGCTAGAACCAACAAAGATAACACAAACAAAAAAAAGCAAAACATAGCACGCAGACACACACACACACACACACGCACGCGAAAGCGCGCACACACGCGCACACACGCGCACACACACACACACACACACACACACACACACACACACACACACAGAGACACACACACACACACACACACACACACACACACTCACACACACACACAATCCTCATCTTCATAAATAATACTTATGCATATGTCTTGAGCGCACATTCTTGCATGCACTAACTCACCGTACGGAAATCTAGAACCCACAATTCGGGTTGCTACTGTAAGCTGATTATAAGATGTTTTTCAATTAAACGGCATTTCCTTTGGTTTATTTGCGTACGTTCCAGACATAAATAGATGTCACATTCCGGGCCAAGGAATGCCAAGAGGCAGAAAAGCAGCACAGAATCTAATCATGTCGATCAGTAATACCAACACCAATGTCTCAACCCAAAGCAGGAATCAATGAACAACCCCTGCAACAACAACAAAACTTGTATGGAACTAAAGTCTGTTTCCTAATAGTACAAATACAAACGGTTAAAAACAAAGAATCTAAGTCATCTAGCAACTGACCGACACTCTAATAATAAGAACGTAAAAATTAAAAACTAAAACATATGAAGGAATAACGTAAAACGGATAAATAGAACAAATGAATAAAATATGAGACACGCAATAAGTTAGAAACGAACTGCAGCAGAAGGTTATATGCATTTGCTTCTTCTTTTTTCCTTTGGAGCCCACACACACACACACTCGAAATAACAACTGGAGTTTTGGCAAACTGAACTTATACAACCGCACAGAAAGTTGGCAAATTTGTCTAGACACATATTGGAAAGCTTCACAACCGCACGTAACACAACAAAATGGGTGAACACTGGGGTTATGGAATTAGACAAAATGAAGGAATGATAACAAATGAATGTAACTCTTAGCGATTGGTAATGGTAGGGTGTCTACACGACAGGAATAAGCCAATAACAGGATGCATTTGGTATTGATTGGTAATGGTTGGCTGTCAAGATTACAAGACTAAGATAATCACAGTATGCATTTAGTATTGATTAGTAATGGTAGGGTGTCTACATTACAGGAATCGGAGACGGAAAGCCGACGCGTTGCAATTATCTCCAGGTTCCATTGTGGGAAGAGAGAACGTTATCTGATATGCATTGTCGTACTGTATGGCTTATCGAATTTAAAGATCGGTGGTAAAGAAGTCGTGACAAGATACACGACATAAAAAAGTCAAAGAATGATGGGGTAGACAGACAGACAGACAGACAGACAGACAGACAGACAGACAGACAGACAGACAGACATATAGACAGACAGACAGACAAAGAGAATGTCAGTACATTGGCACGAAATCAGTGGTACAATAATACAAGAATACGACAGTATGTTTTAATAATTGGCTTCGAACAAAATACTAAAGAAACCACAAGAAAGCCTAGTCTAAAAAAAATACATACAAAAGCTAATAAACTCGGCATTCCACATCTCCAGCCATTCATTCAAAGCCTTCCTGTGACCATCCTAACCCACACAATTGTATTCTTTGATTTTGTTTTCTCTATTTTTTAAATTGTTTTGCGTTGAAAGTATCGCTTGCTGTGCTGAGACAGATCCCGTGGGCAAAACGCAAAACAAACAAGCAACACTTTTCTGTCCACCATTAACATGAGTTCAGTGTCCTTTGTGTCCATTTTGTAAATCTTGTTCATTGTCTAAAGCATCCCTTTTCTCATCCAAATACCAAGACATTACCCACACCCATACCCAATTGTTTATCCGCCATACACACACGACAAAGGACATCACAACACACGCGGGTGTCACTTTGTTTGCAGAGTTGACGAAGCACAGACAAAATCATTACTGCCCTTTTGTTTTTCTATCTCAGGCAAAGCAGATAACACAGACATGAAGACAAGGGCATCGATATCTGTCACAGAAATGCGGATTTCTTGGCACAGATGCGACAACATGAAATTGAAGGGTTAGAGATAAAATAAGATAAAATGTCAAGGTACAACGTCTGTCTGGCTTGAAAACAGAGTGTGCATTGGAGACAAATAATAAAGACGTTCAGTTGGAATAGAATACAAACATAGGATTTCTTGGCACAGATGCGACAAAATAAAATTGAAGGGTTAGAGAGAGAAAAACAATGTCAAGGTACGGCGTCTTCTTCTGTCTGGCTTGAAAACAGGGTTCTGTCTGGCTTGAAAACAGAGTTCTGTCTGGCTTTAAAACAGAGTTATGTCTGACTTGAAAACAGAGTTCTGTCTGGCTTGAAAACAGAGTTCTGTCTGGCTTGAAAACAGAGTTATGTCTGACTTGAAAACAGAGTGCTGTCTGACTTGAAAACAGAGTTCTGTCTGGCTTGAAAACAGAGTTCAGTCTGACTTGAAAACAGAGTTATATCTGACTTGAAAACAGAGTGCTGTCTGGCTTGAAAACAGAGTTCTGTCTGGCTTGAAAACAGAGTTCTGTCTGGCTTGAAAACAGAGTTCTGTCTGACTTGAAAACAGAGTGCTGTCTGACTTGAAAACAGAGTTCTGTCTGGCTTGAAAACAGAGTTCTGTCTGGCTTGAAAACAGAGTTCTGTCTGGCTTGAAAACAGAGTTCTGTCTGGCTTTAAAACAGAGTTATGTCTGACTTGAAAACAGGGTTCTGTCTGGCTTGAAAACAGAGTTATGTCTGGCTTTAAAACAGAGTTATGTCTGACTTGAAAACAGAGTTCTGTCTGGCTTGAAAACAGAGTTCTGTCTGGCTTGAAAACAGAGTTCTGTCTGACTTGAAAACAGAGTTCTGTCTGACTTGAAAACAGAGTGCTGTCTGACTTGAAAACAGAGTTATGTCTGACTTGAAAACAGAGTGCTGTCTGACTTGAAAACAGAGTTCTGTCTGACTTGAAAACAGAGTTATGTCTGACTTGAAAACAGAGTGCTGTCTGACTTGAAAACAGAGTTCTGTCTGGCTTGAAAACAGAGGGTTTTTTTGCTGCTGAAGACCCTGGGTCGAAACCGGTTCTTATTCGTGTTTGATTGTCCATGTTTCGGGTGAGTACATTGTCATTGTTATCTTGTACGGTACTTAGCCATTTAATCGTCGTTTCAAAACAGGCTTTCTTGTGACCGCAACTTGGGTCGGAGTGATAGAAAACACGACAATCCCCCTGGGTAATCGCACAAGAGTTTATCTAATTTGGCCAAGGAGGCAAGATCCCCACAGGCTACCTCCAGCTTCTGCACAGACTGATCTAATTTGACTAACAAGTCATCATGGTATTGATTTGCCTTGCACCCTGAGATACCCAGCACTTTCTTCCAGACATTGTGATTAGCAAAGGGATTATTTTTGTTTGCACCTCTATCTTTGTCTGTGACTCGGTGTTTCTCTGTCTGTGCACATTTTGAAACTCATTTCTTTCTTCTAGACAAGTGCACCTCTCTGTCTGTCGGTCTGTTTCGATACCAAACATTTTCTTCTCAGTCTAATGGATTATCTTAGGGATTGTTGTTATCTCCATCTCTCCCCCTGTCTATGTGTCTTTTTGTCTGTATGTCTGTCTATCTATCGGTATGCTGCATGTCTTTATCTGTCCGTCTGTATCAGTTTGTGTCTGTCTGTCTGTCTGTCTGTCTGTCTGTCTGCCTGCCTGCCTCTCTCTCTCTCTCTCTCTCTCTCTCTCTCTCTCTCTCTCTCTCTCTCTCTCTCTCTCTCTCTCTCTCTCTCTCTCTCTCTCTCTCTCTCTCCGAGAGATATATACACGTGTGTGTGTGTTTGTGTGTTTGTGTGTGTGTGTGTGTGTGTTTGTGTGTGTGTGTGTGTGTGTGTGTGTGTGTGTTTGTCCGCGTGCGTGCGTGTGAGTGTGTTGGAGGAGGGGAGGTGTGATTGTGTATGTTCGCGCACACGCGAACGCTCACCTTGACACAAGACGACCAATGACAAGTGACGGAACATTACACAACCAATGGCTTCCTCTTTCATTCACAGCCTCGCCTACTACCAATTGGACGACTAATCTCGCAATGCAAATATCATCTTCACCCCTGTCAGAACAATACAGCTACGCATTCTGACCATGTATGAATACTTGATGAAAGGAAAAGTATTCGTGTGGACCTCCTCAAACGAAATGCATAGCTGTTGACGCGCAATGTTGTTCCTGTGCCAAACATGTGATAATCATACGATTCTTACCAATCTTTTCACTGGGATCGCCCAATCCGGGAATTCCCGGTAATATTACCGGTTGATATCTGAAATATCTGTGCAGACAGCTACAAAACGATCTTACCCGCCTGTAGTTTGCAAAAGCTTAAAATTCGTGTTTATGCCGTCTTTAGGACAACTCGGACCGTTTGTCCAGAAGGCAGCACGAGTGAGCGACAACAGATGACGGCAGTGGACGTGCGGCGGACACAAGGGAACTCCACC
>NC_090248.1:59258672-59261172 GCF_037325665.1 Littorina saxatilis | reverse complement strand
GGGTTTCCCTGAAAGAAGGACTGGAGACCATCGGATCGAACAAAAACAATACAATAATAACCCCCACGCCTCGATAAGCACCCCACGCGGGTTAGGGGGAAGAATTTACCCGATGCTCCCCAGCATGTCGTAAGAGGCGACTAACGGATTCTGTTTCTCCTTTTAGACGCAACGCCTCCCAGAAAGCGAAAGACAGACCAACAGGAAAATGAGAATGGAGTACATGTATAGCGTCTATATGTGGCTGGTGAAAGATCATCCCCCAATATGTAAAGCGCGGAGAGCATCGTTTACTGTGGTTCGCGCTATATAAGCTGTCATGATTATTACTATTATTATTATTATTATTAAGACATGCTAATATTCCCCATCACCCCCAACCCCGGTAAATGGTGTCCGTGTTAAAAGATTTGGAAGATCTACAACAGAATGTCAAAAGCAGCCCTGAAAGTCCAACCATTAATGGTGTACTCGCCTTTGGCTAGTGATTCTGAAAGTTGTACTAGCCAGAGAGCAAACTTTACTGGCAAATCCAACATTTGTTTCAGCAACTTTACTCGCATTTGGCGAGTAGATGAACATTTCTACTCGCCAGTTACATGTTTCTACTCACCATAGCGAGTAAAATACTCGCCACTTACAGGCCTGAAAAGGGTGCGTTAGAGCAAGGGACCCACACCACATTGGCTAAAAACTCCAATAGGAGCTAAGAAATTCCAAATGATAAATAACCGCAACTCAACTTTTCCACAAAAAAGGAGGACTGGAGGCCATTTAATCAGGACTCAAATAATACAATAAAAACACGAATCCCTCAACAAGCAAAGGACATGTCAATGGGTAAAGGAGAATGGCCTAGCGTCTATATGCTCAAGTGATAGATCATTCGATCCACATTGAGACCCACAATATTTCCTCCCTCCCTACCCCTCCTCCCCCAACCCCCCTCCCCCCTCCCGTTATGAGATGGTGCTTTTCTGAAAACGGTTGGTGGATACAGAAGGGCGTCAGGGTATGCTAAGGAAGGACTATCATAACACACTGGATATACGGACTGACAGGACCAACGTATGATGGATAAGGTCGACTCGGGTTTCCTAACAAGGAAGTCTGGAGATAATCAAACAGAATAAAAATAATCCCCCTGGCGCCACAATAAGTGAAGAAAGAATGATGAAGGAGAAATATCTATATGAGTGTGTGGCACATATAAAGAAAGCCAGGTGCTACGAGCCAGGTGCTACTGCGGGCCATCCAGGTTGTGTGTCAACAAATACAGGTGTCCATCGAATGTAATACAAATGTTACCCTAAACTCCCTATCCCATCCCACCCTGCGCAAACACACACACAGACACACACACACTCACACACATGGACACACACACACACACACACACTCACACACATGGACACACACACACACACTCACACACACTCACACACACACACTTCCTCCCAAACCGTCTTCATATCCACTCCCACCCCAAAGTACCACCCGCTACCTCGCACCACCGCCTACCCCCATCTAAAAACTTCAACAACCTCATGCCTTTACTTCAGTTTTTTAAACCTTCCCGAACGCGTGTCACAGGCACGTCATCCCTAATTGACACTGTCACAATTGCCCCCCCCCCCCCCCCCCCCGTCCCCCTCCCTCCACCCCTTCCAGGGAACGGCCACAACCCATTGCATGGAACC
The DNA here is from genome assembly GCF_037325665.1 of Littorina saxatilis. Lineage (NCBI taxonomy): Eukaryota > Metazoa > Mollusca > Gastropoda > Littorinimorpha > Littorinidae > Littorina > Littorina saxatilis. The sequence goes on along the minus strand of NC_090248.1, from coordinate 59,259,472 downwards.
CCCAACCCCCAACCCGTTTCACAACCCAACGAACCCCAAATCACTCCGCCTGTAGCGAGAACCCGCGGGCCTCATCTCCTCTTCACAATCTGTTTCTAAACAAATCATTGCGAGCGGATCAATGAAGTTACGTGGGAGTGAAAAGGCTTCGCGATCAGCTCAAGTCGCCGTGAATCGGGCCACCTAGCCCTGTGACCGATAATCACACTTGTGAGCAGTGCATGCTTCTAGCGTCATTGCCTCGAAGAGTGCCAACTCAACGTGAGGAGTTTTGAACTGCGCTGTTGGCTAGGGTGATTCGAATCACACAGGAACAAAAGTCACTCGTACGCGCAGCGCAAAAACATGCATTCCTCGCCTAGCAAAATGCGAACTTAGATTGAGTTGTTCAAAAATGCGCTTTTTCCCAAGAGTGAAAAGGTTCGTGCAAATGAGCCTTCCACTCCAATCAGGCGAGTGAATGAGCTTCATGCCATGTGAGCTTTACCCTTCGCAATGGCAGAAGACTTCTTGCGCGCTAGGCAGAATGAAGTCTTCAAGAGAATTGTAAGAATCCAGCGCAGTGGCATTTGGGTGACAGAAACAGAAATTGACGGTGTGTCCTCTACAATTTACTTTTTTTTCTGCATTTCAAAATGTCTCTATTGCAACATATTGAACGCACAGTGACACCAATTATTATTTTGCTTTCAATTTAAATACGGCCTTGACTTGATCGAATTTTACTGCTAATGAAGACAGATGGTTTTTTTTCCAGGTGTAGTTCTTGTAGCTAACACGAGACCAGGTGTTGCGAAGAA
>NC_090248.1:59142568-59258472 GCF_037325665.1 Littorina saxatilis | reverse complement strand
TAGTCTGTCGGCTGCCTTCGTTTATTTACTAGAAAGGAATGCACAAGGTGTTTAAGAGGACACACTTTTCCATTGAAAAGCTGGTTGAAAATGTTAGTCTTCTGCTGCTTCTGTCACTTAATTCCTGTATTTATTTTCTAGAGTTATCGGAACAGATGCTCGAGATTTTCAACAGGATAGTGCTTCTCACGAAAATATTAAATGAAAATACCAGTGTTCTATACACACAAGGTCAGCAAAAGCACGAAGTAACGGATTGTTGAAAATGGTAGCTTTCTCCACTAGCCACAAAAGCAAACCTCATGATGGCACTTTCCCGATAGGTAACGCCTAAAAAGCTTCTAATGTGGGTGAACTGTTCTCATTTTGAATGTGTCTTTTTTCGAAATGAATGAGCAAGGGCGTATTTTTCATGGGAAATGGTAGTTTTCTATACACAAAAACGTTTCTAACAGTTAAGTAGTCCGTGTTTTTCCATGAAGATATTTCACTAGGTACTGTAGGTGGTAGTTGAAAACGCCAGCGTTCTTTCTCCGTGGAACTGGTGTACTATGAATGTTATGAGGCCAGTTCGCCGAATGGTAACGCCCACAAACTTGCTATCACTATATTTCCCCAAAGAAAACCGTTATCTCTGGGTGCTGGAAATGGTCGTGAAATGTGGTAGTTTTCTATACTCATACTGCCAGAAAAATAAAATTATGGTCTGCCAGAAAAATTAAATTATGGTCAAAGTTTTAGTTTACGAAACGGTAACAAAGTTGCTTCTATCGGTTAACTTTTTCAGCTTTCTTTTGACAAGTCTTTTCTTTTGAGACACTTTCAATGGCTGTTGGAACCAGTTAGTAGTCTAAAAACAGCCCCCAAACACACACAATTAGGGAGGAAGCTTGCCTAGATACGTAACACTTACATGTTGCTGTTGGTTTGCAATGTTCTTCCCTGTTTCTTGTCCAAGCGTTTCCAAACTACCAGCTTTGACAGTATGTGTGTGTGTGTGTGTGTGTTCCCCCCCCCCCCCCCCCCCGGGGGGGCGGGGTGATAGAAGCAGAGAGCACTGTCGACCGTTTCCTATTGGTAGTATGGCTAGGTAATGGCGAGCAAATCCACCATAACGGCTGCAACGCTTTCGATTCCGTTGTGATTCGTATTGTTTGTAAATTTCGTCATGTCTACTATGGCGACCGCATTTTAATTTGACCTATGGCTCTTTAGATTTTAACGACTTTTATTGTGTGTTTGTTCTTTTTGCCGCGCCTGGCCAATACAAATGTCGTTTCAATGACGCTCCCGCCTTGTCGCCGCTAACTTCCTAGCCATAGAGAAACGGACGTCAGGTGTGGGTAATGTTAATGGAAACGCTAATGATAGCCTGCGGTCAGTCCAGCAGTGTCTGCAGCTGCAGTGTCAGACAGAGTGCGATGTTTGTCTCTTCCATAGAGGGCCATCTCTGTCACCCCTGCTGCTAATTATGTCAGATAATGTAGGCGGGGTTGTGGAAAAAGTATGGTGTGGCGCTGAAGCACAAAAAGCAGGAATAATATTATTACGTCGACAGCAAGTCCGCTTGCGGTGAAAGATGTCGTGCAAATGCTACTGTGTGTTGGTTGTTTGCTGAGGGACTGACTGACTTTTAATACATAAGGATAGAGGTTTTAGGCACAGGGGGACGATGCAGACAGCTGGGAGAAGGTGCTGACTGGCTGACTGTTATTGTTAATACACAAGGATAGAGGTTTTAGGCACAGGGGGACGATGCAGAGAGCTGGGAGAAGGTGCTGACTGGCTGACTGTTATTGTGGACTGGGTGGCCGAGTGGTAACGCACTTGCGCTCGGAATCGAGAGGTTGCGTGTTCAGGCCTGGGTCAGGCCGCAATTTTCTCCCCCCTTTCCTAACCTAGGTGGTGGGTTCAAGTGCTAGTCTTTCGGATGAGACGAAAAACCGAGGTCCCTTCGTGTACACTACATTGGGGTGTGCACGTTAAAGATCCCACGATTGACAAAAGGGTCTTTCCTGGCAAAATTGAAAAGGCATAGCTAAAAATGTCCACCAAATACCCGTGTGACTTGGAATAAAGGCTGTGAAAGGTGAATGCTCGCCCTAATAGGCTTGAGGTTTGCTGGCCGATGTGAATGCGTGATATATTGTGTAAAAAATTCCATCTCACACGGCAGAAATTAATATGTAAATCGCCGTGAGCTCTTGTGAGAAACGGCGATTAATAAATGTCCATTATTATTATTATTATTATTGTTAATACACAAGGATAGAGGTTTTAGGCACAGGGGGACGATGTAGAGAGCTGGGAGAAGGTGCTGACTGGCTGACTGTTATTGTTAATACACAAGGATAGAGGTTTTAGGCACAGGGGGACGATGCAGAGAGCTGGGAGAAGGTGCTGACTGACTGACTGACTGTTATTGTTAATACACAAGGATAGAGGTTTTAGGCCCAGGGGGGGGGCTGGGAGAATAGATATTTGCCCAGGAGACGGGTGGCAAGATTTTGTAGTTGATTAGTTGTCATTGGGTACCTTGTCTCTTTTCTAGTGTTTTTTCTTTCTTCTTTCCTTCTTTCTTTCTTTGTTTACTTCTTCCCTTGGTAGTTTTGTTTTGTTGGCTGGTTGGTTGGTTGTCAGGCTGCACGATTTCTTCACATTTTTCGCAACGTAAACCTCTAACACACTCTCTTTCCACAGGTAGGAGCAGAGCCTTTGATCCAAATCTGTTACAGCTGTTACGAGAATATTATGCCACCAATCTTTCCTACATCAAAGCCCAAGCTGTTGAAAATAAGATTTTATCGTAATCTAATGTGTTTTGATTAAAGCGGTTGGCAGCAGGTTGGACATCGATTTTTTGAAAAGCAGTGATCAAATGTTCCCAAAACGCTTTTTACGACCACAGAAAAACCAATGAAGTCGAATTTCGTGTCTGAGTACCCTAATCACGTAAATCAATGATTTAATCTGAGACATTTTAACCAGGTTTCAGTCCAACTCCATTTTCTGTATCGCTCCGGATAAGACCATTCAATTAAGTTAAAGCCGCGAACAACTCGCTCATTCACCAACTATTTCACTGGCTGATTGATTCACTAATAACTGACTGACTGACTGATAACTATGTCACTGTGATTGGCACATAAGACCATTATATTAAAATAGATTCAATCTTGAAAAACACCCAGGGTTGACTACAAAAAAATGCTGACAGCTCAAAATCGAACACCCCCCCCTACGCACACTCACACACACACACATACACATACACATACACACAAAATGACAAACACACACACACACACACACACTTCGCACAAGCACAGAACAGAGATTAACTCAGCAGCACCCTGATTCCCAGAAGCCCCCCAGATCGGCTCGCCTTTAATCCTATCCCGCATTAGTTCCTGTCCCCAGCGTACAGTTAAGTACGTGCACAGCGCAGGAAATTAATTGTGTGCAGCTCGGAGATCGGAGACCATGCATAGATTTTGGGGGATCGGGGGAAAAAAGGGATGCTTTCCGGGGTGTGTGGGGGTGTAGGTGTGTGTGTGTGGGGTGGGGGTGGGTGGGGGGGGGCAAGGGGGGGGGGAGTGACACCGTACAACAGATGTTCCTCATTGTACACAAGTTTTGACAAGACTCATTGGTTTCCTCTAATGTCTACTTAGAAATCCTCCACCCCCATCACCCCCCCCCCCCCCCCCAGTAGTTGTATAAAAGTTCTCAATTCCTCCTGAAATCCCCTTCAAATCCCCCCTTCCCTCGACTCCTTTACGTAGAAGGTTAGTTCCGAGAAAAATCCTGACTTGGAGAGTTTTTGCCTTCCGTCAAAATCCTGCCTTCCCTCCACGGGGCGACTTACTTTGGTTTGCAACGCAAGCAACAAATTTCAAGACATGGGACGTCACCCTGAGGACAAAAACACTGCAAGGTAACTCTATTTGACTTGTTGTTCCATAAAACTACCAATGGGCGACGAACCTTATTAGGAGTCTGGGCGCCTAATATGGACCATTGAAGCGGCCTTCACGAATCACTGTAAAAAGCCCCCTATACTTCAAAATAACATGATACAACTTAGTGTTCAAGTCAGACTCATTCAAATATGCTTTAGATTTATCTGTTTCGGGTTGATGAGAGCATTATTTGAAGCACACCAGGAAACTAAAGATGCTTATCAAAAACAGAGTGAAAATAAGTGAAATTATCAACTTCCACAAAAAGAAGACTTTTTGTTATATTTTTTTTTTAAATCTCGAGGGCTAGTTATAGGTTATTTCCAGCAAGCTTCTTAATGAATTAATGAAAATAGCCTTTAGCTTTTATTTTCTTCGATTTGTTGAAGGTGGTCCATATTAGGGGACTCGCACATACTTTGAGATTTTGCAATTATTTTTTGTTAGCAGTAGAAACTTGGGGTCAACACTGCTAAAATGTAACAAATGCGGTCTTAGCTGTCGTATATATTTTGTGTGATAAAAGCTTTGGCTGTGGACAGAAACGAGTCTGTTTTAGGCGGCAAATTTAGAGTGAACGCTGCCAAAAGTGAAAAAAAGAGAAAAAGCCTAACGGTCTTGAGATTTGTGTTTCTGCAACTGTTTTGACGTGTGCAAGTTATCCAGAGAGGGTGAATACAGCGAATTAAACTTTTTTGAGCGCTCTAGCGCCGTTAGTTTGTCAGAACAGGAGGTGGTCCATATTAGGAGCCGGTCCATATTAGGAGCCCTTCCCCTATATCACTATTAACCCTACCTATTCGACCCGTAGCCATACAGAGGACGCAATCATAAACACTAGACCGCTTCCATTTAAAGCAATTACTGAGCAATCAATCAATCAATCAATGAGTCTTATATCGCGCATATTCCGTGGGTACAGTTCTAGGCGCTCTGCAGTGATGCCGTGTGAGATGAAATTTTATACGGCCAGTAGATTGCAGCCATTTCGGCGCATATTTACCTTTCACGGCCTATTATTCCAAGTCACACGGGTATAGGTAGACAATTATTAACTGTGCCTAAGCAATTTTGCCAGGAAAGACCCTTTTGTCAATCGTGGGATCTTTAACGTGCACACCCAATGTAGTGTACACGGGGGGAGGTCCGGACACCGAAGAGAGTCTGCACACAAAGTTGACTCTGTGAAATAAATTTCCGCCGAACCTGGGATCGAACTCACGCTGACAGCGGCCAACTGAATACAAATCCAGCGCGCTACCAACTGAGCTATATCCCCGCAGGTCTAAAGTCTCAACATTAATTTCACTATGACGCAACAATCCCTTTCCACTCTACCCTGCCACCAGTATCAACAAAAGGAGGGATCACTCTGGCACGACAACATGAAAACTAGCCTTCCTTCATCAAAAGCCACTAAACGGGGGAGCTCTCAAGTCTCAATTTTAATTTCGCCTCATCCACCTCGCCCCCGTCCGCCCCCTATCACGCCCAACCCCCCGCCCCCCGTAGCATTTTACATCCAACCTACCCTCCACACGATCAATCTGGCATGGAGGCATGCAAACCAGCCCTCATCCATGAGAAGAAATTGTATTTCGAGGAGTTGTGCAGTCTCAACGTGTAATTGCACCATGATGCAACAACCCCCCTAAAAAATAACATTTAAAAAAAACGTAATATGTCTCCTCCAACCTATCACCAGCACTCGTTTCTCCTCCACCCGACCCCCACCTACACCACACACCCTCCTCCACCCGATTCAATAGAAAGAATCGAAGACCAGTCCCCCGTTTCTTTCACGCGAGAATGGCTTGCGGTTAGCCTCTCGCTAAAGCAAGACAGCAAAGGTGAATACGAAACGGTTTGATGGCTAGCTACGCAAGAATTAACCACCATTGGATGATACCGAAAAGGTCGCCTTCGCTGGTCGGTAAACAGCCATGAACAGCCAATCGGATTAGCAGCAGTGCGGAAGCCATTTTTCACAGGCGTAGCCAGCACCTCCAAGGCATTCCCGTCTACTCTCGCCAAATCCTGGCGTTCTACGCCCCACTTGCTTCACTCGCCAATTCTCGCGTCAAAGAAACGGGGCACAACCTGACACGGCGGCCTGAAGACTAAACTCACCCTCCTCTATTAAAAAGCGACAGATTTTGCTGACATCGATTTTCTGCCCCCGACACCGGTCCGACGAGTGGCCCGAGTGGGGAGAAAAAGCAGCCCGTGTTATCCCCCGGAATGGAGGGAGCGGCGTGGCACACGGGCCGGTGTTTGCTTTTGGCCTCCCGAGCAAAGTCGGGCAAGTGGTGCCAGACATGGCACTCGTCACAAGCCCCTGTGCTGTCCTGTCCGCCTGCCGGCCTGCGCTAATTATTTGCCTGTGTGAACAAATTCACCTTTAAATAGCTGATTTTTTGTGTGTGTAAGTGTAGGGGGGGATGTGTGAGTGAATGCTCTCTCTCTCTCTCTCTCTCTCTCTCTCTCTCTCTCTCTCTCTCTCTCTCTCTCTCTCTCTCTCTCTCACTCACAGTTGTTCCCACACTTCCCCAAAAATATTCGACCAACGACTAAGCTTGCCTGGTTAATCCCCTTAGTTTTCACCACCCACCCACCCCACCCCCCCCTCACCCTCCCCCAAAAAGCTCCTTCGACCATTGACTACGTCTGCTTAGCCAATTTCCTGTGTCCAAAGGAACTCGGTTCGGCCGTCTTGATTCCAGTGTCCAGTGTGGGACCAGATGAGCTCTGGTCTGGATTTCAATTTCCTGTGTCCAGTCGCCGGCTTATTTTGTCTCCTCATTTCCTGGACACTGAGAGCCGGTCAGTCTGTGGCATCTTTATGGACTATAGACAGCTCTTATGTGTTAACACTGAGAGCCGGACAGTCCGTGGCATCTTTGTGGAAAGCATAGACTGCTCTTATCACTGGTGTGAGATGGAGAAGAAAGTGACACATATAGTGCTAGGACTTGCTGCAGAATAGGGGCTAAATTGTTCGGATTGGTATACCAACATGATACTTTATACAGTTAAAAAGACATCTCTCAGGATCCAAATGCCAGGGAGGGGCAACTTCTAAAGGGTCTATGAACGAAAATATGACCTGTTTAGTACGCATACCCTCAAAACGCACTTTCGCAGAAGGTGCACAGTCAAAACACCAGTTCTTTGTAACAAAGAGTTTAGTTTACCTTTGAATTAACATTTATGTTTGCATGTACCATGTTTCTAACATCAGGACAACAAACACACTGCAGGGGCGGATCCAGGGGGGGGGGGGGGGGGGGGGGGGGGGTTCCGGGGTTTCCGGACCCCCCCCCCCCCCCCCCCCCCCCGCAGCCTAAAAAAAAAAGTATAAAAAAAATACATTTAAAAATAAAGAGAAACTGAAGGCTCAAATTGTACCAGATTCCTCAATTTTCCTTGATTTTTATCAACATTTTCCGGGGGAGCATGCCCCCGGGCCCCCCTAGGAGCTGGCCTTTGTCTTCTAAATGACGGTTTCGGAAGGTAGTTGGGTAATTTGCTGGCTCAGGTTGCACCAGATCGGTCAATTTTCCTTTTATTGGTAATCTAATTTGTCTTCTTAAATTTACTTTTTGAAGGTGTATTAGGGGAAGTTTCTTGGCTCAGATTGCACAAGATTGCTCCATTTTCGCGCCCACAACTAAACGCTTCGCGTCGTCGAATTGTCCCTTTAAGAAATTTGGAAACCCCCATGATGTGATCCGCCCCTGCACTGGCTATTGACGTTTTATAATTATATACAAATGAATCGGTTTTCTTTTCAAGAACGGTACCGTCTAGTAACAATCGCAAGCTTGCACATTGACTATTAAAATTATGCAAATGACAAATATATTCTTGCTAGTTGCTATCTTTTTGGAATGGGTTCATGATTCTGCTTTATTTTAAAGCAAAGACAGATGACACTACGACACTACATACTGATGTAAAACATACTGTCCGGTCAATTGTCTACAGATAAATTCTCAACAAGGTTGTAGAGGCCCTCCTATTTACAAAATTAATACTGTACGCGAAGCTGTATTTCTACTATTTGTTAACAAAGAAATGCATTTCATGCATAATGCCAGATTTTGAAAAAGAAACCTGTAAACATAGTTTCTTCTATATCCATAGCGATTTACTCACATAACCGGTTCATGAATTCAGTCTTTCAGTCACGCTGGCATTTGCCATCACAGAAGCAAAGAGCAGTGCAGGGGACACCCGCTGTGGCACAGCTATACGGACCTCTACAACCTTTCTTGCAGCTGCATTTTACTAGTTCAGAGCAGATCTTAGATGCATCTGGAAGTGATGTCCAAACAGGCGAATAAGTTCCATCAACTTCTTCCCAGCCCCAGCTTGCAGGATCTGGAATCTCTGGCTGCGGAATGAGAGCTTCCTTCCAGATGATCTTTGCGTGTGTTCAAGAAGAGCAGCTTGAGTGGGTGGGGTGTTTTCCAGCATGCGCCCTTTCTTCGTGAACAGGTGTTTTCTGGCATGGTTCACCTTGTCGGAAACACTGGTCTTGTCGAACATCAACGAGACAAAGCGCTCAATCTGGCTGAACTTGTCCGGTGATGCAAGCACCCAAAGGAACAGCTGTGAATTCTGGATCAGACATCCACACTTTCCAGCATCTCTTCTTACTGACACCAAAAAAAGATGACACAGTGTCGCAGCCAGTCAGAGAATGAAACATCAGAGGTGCTGCTGATTTCTCTGGGCGTAGTCGTGAATAGGCAGAAGACGATAGTGGGATCCAGCACAAATGCAACCCACAGGTTTTCCAGCTGGAGGGAATGGTAGTGAGCTGTTGCAAGCACCACTACATCAGTGTCTAAATTCCTGATCATGACGTCAGTGTGATTCATTCTGGCCAGGTCAGAACAGTGTACAACTCACCAGTCTGGTGTCAGCCTCTACGTGTGAACAAGGGGACAGCCTGGCTCTTTGGTCCTCACTAATGTCACTAGAACTAACAAAGTCCACACCTTGTGTTGCAATGACCACTTTCCCGTCTTCCTTGACGAGCTTCAGATTTTCAGACAGGATGAAAGAGCTCTTCTTTGTTTTGACTGTTTCGTAGGAATTCTGGCCAGTTGCGTGGCAGAGCAACGTCTCCTTTCACTCTTCTCCTCATGCCAGAGCCTCGTTTCTTCCTCACTGATGACTTCAGACTGTTGTCACGGTAACAGTCCCAAACAATGTCAACGCGATCAGCGTTAGACAGGCACATCAGGACATATGCTAAAAAGACAGAATCACTGTACTCTTGGAATGTTTGTGCTTGGCGTGGCTTCAGAATGTGCACCAGCGCAGCACCATCAATGAGAACAGCTGATACTTGTGGTTCAGTGAGTACTGGGTCATGAGTTTTCTCAAAACAGTGCAGGAGATCGCTTTTGTTGCTGTGGCGCAATTCTCCAGAATCTGAGATTGATGGAGGGAATGACTGGTTTTCGTGCTGAAAGAATTCATCAAGGTCTTCTCCTCTAGCCTGACATCCAACATACAATCTTGCAAACAAACCACAGTTGGTCTTGGCTGTCTTCAGCTTCAGATTCTTGGTCATCTGAGTAGACTTGTTCTGATTTCTGAAAAGGGCTACTCTGTTAAGGTGAATTGGGTCTGACAGTGGCTTTGACCTTTGCAGCAGCCTTTCAGCTAGTTTCAACCGGCTCAATCTGGCCGAATTATCTTATCATGGCTTACCCGTGAAGTGCAAAACCCTCGTCTGGCCATGTGAGCCAGTCCCAACATCGTGAGACGTGACTTGTTGTCAACTTGAGGGTCAATCTTCAAAGCAGCTTCCCGAATATGTGACTCAAGCTGGTATGTAGAACCTCCAGAAAGATTTCCAGTTTTGCCACAGTTAAACATACAGGTCTCTTTCTTGTGGAGAAACTTGCCCACTCTCTCTGCGTGATCTCTTTCCTGTCTCGCCTTCATCTTTTTCAGATTCATCATGCATGCCGTCTCTTTTCAGCTCTGTCCAACATTCTTTGGTTGTAGTTAGCACGGCAGTTCTTGTGCCACCTAGCTCCATGTTTGGCTAACGAAGACGCAATCCCTGACCCATCATTGAATTTGTCTATTTTCAGTGATGACTGAAACGCTCCAACTGCTTTAAAACCTTTTAAATGTCTCTCTGCTGTGCTGTAGCTTTCTTCGGTGGGATTTATCAGCTTTTCTGTTGTGTCCTTCTGGCAAAAGATGCACAGGCTCCAGTCCATGTGTTTATTTACGCCGCTTGCAATGTCTTCACTGCTTCAGTCTGAACACACACTGTTAAGTAACGTGTTAGATATACACATTATTCAGGTCCCTGGGCTCACCTGTATATCACCAAAGCTTTGGTGTGTTCCCTGGTCAATTCAAGCTTATTATTTACCTTCTTTTGTCTCTATTTGGGAGCACCTACAAATATAGCCTAACCCGAAGGTTCCAAAATATGATTTTTGGCTCATTTTTCAACCATTTATTTTTTTCTTCACTTAAAGGCATTAAAAAGACAACAACAACCCAATAATATGGATTTATTATGTTTATTCAGTCTTATATTATAGTTTATATGTGTTAAAACGCCCAAACTGTGTGTTTGACATTGTTCGCGACTAGGCACTCCGTTGCCTAGCAACCAAATTTACCAGAGGACAAAAATTGCTTGCCCCCCCCTGGAATTTACATTCTTTAGATGTCTTCTAACAGCACACCAAATTATATGTTGGTATACAAATTTGAACAATCGTTTCAACTGGGGGCCCCACTAATAGGAGCACACACAAAAACTAAACAAAAACAGCAATCAAGTCGGAGAGAGAGACAGAGACATAGACAGAGAGAGACAGAGAGAGAGAGACAGAGAGAGAGTGAGAGAGAGAGAGACAGACAGACAGAGAGAGACAGACAGACAGAGAGAGAGAGAGACAGACAGACAGACAGACAGACAGACAGACAGACAGACAGACAGACAGACAGATATACAGACAGAGATTGGTGATGAAGAATGGAGATGATGAAAGTCGCTTGTTCAGTCAATTGTCTCTATAGCTGTCCATTTGGGCATTTCTTCGCCTTGTTACCTGACCCTGGACGATGAGTATAAGAACACTCCGCAAAGCTCTGGACGAGAAAGGGTGCTCGAAGTGGAATGCGATGTGTACATTGGAACCCCATTTTAAGACCTTCATTTTTGACATTTTCTGTCCATAACCTCTTTAAATTTACTTCCATTAAGACTCTCTCCTTTTAAGGCCATGATTTTCTCAGATGTGTGTGTGGAGGTAATAAAATGGGGGTTCCCCTGTACCCCCTCCACTTAATTAGATCCAGGTATGTGGGTCATACACTGACATACTTCCAGCCACAAAAGTGCTGACAGTAACACAAAAAGACCAGTAGCACGCAACGTGACACGTCGCAGTAACCCCCACACATATCATTACACGGCCCATTTGCGGCGTACAATGCACGCACACGTTCTGCATCTTTGTCAACATCAACTCTGCATTTACTGTGTCGTTTGTGTTTGTTCTTATTTACTTTGGCACCATGTCGGTTGGTTAATTAATAATCACACACCTGTTGTGCACGTGAAGGAGAAGGGTAGTGTTGGTGTGTTTGTGTGTGTGTTTGTGTGTGTTTGTGTGTGTGTGTGTGTGTGTGTGTGTGTGTGTGTGTGTGTGTGTGTGTGTGTGTGTGTGAGTGTTTGTGTGTGTTTGTGAGTGTGTGTGTGTGTGTGTGTGTGTGTGTGTGTGTGTGTGTGTGTGAGTGTGTGTGTGTGTGTGTGTGTGCATGCGTGCGTGCGTGCTGTATTTTTTTTTTTTAGAACAATGCAAATTGAGTGGGTTGGGAGGGAAAAATGCTTTTCTACAAAAATGCAACACTTTGGTATCTCGGTCCTGCTGCCTCCATTCACATTCGGTTCTTTTTTTTTTTTTTTTAGCAATGTCACAAGTTATATTCCGCACTATCTGCGCGCACGCGAGAGAGAGAGAGAGAGAGAGAGAGAGAGAGAGAGACAGAGAGAGAGAGAGAGACAGAGAGAGAGACAATTAAAAGAGAGAGAGACTGGAGAGAGAGAGACAATTAAAAGAGAGAGAGACTGGAGAGAGAGACAATTAAAAGAGAGAATTTAGAGAAAGGAGCGAGAGAAAAATTAGAAAGAAAGAAAGAGACAGACAGAGACAGACAGACAGACAGACAGACAGACAGACAGACAGACAGACAGACAGACAGACAGACAGACAGACAGAGAGATTTCCGGTGCATACACCTTTTTTTGCTTAATTTAGAACATGTGCACATCCTCGAAAAAGAAGCTGACGAATAGAAAAGTTCGATTGACCGGAAGACATTACAGAAAGGACAGGGCCCAACAAATCTGGACAGACTCGAGGAAAATAAAAATCCACCCACAGTAAAAACAATCCCAGTTTTGTTAGCCACTTGCAATCCTCCCCCTCTCCCTTTTTAAGAAACACGCAAAAACACATCGACCTCCAACATTTTTTCCCCGCAGTTATTGTCTGTACGCAGAATATTTCAGACATGCAAAGTTCATTGTGCTCGTTACTTTTTCACATACTCACATCAGCATTTATTTGTTCCGTTAGCAGGACAACATGATTGACGAGACATCACACTGGCACAGCGAGAGCACACAATCACAGTTAATGGTGCGCACAGTGTGAACATTCTCTGATTGCAAGATTCTTTGTCAGCAAAACCAAACATATCAAAGATGAATAGCCGGGGTCAGGCTATCTCCAATTAGGTGGCGGGGCGACCATCCCCAACCCGGCGGGTCCCCAGGCGGCGGATAGGGGGCGTCCCTCAGATATAAAAGGGATTGCAGCGATATAAGTCGGGCTTGTCCGGACGAATAAGCTGTCCTGGACCAACTGGCGGTGTTCCTATCAGAGCGGGGTGGTGAACAGGTGGCACTGTTGACTCGTAAATACCCTATGTGCTCATACGGGTTCATCACGCGGGTAAGAGGCGCGTTAAAACCTCTGCTACCTGTGCTCCCAGGTAAGGTCCCTGACCAGGAGTCAAGTCAGTCAAACAGTTTATTTACCAAATGCAAAGCACAGGATTTTGTTATGGTGTATGCATAAAACTTCACACTCCTTCCACACGCATATATGACAACAACTATGTACAGACAAAGTGTTCAATCTCACTGGGCCCACTACGTGTGCACACCAACCAGACAGTTCAAAACGGACTGGTTGTTCCTTTAGCACCAATCTGACAGGAGCAATCACAGGTTGCATGGATAAAGATAAATGAATTCCCTAAAAATCATATCTAAAAATATAGTCATCAATATAATAAATCCGAGTACATGCTAACACAGTTATTCAAAGGACACAACCCTTACATCTATCGAGCTAAGGGTGGGGTAACCCCGACAGAAACCTCTAGTGCTGAAGTCGGCGGTATAGTACTGAGCGAGACAGCGCACTTTAACGGATCACAGTACCACGCACACCATCGCCATGAATACACGCCCCATGAATACAAAGATGAATAGCATAATGGCATGTCAAGAGTTCTACAGAAAATACATTTGGTCTTTTTACATTTAGTCAAGTTTTGACTAAATGTTTTAACATAGAGGGTGTGTGTGTGTGTGTGTGTGTGTGTGTGTGTGTGTGTGTGTGTGTGTGTGTGTGTGTGTGTGTGTGTGTGTGTCTGTCTGTCTGTCTGTCTGTGCGTGTGCGTGTGCGTGTGTAGAGCGATTCAGACTAAACTACTGGACCGATCTTTATGACATTTGACAGAAGAGTTCCTGGGAATGATATCCCCCGACGTTTTTTTTTCTTTTTTTCGATAAATACCTTTGATGACGTCATATCCGGCTTTTTGTAAAAGTTGAGGTGGCATTGTCACCCCTTCATTTTTCAATCAAATGGATTGAAATGTTGGCCAAGCAATCTTCGATGAAGGCCGGACTTCGGTATTGCATTTCAGCATGAAGGCTTAAAAATTAATTAATGACTTTGGTCGTTAAAAATCTGAAAATTGTAATTAACAAATTAATTTTATAAAATGATCCAAAATTACTTTTATTTTATGCTTTATCATGTTCTGATTCCAAAAACATATAAATATGTTATATTCAGATTAAAAACAAGCTCTGAAAATTAAAAATATAAAAATTAAGATTAAAATTAACTTTCCGAAATCGTTTTAAAAACAATTTCATCTTATTCCTTGTTCGTTCCTGATTCCAAAAACATATAGATATGATATGTTTGGATTAAAATCACGCTCAGAAAGTTAAAACGAAGAGAGGTACAGAAAAGCGTGCTATGCAGCACAGTGCAACCGCTACCGCGCTAAACAGGCTCGTCACTTTCACTGCCTTTTGCACTAGCGGCGGACTATGGTCATTGTGAAAAAATGCAGTGCGTTCAGTTTCATTCTGTGAGTTCAACAGCTTGACTAAATGTTGTATTTTCGCCTTACGCGACTTGTTCTTTTACTGTTCTCAACCACTCCCATTCTAAAAAATCCAGAACCAAATAGACTGCGGCATGCCAATATTGCAAAATCAAGAAAGATATGTTACCGGAACGATTAATACACTTTCTTTCTTTCTTTATTTGGTGTTTAACGTCGTTTTCAACCACGAAGGTTATATCGCGACGGATATAGAGCCACTTGTTAATTGTTTCTTGTTCACAAAAAGCACTAATCAAACAAGAGGCGAAGCCATCAAGGCTCACGTAAGAAATCGACAAACAATAACACAAACTCAATCACTCCTTCACACACACACACACACACACACACACACACACACACACACACACACACACACACACACACACACACACACTAGACACAGACACACACACACACAGAGAAAGAGCATAGGTGAAACTGTGCAAGAAAGCGAGACACTAGATCTAGATCTGTCTGTCTGCATGTAGCCTACTTACAGGGACACGACTGCCAACAGAGTCTCGGCCCGCTCAAAATAATAATGACCGAGACTTTCAGTACTTCCTTCGCGTGACGTCTAACCCTCTTACGTCATAATGTGACGTCAATGTAATGTGACGTCTTCAAATGTTAGAGTTTCTACCACAGACATACACACGCACAAACACACGCACACACACACGCACGCACAGACAGACAAAGTTACGATCGCATAGGCTACACTTACGTGAGCCAAAAATTGCTCCAGGGGCTTGCAACGTAGTACAATATATTACCTTACTGGGAGAATGCAAGTTTCCAGTACAAAGGACTTAACATTTCTTACATACTGCTTGACTAAAACCTTTACAAACATTGACTATATTCTATACAAGATACACTTAAGGCTGGAGAACACTTTGGAGGCCCAATTTCAAAGTGATTAGGTAGTTTTAAAAGTTACTTTTTCTGTTAGTTCAATGTTTGCTTTATCAGGAAAATACAAAATATAAAGGGCTTAACGCGCAAAATTTTAAGATAACGACTGAAGTTTAAGCATAGGTATCAGATTTTTTCACACAAACACCACTGAATAAGTTGCAATATTGTATTGTGAAAATGTAAACAAAATAACAATCAGATGATCACAAACTGAAGAAGAGAAATAGGGAAGCAAAATAGAACATTAAACGTAGTGATTTTACTTGTGAATTCGGAAAAAAATCCTTTTGTATCCATTTTGAAGCTCAATTTGAAGCATGGAACACCAACAAACATTGATTAAAAGTGTTAAAGTGATTACAGTGTTCAGAAATAGTGTTAGATACCAAGTTGAGTTATCCCTCTTTACCAATTTAAAAATAAAACACCTCTTAACGCGCAAAATTTTGAACTGTGATGCTTTTACTACCCCCACCCCCTTCCCCTTTTTCAGAAAAGAGTGCATATTATCTTCCAAATAGAAAAGCAGGGTAGTCAGATGATCAAAAACTTAAGAAGAGAAAGAGGGAAGCAAAATAGAACATCCAACATAATGATTTAACTTGTGAATTATGAGAAAACTATTTTTTTTACCCATTTGTGAAGCTTAATTTGAAACTTGGAACACAGACAAACATATATTAAAAGTGTTAAAGTGATTACAGTGTTCAGAAATAGTGTTAGATACCAAGTTGAGTTATCCCTCTTTACCACTGTTAAAAGAAATACACCTCTTGTCGCGCAAAATCTTGAATTGTGATACTTTTACTTCCCCCACCCCCTACCCATTTTTTCAGAAAAGAGTGCATAATTATTATCTACCAAATAGAAAAGCAGGGTAGTCAGATGATCAAAAACTGAAGAACAGAAATAGGGAAGCAAAATAGAACATCCAACATAGTGATTTAACTGGTGAATTCTAAAAAAACCCCACTTTTTTACTCATTTTATTAGCTTAATTTAAAGCTTGGAACTGAAGACAGAAAAAAAAAATTAAAAGTGCTAAAGTGGTTACAGTGTTCAGAAATAGTGTTTGATACCAAGTTGAGTTATCCCTCTTCATCACAGTTAAAAAAAACACACCTCTTGTCGCGCAAAATCTTGAACTGTGATGCTTTTACTACCCCCACCCCCTACCCATTTTTCAGAAAAGAGTGCATATTATCTTTCAAATAGAAAAGCAGGGTAGTCAGATGATCAAAAACTTAAAGAAGAGAAAGAGGGAAGCAAAATAGAACATCCAACATAATGATTTAACTTGTGAATTATTAAAAAAACATTTTTTTTACCCATTTTTGAAGCTTAATTTGAAACTTGGAACACAGACAAACATAAATCAAAAGTGTTAAAGTGATTACAGTGTTCAGAAATAGTGTTAGATACCAAGTTGAGTTATCCCTCTTTACCAATTTAAAAAAAAATCCACCTCTTAACGCGCAAAATTTTGAACTGTGTTGCTTTTACTACCCCCACCCCCTTACCATTTTTCAGAAAAGAGTGCATATTATCTTCCAAATAGAAAAGCAGGGTAGTCAGATGATCAAAAACTTAAGAAGAGAAAGAGGGAAGCAAAATAGAACATCCAACATAATGATTTAACTTGTGAATTATGAGAAAACTATTTTTTTACCCATTTTTGAAGCTTAATTTAAAACTTGGAACACAAACAAACATAAATTAAAAGTGTTAAAGTGATTACAGTGTTCAAAAATAGTGTTAGATACCAAGTTGAGTTATCCCTCTTTACCACTGTTAAAAGAAATACACCTCTTGTCGGCCAAAATCTTGAACTGTGATACTTTTATTTCCCCCACCCCCTACCCATTTTTTCAGAAAAGAGTGCATATTATCTACCAAATAGAAAAGCAGGGTAGTCAGATGATCAAAAACTTCAGAACAGAAATAGGGAAGCAAAATAGAACATCCAACATAGTGATTTAACTGGTGAATTCTGAAAAAACCCCACTTTTTTACTCATTTTATTAGCTAAATTTTAAAGCTTGGAAGACAGAGAGAAAAAAAATGAAAGTGCTAAAGTGGTTACAGTGTTCAGAAATAGTGTTTGGTACCAAGTTGAGTTATCCCTCTTCATCACAGTTAAAAGAAACACACCTCTTGTCGCGCAAAATCTTGAACTGTGATGCTTTTACTACCCCCACCCCCTACCCATTTTTCAGAAAAGAGTGCATATTATCTTCCAAATAGAAAAGCAAGGTAGTCAGATGATCAAAAACTTCAGAACAGAAATAGGGAAGCAAAAAATAACATCCAACAGAGTGATTTAACTGGTGAATTCAGAAAAAAAACCAATTTTTTACTCATTTTATACGCTGAATTTAAAGCTTGGAAGACAGAAAAAAAAATTAAAAGTGCTTCAGTAGTTACAGTGTTCAGAAATAGTGTTAGATACCAAGTTGAGTTATTCCTCTTCATCACAGTTGAAAGAAACACACCTCTTGTCGCACAAAATTGTATACTGTGATGCTTTTACTACCCCCACCCCCTACCCATTTTTCAGAAAAGAGTGCATATTATCTTCCAAATAGAAAAGCAAGGTAATCAGATGATCAAAAACTTAAGAAGATAAATAGGGAAGCAAAATAGAATATCCAAAATAGTGATTTAACTGTAGATTTCAGAAGAAAAAAACCCTTTTTTTTAATCATTTTTGAAGCTGAATTAGAAGTTTGGAAGACAGAAAAAAAAAAAAGTGCTGAAGTGGTTACAGTGTTCAGAAATAGTGTTAGATACCAAGTTGAGTTTTTGCTCTTTATAAAAGAAACACACCTCTTGTCGCGCAAAATCTTGAACTGTGATCCTTTTACTACCCCCGCCCTCTACCCATTTGAACAGAAAAGAGTGCATAATTTGTATTCTCTTCCAATTAGAAAAATAAGTAAAAGCAACTGGACATTTTTAAAATACATCTTTTCTGTCAGTCCAAGGATTGCTTAGTCCATTAAAAACAAACAGACTAGGATTTAACGCACCCATTTTAAGAAAAAGTTAACATGATAATTGATATAATTATCAGACTTTTTTTTATGCAATTACTACTGAAGATTCCAGACCAGGTAAAACAATCATTTTATATCCTTTGTCACATTTATTTTTTTATAAATCTATCTATAGCGAGTCTTGTCTCTTTGTGTCATTTATTTTCAAGAATTCTATCCTGGCAACAACAACAACAAAAACACCTACCTACCTACCCTATTTTTTTTAGCCATGTTAATAGAAACAGACAATTTATTTGTTTTGGCCTAAAGATCTTGAAACATTTGTTTTAATAGAGAAATAACAAGTACAGCCATTAGCTGTGTCACTCGAATTTCTTTGTCAGGCTGAAACTTAGCTGTTGCGTTGGTGTCTGCTGTGTGTATCTGGGTCCAAAGCAACTTTCACATTCTCATCTACACACTCACGTTACACAAGTATATATATATACAATTCCACCCACAGAGGCGTTCGGGGATGGGGGTCGACTCGCACTCGGGCGAATCACACCACAAAATACAAAGTATAACGTACACAGATTTTACTATTGAACCAAAAAGCAAATTAAATCATGAATAAATCAATCAAGCAAAACTTCCACACAATGACACACTCACTCTCGGTTCACACTGCGCTCTGGACGTGCACACTTGGCAGCACGTATACCGTTCCGGCACCGTTTGTCTTCCTGCAAGTCCAGCATAGGCACACGATTGTCCAAGAATCACAATAATCCTCGTGAATGTCACAGCAGGCATAGTAGAAAAGTCCAAAAGGGTGCGTTGATGGTGGTAATCCGGTGTACACACACACACACACACACACACATTCACACACACACACACACACACACACACACACACACACACACTCCGGTTTGGTAAGTTACCTGATAAATAATGTAGCCTGTGGATTTAACGGGGAGACTGGTCAGACAGGAAGAGCATTTCACATTTCCGATGTTCAGCGATAAACTTGTTTTCTTCGAGAGTTCGATCTTCGTGCGATTCTGGCGCGTTGTCACCAAGAACGTAAAAAAAACCCAGGATATCATCATGATGCCTCTCTACAAAAACCAGGCAGTCTAGGAACTCTTCATCTAAAGTCAGTCAGTATTAGCCCCTCAACACAATCCTCATCTTGTCCCATAGTGATTTCTGCCGCCAAAGAACGTGTGGTTCTTAACTCACAAGACGGATTTGTCGTCTTCCATTGCGAAATTCAGATCTACCCCAACTACGTGCATTGATCTGAGCAATAAAATGTAGATGCGATAATCTGCAAACATCTCTTCAACACAATCTACATCTTGTCCCATCGTGATTTCTGTCGGCAAAGAACATGTGGTTCTCAACTCACAAGACCGATTTGTCATCTTTCAGAAATTCAGATCTGCCCCAAGTACGTGCAATAAAATGTAGAAGCGATAATCTGAAAAAAAATCTTTTCGCGTGAACGCTGCCACGTTGTCATCAGTCCGATGTCTTTTATCCAGAGCAGGGATGAACACACTTTTTCATCAGTAGTTTGTTATGTTTATCCGCAGACTGCTTTCCATTACTTGTCGTCTGTTTTAGCTTGACTCGTGGGGTTCTTCAGCAAGGCAAAAAGTGCTTGTTTACTGACACGTTCTCACGCACGACATGTCGTAAATGCAAGTTCTAACGATTGTTTTTTATTGCACTGATAGAGAATGTCGATATTTGTAAACGTCTGCCATTTCCTAATGTTTATTTCATTATTTTGCATACGGATATGGCTAGTAAGTGGATAATCTGTTACGACACGAAACGCGTTCTAAATCCGGGAAGGGAGGCTACTCCAACGTAGAAGGGAGGCTACTCCAACGTACTTTCCAAAGTGTGCTCCAGCCTTAACAAGAAAAGGAGAAACAGAATCCGTTAGTCGCCTCTTACGACATGCTGGGGAGCATCGGGTAAATTCTTCCCCCTACATGACAATATAAAACGTCACGTTCTATGTCTGTCCGCTGGGTCGAAGAAAGTGAACGTAACGTTTTGTTTTGTAATAAATTAAACGTTCTAATAACATTCTTTCATGTCTTTATGATACTTTGCCATTCTATATTCTGACAACCAATTTACGCTTCTGAATTTTGGTTTGTTCTGGTCGTGAGCTATTCACGCCAATTAACACCCAGGGTGTTGGGTACAGAGTCTCTCAAAATGAGTCAACACCTTAAAAAAACGAAAAAAACATACAGCGTGTTTGTGCTCTATGTATTGAATCAATTAAGGTTGCTGCACTATTCTGTCTGTCCGTCGGCGGGCCTCCCTATGTGTCCGTTTACACAGTGACACCCCCCTCCCCCGCGCTGTCCCTGTCTTAAGAAACTAAAAACCCAAATAAAGACGCATACTGTTTTACCCAGCACACACACACTCACACACACACACACACACACGCACACACGTCAGTGTCCCGCAGGGGGTGAGGGGGTACACATTTGGGCGACACAAACAAAATCCATCCATTACATTGAAGCACTCGTGTCACTGATAGTCCCAGCGCGCAAAAAAAGGATCCATTTACGTCGCTTCTATCACACTGTCTGCTTTAATTCCAATAAAACACTTGTCGTTCCCAGCACCAGGCGTGGCACTGCATTGTACACACATTGAATAAGACTAGTCGCAACGAAACTCGCTGGGAACGGAGTTATTGTGTCGGGTTATCCACTGCGCTGTGCGGTTTACTGTCGAAAAATACTGAATTTGGCGCGTAAAGACCATGACCGGACGAACGGCCAGACAGACAGAGAGACAGAGAGGCAGACCGGCAGACCGACCGTGAGATAGACAGATGCACGTATAGACAAAGACAGTCAGTGAACATACACATTCCAAGGACAGGTGTGCTTCTGTGATGCAAAACGATCAGGGATTTGCATAAAAATATTGAACTCTCCGTTACAAGCAACCAAACAACATCTCACTTTCTTTCTCCCTCTGCCCCCCCCCCCCCCCCCACCCCCCAACCACTCTCTCTCTCTCCCCCCTCTCACTCACTCTCTCTTCCCCCCTCTCTCTCTCTCTCTCTCTCTCTCTCTCTCTCCCCCCCCCCCCCCAATCCTCAAATCTACAAGTGCAGAAAGGTGCTGACCACACAGTAAGCACTCGCCAAACACCCGCCCGTGGACAACACGGAATTGGATAGACTGCTTCGTCTGCACAATTTTCCGCCAATAGCCTACAATTAGCGAAGGACCAGGAGTCGGGGCCTTTGAGTATGCAATGAACTTTCAGCCCCCAAATAAAGCCACGCTAACTTAAAGTTAATAGATGCACTAAAAGTACCAGAGACGGTGCAATGCCAGGATGTAACACGAACACAAAACTTAAGGACAGGCGAGCAGATATTGAATAACACATTAGAAAGTATGCCCCCCCCCCTCCACTCGGATTGTATGGCACGAGGAATATTACAATACTTTTTTTTTTTCTTTCTTATCGAATGTCTTATTTACGTTTTAAATATAATCAAAAGGCGTCTAAGATGTGTCAAAAAACATTTTCAATGTGTATATATTAATTTCCATTAACAGTAGGCCTACAGTGTTTGTTATTGTTGCAATAAGGATCGAGTTCGTGAAAGGGCCTGTCGGGTATACTACCATAAACAAAATATTAAAATACGGGGTATTCATGAATACAAAAACTGCGAGTGCGTATTAGTGACGTAACAATGGAACAATGAGTTTAGAGCAGAATGAACTCTTACTCAAATTTCATCCGTCGTCGATTCTTCCGTGTAAAAATGCAGCGAAGAGTGCATACAGACCTTTAAAGGCTGCCATACTCGTAGCGTTCATTCATTAATTCATATTGTTTACATGTGCCAATAATGTTATAAAACTGTACCTAAGGGGATATAATAACGATTAGCTGTAGCTTTCGAACATAGAAAAAATTATTTCAGTATTGCAAAGTGGTGTTGATATCAATCAATCAATGAAGCTTATATCGCGCATATTCCGTGGGTACAGTTCTAGGCGCTCTGCAGTGATGCCGTGTGAGATGAAATTTTATACGGCCAGTAGATTGCAGCCATGTCGGCGCATATTTACCTTTCACGGCCTTATTCCAAGTCACACGGGTATGGTAGACAATTATTAACTGTGCCTAAGCAATTTTGCCAGGAAAGACCCTTTTGTCAATCGTGGGATCTTTAACGTGCACACCCAATGTAGTATACACGGGGGGTGGTTCGGACACCGAAGAGAGTCTGCACACAAAGTTGACTCTGTGAAATAAATTTCCGCCGAACCTGGGATCGAACTCGCGCTGACAGCGGCCAACTGAATACAAATCCAGCGCGCTACCAACTGAGCTATATCCCCGAATGTAAACAGAACAGTCTCAAAACGCCATCTTTGGTTTACGAAACGTCACGAAGTGACGTCCACGGTCTAAAAATAGCCCAAGTCCCGGAGAACGGTTGCTAAACAATGCAATAAAGAATTAATTATTTCTCGTAATTGGTAAGGACTTCAAACCTAAAACTTTGCAGGAAGCTTAATTTATACATCCCCGCAACGATGGGAAAAGCCCTGGAAGTAATTAAACTAATTAAATAGGACTATGTCAGCCTTTAAGAATGATCGTTGACACCGGTGTCATTTGACGGAATTACAAAAATCCACTTTTCAAAGAAAGTAGCCAGGTTGTAGGTGTTGCGTATGCGTACATGAATTGATGCTCTGATCCCATGTAAAAGACGAATCTATGATGATTTATAAGTCGGGAAGAAATATAGCGTTGCTACTATTATAACGAAGTACAAATTCCGAATCTTCTAAAACACAAGGATACAATGCTAGTGCAATAAAAATTGAACAATGAGTCTAGACCAGAATTAATGATGCCTCCAAATTCATCCCGGTCCTTGCACTTTAATCCTTCCAATCTAAAACTATGTCGCCGCGGTGCAAACTCACTCGAATGTGACCCCGGGAAATCGTGTCTCCCACTGCATCGCGACTCTCACACTGGCCCAGACATTGAGGTCACAGGGTCAGAGGGTCAGGGGGTTACAATGACTTTTTTTTTAAATGGCTGAGTGACATGTTTGACGCCTGGTGGATTAAAATCCTTGCACGGTTTGTCTCGCCTGTCACTACGGTCTAGCCCATGTATCTACATTTGAAATTAGCAAAAAAACATTCAAAGCGACTCCCAAAACGGAATAACAGTGCTTTTGGGAGCCATGACCATTTCTGGTCTTCATTAGACAGAGTTAGGTTCACAACCCAGCTTAACAAAAAGCAAATCAATCATATTCAATCCACCTTGCTTAAACACAGGTCTAGAAACAATGGGAAAGAAGAAAGAACAAGGGGGGGGGGGGGGGGGGGGAGAGAGAGAGAGAGAGAGAGAGAGAGAGAGAGAGAGAGAGAGAGAGAGAGAGAGAGAGAGAGAGAGAGAGAGATATCAAATAAAGTCAAATCAATTTTTTTTTGAGAGAGGGAGAATGAGAGAGATTGTTGGTTGGTTTCGGTTGGTTTTAACGCCCCTTCAACCAATGAAAAGGCGAGAGAAAGAGAGAGAGGGAGAGGCAGAGAGAGCACACTCGAGCAATAGTTGTACTGTGTACTTTGTCATTGTGCGCAATAAATGACACCAATAACTCAAGATTTTGTTCTCATGTGGTTATGAGTCATCACAAGGAACAACGTGCATCAATTTTGCAAACCTCCGAGAAATACAATTTAGCCAAGAAAAAGAGAATGTTGTCTTATCCTACATACGTGAGAGAGTCACACGTGAGATAATAATCGTTCAAATCACACGTGTGTATATCATGTAAATGAGGTCATGTCAAGCAAGTCTGGCAGGGACCTGTTTTTCCACTGCTTATGATGCCAAAGTCACCGAGACAAACGTCATTATAGAAACAAAAATTGCGCTCGCTAATTACCCTCGAAGAATCTTTAGAACTAATACGTCACGCCACACTTTCAGAGTGACGTTTCTTTGCTTTGACGTAATAGATTGCAAGAGGCTTTAGAAGAGATCGAGGTTCCAAAACAAGCGTCTTCAATTTAGCTGCCTCGACTGCAGGACATTAGGATAAACAGAATACTACATGGCTTGCTGTGTCGTACCAGATTTACACTCGTTGCTTTTTCAAATAGTGAACAGCTCGCTTTCGCTCGCAGTTCAATATTTAAATAAAAAAAAACTCGTGTAAATCTGGTACGACACAGCAAGCCATGTAGTATCTATATATATATACGACTTGTGTCTGTCTGTGTGTCTGTGTATCTGTGTATTTGTGTATTTGTGTATTCGCCATGCACGGCCAAAGTTCTCGATGGATCTGCTTCAAATTTGGTGGGCTTATTCAGAGAGACCCCGGACACAACCTCATCGATGAGATATTTCAACACGTGCTCTCAGCGCGCAGCGCTGAACCGATTTTGGTTCCACCTCAGCTATTTTGGTTCCACCTCAGCTACCCGGGCCCCCATACCGACACACCAAAGCCAAAGTTCTCGGTGGATCTTTTTCAAATTTGGACACCGTATTCAGCTACACCCCGGACACAATATCATCGATGAGATATTTCAACACGTGCTCTCAGCGCGCAGCGCTGAATCGATTTTGGTTTTTGTGTTCATTTCACCATTATAAGTAACTCTTCCTTATCTTCTCATATTCTCCAGGTTTTCAGCGTTTACCTCCCTTCCTTCGTAATGGTGCACTATAGTGTGAGTGGAGCGTCTTCGGATATTCCCGGCGTTCTGTTACTGTTACTATTTTTAGAAGGTCAACGCAGTGTCCAGAACGTAAATTGGACCCGTAAATTATCCTCACTGTAAAAGTGCAAAGGTCGAATCAATTTATAGCCACGCGAAAAATACACTGTCATCTATCTCTCTATAGATACGGCTTCTCTGTGTTTGTGTGTGTGTGTGTGTGTGTGTGTGTCTCTATGTGAGCAACACCTGTGCATTGTTCAGTTCTGTTTGTGATGTGGTCTGGCGGCTTTTGTGTAAATTTATGTACTGGCCTTCCTTTTAGAAGCCATAACTTGCTCAGTCCTGTTTGAGTGGAGTTCGCCTCCAAAGGTGATTAACACGGTTACATTCGTCGACAAGGATGGGACTCGATATGGTCAGGAATGGCATTATGGCCACTGAATCATTTTCGTGCTGTTCCCATTCCACGAATCTGGGAGGGACCTAAGCTTGGCGGGTCCATTGTTCGGACCCGGCGAAGCCGGCGTACGGCTCTAAGTACTTCTTCCCGGCGAAGCCGGCTACCCGGCGAAGCGGGTATTCATTCTAGTTCTCTATGTATCTGTTGTTTTCGTGCTTAAGAGCCACACACACACACACACACACACACACACACACACACACACACACACACACACACACACACACACACACACACACACACACACGAATAAATAAATACATAAATAAATATAACAGACTCGCACTCTGCCTCTTAACTAAACGGTCAATGAAAAACGTTTCTACTAAAATAAAAAATAAAAATATTGTAAAGCAAAAAAGCTGAATATACAAACTTGATCGATTGCCCGGTTTGACAGGTGACACTGACGCGGAAAATTGATGAGACGAAAGTTTTGACAAACTAACCCCCCTAAGCCATGTGACTGTCACTGTAATCATAAGAATAATCTTTGGAAGCGATCTCTTCAATTTAAAAAAAAATGGTTGAAAGTCAGGTACACAATCATTTACCTTACACAGACTGAACAAAAAAGTCATTATTATTAACAATTCAGCTCTTGTAGTGCACACGTTTTGTAGTCACTTAAAATTCACATTGTTTCTTCTTCTGCTTCTGCTTCTTCTTCGTTCATGGGCTTAGACTCCCACGTTCACTCATGTTTTAGCACGAGTGGATTTGTACGTGTATGACCGTTTTTACCCCGCCATGCAGGTGGCATACGCCGATTTCGGGGGAGGCATGCTGGGTATTTTCGTGTTTATATAACCCATCGAACTCTGACGTGGATTACAGGATCTTTTCCGTGCGCACTTGGTCTTGTGCTTGCGTGTACACAAGAAGGGGGTTAAAAGTCACTAGCAGGTCTGCACATAAGTTGACCTGGGAGATCGGAAAAATCTCCACTCTTAACCCACCAGGCGGCAGCGACCGGGATTCGAACTCACGACCTCCCGATTAGGAGGCCGACGTCTTACCACCAAGCCACTGCGCCCGTCTGCACATTGCTTGATTCCCGTAACCTTCGAATTAAAGGTGGTCCTGTCTAGCAAAAAGTCATTAACATGTATACATGCACGATTCAGAACTTTTAAACGTACAAAGTCACTTGACATACACACAAAAAAGATAACACTGAAGATTTCTCCTGACGTTTCTACTAACACCATTCTGACTTTGTCTAGTGTAATGCCATTTGGTGTGGTGGGGTATGCCATGCGTGAAACAGAACATGTGTTGTTTCGCTTTATTAAAGTTTGTACGTCCAGACCTTGCGTCTGTTCATAAAAAGTTAACGCTTTTTTTACTTTGGAAGCCTACAGAATAAAGTGAGGCAATATAATTATGACGCGCATGTCACGGTTTACATGAGTTTGCTGAATACGCTAGATAGTTAAATAAGGAAATATATACTTCTTTTTTTTTAAACAAGCGTCTTGTGTCGGATTTCTCGATTCGTAATGGTTAAGCCATGGAAGAAGGTTCAAACCGCTTCTTTCTTCAAAATTCAAGTATGGCACTGTTCAGTGGAAACAGACAACTTTCCGCGCTATTTGATAGTTTTGTTTCGCGGAACACTACTTTCTTAGCAAAGGGCACAAGTGCATTGGTGTAATGTTGAAACTTTCTGAACCCAGCTAGCTACAATGCATGCATGGCTGTTCTTTCTTTCTTTCTTTGGTGTTTAACGTCGTTTCAGTTCAACCATTCAAGGTTATATCGCGACGGGGAAAGGGGGGAGATGGGATAGGGGAAAGGGGGGAGATGGGATAGAGCCACTTGTTAATTGTTTCTTGTTCACAAAAGCACTAATCAAAAAATTGCTCCAGGGGCTTGCAACGTAGTACAATATATGACCTTACTGGGAGAATGCAAGTTTCCAGTACAAAAGACTTAACATTTCTTACATACTGCTTGACTAAAATCTTTACAAACATTGACTATATTCTATACAAGAAACACTTAACAAGGGTAAAAGGAGAAACAGAACCGTTAGTCGCCTCTTACGACATGCTGGGTAGCATCGGGTAAATTCTTTCTCGTCCCAACCAATATGGGACTCCCCCTAACCCGCGGGGGGTTGCATGGCTGTCATCCAAACCAGATTAACACTGTGCAAGTAAGTAATGGGACCGTAGCACGCACGTGCACAACATAAGCAAACCTATCATTTGTCTCACGAATAAAACAGAGCTTGATGTTCATTGTGCTCTGTTTTTGGGGTGTTCGTCTCTTCTTTGTGAAGGTTATACGTCCAAGGGTTTAGCGTGTGTGTGTGTGCGTGCGTGCGTGCGTGCGTGTTCGTGTTCGTGTTCGTGTGTGTGTATGTTGTTTCGTTCTTCGTTTTCAACGAAAACACGATTTCTGTTGCTTAAGCCTGGGCACCAAAAAAAGAGTTAATCGCTGCCTACATAAGGGAACCATGTCATGTTTATAATGAATAAAAACAGCCATTTCACGATTATGCGCGTCATACGCAAGCCAGATCATTTGTCTTTAAAATGGAGAAAAAAAATATATCTGCGTTGTGCATTCAGTAATTAACTAAATCAAAGTCAGCAAAAAGTCAGGTCACAATTATCTTCTATGACTGTGGAGTATCGACTGGTAATGATTAAGATGTAACGGGCTGAACATGTTAAAAAAATTCCAGTTCTAGAAGGTCAAGTCCTCTACTGTATGCTACAATTAATTAGTTCAATAATAATAATAAGGCCGAACGACAAGCCTTGGGAGGGTTTGAAAGAGTTTACTGGTAGAGAAAAAACACTCTCCTCTCCTTTACGTAGCGATACAAGTGCAGCGTTGCACGCAATGTTGAGACGTTCGTAACCCAGCTCACAACAGTGCGTGACTGTAATTCAGACCAAGGTGACTTTTTCTATCCTCAAATTAAGTTTGCGAAGTCGACTGCGCGAAGTCTATTTCACGAAGCTGGCTGCACGAAGCTTGAGCACTGAATTGTCGCAAAAAGACTTCGCGAAGTCGACTTCGGGCACAACAAAGGACAGCCTTATAGGCTTAGTAAGTAGGTCATGACACAAATGTGCACGGCCAATTTTTTGGTAATAATTTATATGATGATTTAATTGTTTTGAGGTTTTCTGACATTTGGTGGTTTATTTTCAATCCGCAATCCCGCTGCTGCATTGCTGGCGGCAATGTCTTGATAATAAAACCTCAGCTATCTACAATGCACGGATGTAAGTCAGGCTAGAGTAGCATTCTCTGCGTAACAAGACCATGACACCGATGCACAAAACACAGACAAGCCTTGTTTGTTCCATGACTGAAATGTATCGTCTACGCCTGCATTCTCTTTCTCAAGTTGTCTCGTCCTTTGTTTTATTCAGGAATCATGTTACAGCCAGCTGAAATTTATTGCAGGCGCACCGACTTTTAATGTAAAGCGCATTGAAAGCTGGTGTTAAAAATAGCAAGGACAGCTTCGTAGAAAGCAATAAAAGAAAGCGACATTCTGAGCCGCTTGTTCATAACATTGTCGTGTCTGCATGGGACAAGATAACAGTATGTTTAGTCTCAGAGACACAGAGAGGTTAAACAGAAAATAGATGTAAAGGGAGAAATGCAAGTGTTCTTGAATACGTCTTGCGTATTACCTTGTCGTCTTCATTTGAACACAAAAGAGCTCTGTATGTCTGGCTCTCACCACCCTACCCCACCCCACCCCCACTTCTCTGTCTCTCTGTCTCTCTCTCTCTCACACTCTCTCTCTCTCTCTCTCTCTCTCTCCCTCTCTCTCTCTCTCTCTCTCTCCCTCTCTCTCTCTCTCTCTCTGCATAACATCTTAATCGTCATTTTAATAATCAATGAACCACGTTATTATAACTAGTGTTTTGTTACTTTTAACCTGATTACAAATTCTTAGTTAATTAGTTATTCGTTTGGCTGTTCAATACATGTTATATAAATATATAATTGTAATGTATAATGTCATGTATGTCTAAAAGGGACAGGTTGGAAGATTAGGCATTGCCTAAAACCTTTATCCCTTTGTATTAAAGTTTTGAATCTGAATCTCTCTCTCTCTCTCTCTCTCTCTCTCTCTCTCTCTCTCTCTCCTTATAAAAGATAGATTGCCCATTGTTGGTTGTATATTCAACATTATTCCATTTTTACCCACTGCTTGTATTGATTCATGAAATTCGGTTGTTTGAATCGCGCACACACACACCACCAACCTCGTTTCGATTTCCAGTCTACCACACACAAAAAACAGAATTGCCAAAACTTGACTAAAAGTAAAAATAACAGGATGTATGAACTGACCAATGGCCGCCTTGCCCCACACCTCCACCACCAGGTCGTCCTGCAGGGTGTTGTTGTCATGGGATACCAGGGGTGACCGCTTGCCCAGTGGCCGCTCCACCGGCCCCCACAGGATCTCGGGGGCCGCGTGGTGCCTCACCACCATGCCCTCCTCCGCGAACTGCTCGCCCCACGGGTTCCAGTCTGCATCGTCTGCGATCTCTGTAAGTGTAACAAGGAACAAGAAGAAAAAATTATTATAGTATTATTATTATATGTAGCATGAAACGTTTCTGTGACATAAAAAAGGGTTAAGAGTTAGTGAGGGGAAGATACACTGATGGATTTGCTTTACTTTCTTTCTTTATTTGGTGTTTAACGTCGTTTTCAACCGTTCAAGGTTCGACGGGGAAAGGGGGGAGATGGGATAGAGCCACTTGTTAATTGTTTCTTGTTCACAAAAGCACTCATCAAAAAATTGCTCCAGGGGCTTGCAGCGTAGTACAATACAGTCGAGACCGGATGTAAGAAAGTCGTCGGGACCCACTTTTTGTCTTTCATACATCCGGTCTTTACTAAATCCGGTTAACCGGATGTATGAAAATATTGTGGATTGACTTTCATACATCCGGCCACGCGTCTGTTACATTCGAGACCGGATGTAAGAAAGTCGTCGGGACCCACTTTTTGTCTTTCATACATCCGGTCTTTACTAAATCCGGTTAACCGGATGTATGAAAATATTGTGGATTGACTTTCATACATCCGGCCACGCGTCTGTTACTTGATAAAAGTAGGTTTTTTTTCATTATCATATCATTTTTGTATTTATTTGTTTTTTTATGTTTAAATGTTTTGATACATATCCTTGTTAGAAGAAAAGGGTTGTGAATAACAAATGGAAAAGTACATGTACTTACATACACTGACACAGTCAGGACAACCGATAGAAAGAGCAACTGTTTGTGTAAGGAACTGTTCTGCTTTGCATAAGGCCGTGCACTCTCCGCCCCCCCCCCCCCCCCCCGTCCCTCTGTGTGTGCGTGTGTGCGCGCGTACGTGCGCGTACGTGCGCGCACCTGTGTGTGTGTGTGTGTATGTGTGTGTGTGTGTGTGTGTGGCTCAACTGTATTGTGTGTATTCCCTCCACAACCCTTTTGACAATGTTTTTGGTCGTGGAAGCTTTGTAATGACCGTTGGCGTAGCAAATAACATTTTCTGATCTCTCTCTCTGTCTCTCTGTCTCTGTCTCTGTCTCTGTCTCTCTCCCTCTCTCTCTCTCCCTCTCTCTTTCTCTCTCTCTCTCTCTCTCTCTCTCTCTCTCTCTCTCTCTCTCTCTCTCTCTCTCTCTCTCTCTCTCTCTCTCTCTCTCTCTCCAAAACGCACACATTTATAACACACACACACGCGCGCGCGCGCACTGAATACAAAAAAGTGAGTTAAACTTAAAACCAGTTTAATGGATTAAAACAACAACAACATAAAAAAAAAACTGAGTCACACCCACGACCAATGCCTCTGGTTCTAATTGTACAAAAAATGCCTTCCTGGGCTATTATGGCTCTTCAGTCATGACAAATTTATAACAGGCTAAAATGACTGAATAGACAAACAAAACAGATGAGCTAAACATAAAATCAGTTTAATGGATAAAATCAACAACAACAACAACAAGAACATAAAAACAACAACAAGAACATAAAAACAACAACATAAAATACAACAAAATAAAATACAACAACATAAAATACAACAACATAAAAAAAACATAAAAAGATAACAACTGATTCACATCCATGACCAATGTCTCTGGTTATAAATGTAACAAAAATGCCTTCTGGGCTTTTATGGGTCTTCGTGACGAATTTGTAACAGGTTAAAAAAAATGATTGAATGGAGAAACAAATTAAACAGAACAACTCCTTGACAGCTATAGAATCTGGATAAAAATCAGTTGGTGGGGAAGTTTTCAGGGCATCCTCATTTAGACTACCTTTGTGGACACCACCCGCTCAAAATGGCCACAGAGATTTCGGAGGTAAATGTTCTCCTCGGACCTGTCTACCCCATTTATCGGGAAAAGGGGTGGGTGTGGCAGCCATCCCCGCGAGCATTCGGAAGTGGCTGTGTACACCACAATGGTGGTTTGAAGGAGTGTGGCAGCCGCGAATATCTCTACATCCGAACCCCATGAACGGGGTCGGAGGGTGTTGTGAGCGAGATAATCACCTACATCTCCATCCACGTATGCAGAGAAAGCCTGGTGATTCCTGCACATGGTGTCGATTATTTTTTCTCGGACAACCATGTGCTGAGCCTGGCTACCACACAAATCAAGGCTTATGGCACGATACAGGCAGTTAGAAAGGAAATTATTCTTACCACACTTTGGTGACTTGGGTCTACTTTCGTTTTCTTACAACCGGTCTTGCAACAACGCATTTGTGCTGCTCGGGACCAGAGATTTGCTTTCATACAACCGGACTTTTATACATCCGATTTTCATACAACCGGAAAATTCTAAGTAATAACAAAGAGTAGCTTCTGCCGGGACCCTGCCTACCCCTTTCATACATCCAGACTTTCATACATCCGGTGTTTTATACATCCGGTCTATACTGTATATGACCTTACTGGGAGAATGCAAGTTTCCAGTACAAAGGACTTAACATTTCTTACATACTGCTTGACTAAAATCTTTACAAACATTGACTATATTCTATACAAGAAACACTTAACAGGGGTAAAAGGAGAAACATAATCCGTTAGTCGCCTCTTACGACATGCTGGGGAGCATCGGGTAAATTCTTCCCCCTAACCCGCGGGGGGTAATGGATTTGCTACTTGGGCCAGGATGTTGGAGGAGAGAGGGAAGCACGATGGGATGGGGTGGTCCATGTGATTGGCATGGGATGATATTGATGATATGTGTGTGCCTGGTCTTTGCCATAATCGCTCAAACTCATTAGTTATCAACAACGCCTTACGTACCTTACGTCTACGCGTGAGGTAAGACTTCCCATAGAATGTGTTCCTGTTGGAAATACCTACAAATAAGCAGCCAAGAAACGCATAAACAATGTTCATGAACTCCATCAAAAGAAAAAGACTACCTTTGACCAGTTGTACAACTCGCAGGGAGAACGACATCCTCTGTGGCACAATACAAAACTATATCACCCTCCTCCTCCTCTGTTATCTACATGTTAATCAAGAAAGACGGCGGGTCAGCACAAAATCCTCTACCCTCGCTTGACCCTCGGACTAGTTTTTCTTTCACACAGGCTATCGACCGCCGCCTCCTCCGAGCCGCTCGTGCTAAGGAGTAATCAAGACGAGCCGCTCGTGCTAAGGAGTAATCAAGACGAGCCGCTCGTGCTAAGGAGTAATCAAGACGAGCCGCTCGTGCTAAGGAGTAATCAAGACGAGCCGCTCGTGCTAAGGAGTAATCAAGACGAGCCGCTCGTGCTAAGGAGTAATCAAGACGAGCCGCTCGTGCTAAGGAGTAATCAAGACGAGCCGCTCGTGCTAAGGAGTAATCAAGACGAGCCGCTCGTGCTAAGGAGTAATCAAGACGAGCCGCTCGTGCTAAGGAGTAATCAAGACGAGCCGCTCGTGCTAAGGAGTAATCAAGACGAGCCGCTCGTGCTAAGGAGTAATCAAGACGAGCCGCTCGTGCTAAGGAGTAATCAAGACGAGCCGCTCGTGCTAAGGAGTAATCAAGACGAACGACTGGTGCACAGCCAAGCGGCGGTGTTCGCTAATCAGGCACCCCTGTACGCAAACCAGAGTTAAAGACACGGGAGGGAATTCAAGTGGTGACCACTGGTGGTGGTGGTCGGGTAGATGTGTGTGTGTGTGTGTGTGTGTGTGTGTGGGTGTGTAGAGTGAATGTCAGAGAGAGAGAGAGAGAGAGAGAGGGAGAGAGAGAGAGAGAGGGAGAGAGAGGGAGAGAGAGAGAGGGAGAGAGAGTGTGTGTGTGTGTGTGTGTGTGTGTGTGTGTGTGTGTGTGTGTAGAGTGTATTTGAGAGAGAGATAGAGAGAGAGAGAGAGATAGAGAGAGAGATAGAGAGAGAGAGAGAGAGATAGATAGAGAGAGAGAGAGAGAGAGAGAGAGAGAGAGAGAGAGAGAGAGAGAGAGAGAGAGAGAGAGTAGAATAAAAAGCTTTTTTCTAAACAATAGTCACAAAACGCCGGAACAGCAAGGACCAATAAACAGTGACCGCCGCACGGAAGCAAGGCTTTAAGGCAAGGGAGGGAATTAAGTGATGACTGTTGGGGCAGATGGGGTTGAGGTGGAAGCTAGGTCTTCCGCACAACGACTAAAATTCGACCAACAGTGACCACTAATCAGAAGGAATTAAGTGGTCATCAATACTTGGCGCAGAACGATGTGGAAACCGTTTACAGTTCAACGGTCAAAACGCAACTGAGGGTGTTCACTGTTTTCAAGTCTTAGACAGAGGGGGCTTTCAAACAAGATCATCAGGTAATAAAAGTGAATTGGTGCATGGAGATTTAGAAACAGTTTACAGTACAACGGTCCAAAAACAACTGAGGGGGTTTTCCAGTCTTGGACAGGCGGGGCTTTCAGATTTTGGCTTCTGTACAATGGCCACCAGAGACGGTGTTACAGACATGAGATTTGGGAGGAAAATGAGACCTGACAAGTTCTAGACGGGAAGCGAGGGGAGGGTCAAAAAGGCCTTTTGTGCACTGATCATCAGGGACCGCTGAGCGGAAATCTAAGTTAATGATAATTTGAGTGAAGTAGGTGGCGACCAGTGCTAGGGGGGGGGGGGGTGGGGGTGATAATAACAGCACAACGGTCAAAATACGTCCCCAGCAAAGAGTGAACACTACTCAATGAAGGCTGGGGAAACAAGAGTTAAAAACGTCTCTCTTTTTTTTTTAGAGGGGAGGGGGAAATTAAGTAGTGGCCGTTTTGTTGGGCAGAGGTGGGTGGAGTTGGACAAATAATGTTTCTGCACAGTGGTCAAAAACCAAGCAGCAGTGACCACTAATCAGGAACCGTTGTACGGAAGCATAAGCTGCAGACGAGGGAGGAAATGAAAGTGTTAGCCGGAGGGGGATTTAGACACACACAAACATCTCCTAGCTGAACAATGATCAAAATATGACCAGCAGTGATCACTAATCAATGAAAGCTGCGGAAACAGAAGTGAAAGACGGAAAGGGAAGGTGTGGGGTGGAGGGGGTGGGTGAGAGGGGTGGGGCATGGGGCGAGATAGCCTAAGTTGTGTTAGACTTAGAGGGGGTGGCGGTGGGTGGTAAAGGTTTTCTGTACGTCCACTAATCTCAAAAAAAAAGTGTGTACAATGTTCTGTACGTCCACTAATTAGAGACAGCTGAACCAGAACGGAAGCATGAGAAGAATTAAGAATTTACAATATCGTCCACCAATTCATTAGTTTGTCTCAAAGAGCACATGTATAAGTTTATCTTGTTGTGCTCCTTCGTCAACACATATTTTTGTCATGGCTTTGTAAATTTGTATAAGAAAAAAAAACACTGTTTAAACCAATGGAAGCACGAACCAGCGGCGAAGGCGGGGGGGGGGGGGGGGGGCGGGGGGGGGGGGAGGTGTGTTAGTTGAGTGGTGACCAGTGTTCCGCAGAGAGAAGAGGGGGTAAGAAAAAAGGTATACCAAACAATGGTCAAAATACTACCAGCAGTGACCTCTAATCAGTGGTGACCAGTGTTCCGCAGAGAAAAGAGGGGGTAAGAAAAAAGGTATACCAAACAATGGTCAAAATACTACCAGCAGTGACCTCTAATCAGTGACAACTGTACGGAAGTAGGAGTTAAAATCACGGGAGGGAATTAACTGGTGAGGAGTTTTGGGCGAAGAGGTGCCAGGAGAAGGTCCCCTAACAACAGTTATCTGGGACAGCTGTACGGAAACAGGAGCTAAAAGCTGCGAGAAAGTCTTAAATATACATTCGTTCTTGTGTAAACGAGACAGAACCCTCACCATGAGAAAATGTAAACTTGAAGCCATTAATCTGCACAGGCCTTTACACGAGATAAGAGCATCCTTGCACAGGGACACATACCAAACACCAACAGTCTTGCTGCTTCCTGCGCGGAATGAACTGTGTATTTTGTTTGTTTGTTTGTTTGTTTGTTTGTTTGTTTGTTTGCTTAACGCCCAGCCGACCACGAAGGGCCATATCAGGGCGGTGCTGCTTTGACATATAACGTGCGCCACACACAAGACAGAAGTCGCAGCACAGGCTTCATGTCTCACCCAGTCACATTATTCTGACACCGGACCAACCAGTCCTAGCACTATCCCCATAATGCCAGACGCCAGGCGGAGCAGCCACAAGATTGCAATTTTTAAAGTCTTAGGTATGACCCGGCCGGGGTTCGAACCCACGACCTCCCGATCACGGGGCGGACGCCTTACCACTAGGCCAACCGTGCCGGTAATGAACTGTGTATGCTGCATTACTTTCGTAACTGAAACCTTTGTCAATTTGCCGAATCAATTGAGCAACAACAACAACAACAAAAACAAAAACAATAAAAAACACTCCACGAAGACAGCAGCCACGCTGTTGATTTCTGGTGTATGTTCAAATGATACTCTTTTTTACACCCCCGGTATAGGGGTGTGTATAGGATTCGGTCGATGTGTTTGTTTGTTTGTGTGTTTGTGTTCGCATATATATAGATCTCAAGAATGAACGGACCGATCGTCACCAAACTTGGTGAACAGGTTCTATACATTCCTGAGACGGTCTTACAAAAATTGGGACCAGTCAAACACACGGTTAGGGAGTTATTGATGGATTAAGATTCTACAAGGACTTATAGAGGGACATATTAATGGTCAAAGGGAAATAACCTTCTCAGTTGGTGGCAGTGAGAATGGTAAGGACGGGGGTGTTTTTCCTACCTCGGAGGAATTTCTTGTTGTGTAAAAGCCTAGGACAGAGAGTCGGTAGTGGTTGTTGGTTTTTAACGTCCCTTTAACCAACTAGGCTATGCGGGTCCAATTCAATTGTGGTCCCTTTCTCAGTTTACATCGTGGTCTCCGTGTTTGAAACCTACTTCCATTTACGTCTATCACAGTAAAAATGAAGAAGGTTCTTAAAAGTTCATGTCTTTTCACCTTAAACCTTGTTCAAAATCTTGATCTCCTTTTAAAAGTTAAATGTCCTCGGATCAAAAGTCCAGTGGTCTACGTACTGAGCTACCGGGCCCTTTAAAGACACGGAAGGGAATTACATGTTGACCAGCGATAGGAAGAAGAGGATTTGGAGGTCTTCTCTACAATGGTCAAAATACGCCCAGTACTGACCACGAATCAATGAAGGCTGCGGAACTGGGCGTTAAAGACTGGAGAGGGAATTGTCGCTGGACCTCCAATTACTAGGGGCTGGTAGCAGGAGGGTTTGGAACGATCTTCTGCTTAATTTCTCTACACTGGTCCAATAGAGCACACTAATTAGTTACTGGTGTAGCGGAAAAAAAGAGTTTAAATCAATCAAACGTAATTAAGTGAAGACCTACACTAGATAGAAACTGCTAGCAACACATGCAGTATGAGAATATGCTTTGATCTACGTTTATAATACAATGTTCAAGATATATAGACGGTAATATATATATATATATATACAACAACGACTTCGTAACTCAGCAACCGGTGCTTGAGAAAACAAGAGATTATACTCGTATTCACATATAACTGGGTTACCGAAGAGGGAAGAAACCTATGTCATAATGCACATAAAACTGGGACAGAGAAGGGGTAAGAAGATTTAGAGGAGGAAGAGATGGAAGAAAAGCAGGAAGGCGAAGACAATAGGACTGACCCATATTGTCAACAACAAACACAGACAAGACACAGAACAAAACTGAACAAAACAATAACGCAGGGCGAAGAAGAAGAAGAAGAAGAGTGTGCCACAAACAACCGCTGCAACAAGCTGAGAAAACAGAACTATCCCATAGAAAACTAACACACTGCCCCAGACAGAAATGCTGAGGACACAAGACACTATAGCGGAAGGCATCTGTCTGGATGGCCGCGGTCGCTCTAACCCTTACACTGGCTGGAGGGGTAGTGCCAAACACAGGACGCACCAGCCCCTCTATACACGCTGTGGCAATTCCATCGAGGGACAAAGTGTCCATTGCTTGGCTCGCCACAGGCTGTCTGGGCTGAGAGGTCCTTCAGGTCCCGAGTATAGCCTGGAGAGTCGGCAAACTACCAGCGCCATCAATTTGTAGTCTGTACCCAGTAGATCTTAATTGTGTCCCTTGCTTTCTTTCTTTCTTTATTTGGTGTTTAACGTCGTTTTCAACCACGATGGTTATATATCGCGACGATGTGTCCCTAGCCCTTGCATACTGCTCTGTTGGATACTAGTGTGTCACAGTGACCTATACGCTTGGACAGTGTTGCATTTCTTACATACTGCTTGACTAACATCTTTACAAACATTGACTATATTCTATACAAGAAACACTTAACAAGGGTAAAAGGAGAAACAGAATCCGTTAGTCGCATCTTACGACATGCTGGACAGTGTTGCATTCGATGGATGTTTCGAAGAGTCGGCCACGACTATCAATTTGTAGCCTGTACCAAGTAGATCTTAATTGTGTCCCCTGAATACTGCTCTGTTGGATACTTGTGTGTCACAGTGACCTATAAGCTTGGACAGTGTTGTATTCCATGGATGTTTTTAGTACATGACTTGGAGAGTCTATCACCACCGTCTGTACCCAGTACTATCCCCTATCATTAGTAAGTTGTTTGTGTTATAATGCCCTCTGTTTTATTCAGTGGACGTTTGGAGGTACGGCTTGGGGAGCTTGCAAACTGCCACCGCCATCAATCGGTATAGTCTGTCCCCAGTACGCCTTAATTGTGTTCCCTTTATACTGTTCTTTGGAATGGGTTTGTGGATGGTGGATTTGTCCTGATATATGATTTGGAAAGTTTGCAAACTACCGCTACAATCAATGTTGTCACCATAATCAATTTGACGTCTGTATCCAATAGCTTGTTTCCCCTCTGCTGAATACATTCTTCTTCTTCTTCTTCTTCGTTCATGGGCTGAGACTCCCACGTTCACTCATGTTTTTTGCACGAGTGGATTTGTACGTGTATGACCGTTTTTACCCCGCAATTCAGGCAGCATACGCCAATTTCGGGGGAAGCATGCGGCGTATTTTCGTGTTTCTGTAACCCACCGAACTCCGACATGGATTACAGGATCTTTTCCGTGCGCACTTGGTCTTGTGCTTGCGTGGACACACGTAGGGGGTAAAGTCACTAGGAGATCTGCACATAGGTTGACCTGGGAGATCGGAAAAATCTCCACCCTTTACCCACCAGGCGGCAGCGGCCGGGATTTGAACTCACGACCTTCCGATTAGGATGCCGATGTCTTACCACCACGCCACTGCGCCCGTCGCTAAATTTGTGTCACAATGCCCTATATCCTACATTGTATTCGGTGGACCATTAGATGTACGGCTTGGAACGTTAACAAACAACCATAACCATCAGTCTGTATAGTTGTTCCCCACCAGACCTGAATGGTATTCAGGGGCGGGGCAGTTAAGCTAGAGGGGGGGGGGGGTTACAACCTGGGGTCCAGGGGTCGGTAGCAAAGCCCCCCTGAAGCTGAAGAATGTTAGCTATTTTATAAACAATCTGTGGCTTATCCTTGGTTTTAAACATGATCAACTGGTGTTAGCAGCCACGTATTATTTCTTTTAAAGTTAGTATTAAAATTTTTTGTTTAAATTGTACAGCGGGGTGGCGGGGGGTCCGGAACCCCAGTAATCCCCCCCCCCCCTTATCCGCCCCTGGTATTCCCTA
Organism: Littorina saxatilis; assembly: GCF_037325665.1. Taxonomy (NCBI): domain Eukaryota; kingdom Metazoa; phylum Mollusca; class Gastropoda; order Littorinimorpha; family Littorinidae; genus Littorina; species Littorina saxatilis. The sequence goes on along the minus strand of NC_090248.1, from coordinate 59,218,723 downwards.
AATACGGCTCTGTTAAATAGTCGTGTGTCACAGTGTCCAATATAATATAGCTTTGGCTGTATCGAAACTAACCTTACCATCAACATAATCTGTAGGTTGTTGTTATGTTGTTGTTGTTGTTGTTGTTGTTGAAGTCTGTATAAGTAACGTTGTGACAGAATACCCTATAACTGACTTTCTTTCTTTCTTTCTTTCTTTGGTGTTTAACGTCGTTTTCAACCGTTCAAGGTTATATCGCGACGGAGGGAAGGGGGGAGATGGGATAGAGCCACTTGTCAATTGTTTCTTGTTCACAAAAGCACTAATCAAACATTTGCTCCAGGGGCTTGCAACGTAGTACAATATATATGACCTTACTGGGAGAATGCAAGTTTCCAGTACAAAGGACTTAACATTTCTTACATACTGCTTGACTAACATCTTTACAAACATTGACTATATTCTATACAAGAAACACGTAACAAGGGTAAAAGGAGAAACAGAATCCGTTAGTCGCATCTTACGACATGCTGGGGAGCATCGGGTAAATTCTTTCTCGTCCCAACCAATATGGGACTCCCCCTAACCCGCGGGTCGGTGAATGTTTCAAAATACCAGTAATCAAAATTAGTCGCTCCCAGCACGCTTTCATTCTTCAACACATCCAGCTTGTCTAAATAACGTTAACTCACAGTGACCTAAATCACACTATGTGCAATCGATGCATTCTATGGTATGGGTGAAGCACAACCATGTTTCACATTACATTGCCGTATCTCTCTCTCTCTCCATAAGCAATTTGTCTCCTTCGGTATCGTGATCAACCATGTTTCACATTACATTGCCGTATCTCTCTCTCTCCATAAGCAATTTGTGTCCTTCGGTATCGTGATCAACCATGTTTCACATTACATTGCCGTATCTCTCTCTCTCCATAAGCAATTTGTGTCCTTCGGTATCGTGATCAACCATGTTTCACATTACATTGCCGTATCTCTCTCTCTCCATAAGCAATTTGTCTCCTTCGGTATCGTGATCAACCATGTTTCACATTACATTGCCGTATCTCTCTCTCTCCATAAGCAATTTGTGTCCTTCGGTATCGTGATCAACCATGTTTCACATTACATTGCCGTATCTCTCTCTCTCCATAAGCAATTTGTCTCCTTCGGTATCGTGATCAACCATGTTTCACATTACATTGCCGTATCTCTCTCTCTCCATAAGCAATTTGTGTCCTTCGGTATCGTGATCAACCATGTTTCACATTACATTGCCGTATCTCTCTCTCTCCATAAGCAATTTGTGTCCTTCGGTATCGTGATCAACCATGTTTCACATTACATTGCCGTATCTCTCTCTCTCCATAAGCAATTTGTGTCCTTCGGTATCGTGATCAACCATGTTTCACATTACATTGCCGTATCTCTCTCTCTCCATAAGCAATTTGTGTCCTTCGGTATCGTGATCAACCATGTTTCACATTACATTGCCGTATCTCTCTCTCTCCATAAGCAATTTGTGTCCTTCGGTATCGTGATCAACCATGTTTCACATTACATTGCCGTATCTCTCTCTCTCCATAAGCAATTTGTGTCCTTCGGTATCGTGATCAACCATGTTTCACATTACATTGCCGTATCTCTCTCTCTCCATAAGCAATTTGTGTCCTTCGGTATCGTGATCAACCATGTTTCACATTACATTGCCGTATCTCTCTCTCTCCATAAGCAATTTGTGTCCTTCGGTATCGTGATCAACCATGTTTCACATTACATTGCCGTATCTCCTCTCTCTCTCCATAAGCAATTTGTGTCCTTCGGTATCGTGATCAACCATGTTTCACATTACATTGCCGTATCTCTCTCTCTCCATAAGCAATTTGTGTCCTTCGGTATCGTGATCAACCATGTTTCACATTACATTGCCGTATCTCTCTCTCTCCATAAGCAATTTGTGTCCTTCGGTATCGTGATCAACCATGTTTCACATTACATTGCCGTATCTCTCTCTCTCTCCATAAGCAATTTGTGTCCTTCGGTATCGTGATCAACCATGTTTCACATTACATTGCCGTATCTCTCTCTCTCCATAAGCAATTTGTGTCCTTCGGTATCGTGATCAACCATGTTTCACATTACATTGCCGTATCTCTCTCTCTCTCCATAAGCAATTTGTGTCCTTCGGTATCGTGATCAACCATGTTTCACATTACATTGCCGTATCTCTCTCTCTCTCCATAAGCAATTTGTGTCCTTCGGTATCGTGATCAACCATGTTTCACATTACATTGCCGTATCTCTCTCTCTCTCCATAAGCAATTTGTGTCCTTCGGTATCGTGATCAACCATGTTTCACACTACATTGCCGTATCTCTCTCTCTCTCCATAAGCAATTTGTGTCCTTCGGTATCGTGATCAACCATGTTTCACATTACATTGCCGTATCTCTCTCTCTCTCCATAAGCAATTTGTGTCCTTCGGTATCGTGATCAACCATGTTTCACATTACATTGCCGTATCTCTCTCTCTCTCCATAAGCAATTTGTCTCCTTCGGTATCGTGATCAACCATGTTTCACATTACATTGCCGTATCTCTCTCTCTCCATAAGCAATTTGTGTCCTTCGGTATCGTGATCAACCATGTTTCACATTACATTGCCGTATCTCTCTCTCTCCATAAGCAATTTGTCTCCTTCGGTATCGTGATCAACCATGTTTCACATTACATTGCCGTATCTCTCTCTCTCCATAAGCAATTTGTGTCCTTCGGTATCGTGATCAACCATGTTTCACATTACATTGCCGTATCTCTCTCTCTCTCCATAAGCAATTTGTCTCCTTCGGTATCGTGATCAAGCAAACAGAAAAACATTTTGATTTATTAGCAAAGGAGGACAGATTTTAAAGATAGTTTCCTTATCACGCGAACCATCGTGTAATTTAGCCATCAGAGGAATAGACGATTTTCAGAAATAACTCCGTCGGGTCCGTATGGGTTGTGAAAAATGAATTTCCCTGCTTTTCCCCTGACAAATAAAATCACACGTACTCCTGCCCACTTGTTTTCGACACACCCCTCGTGAGTGATTGGCCCCTCCAATGTTTGTCCGAGTAAAAAGCAAGGGTATTAACTCTTTCACGACCCGTACAAACCCGACAGAATTATTTCCGAAAATCGTCTATTTACACTGGATATGGAAACATCCTTCCCATGGGACAAAGGCCAAAAATAAACAGCAAGACTGCTTCCGATGTGTAGTGGACATTATAGTCCCTCGATACACTTGACAGGCTGACTGACGTATGAAAAAGTTCAAAACTAATTCTGCAACAAAAAGGTCGACGCTACACAGAAAGGGGCAAGGCTGTATTTTGTGTCTTTCTAAGAACTGTCCATGCTGACGGATTCCCTTGCCCCACGTTGAAAAACGGAAAGATATCTGGTGCTTACCCAAATGGTTTACAAGGGAAGAAAGCTTAAAGGCAGAAAGATATCTGGTGCTTAACCAAATGGTTCACAAGGGAAGAAAGCTTGAAGGCGGAAAGATATCTGGTGCTTAACCAAATGGTTCACAAGGAAAGAAAGCTTAAAGGCAGAAAGATATCTGGTGCTTACCCAAATGGTTCACAAGGGAAGAAAGCTTGAAGGCAGAAAGATAGCTGGTGCTTAACCAAATGGTTCATACGGGAAGAAAGCTTAAAGGCAGAAAGATATCTGGTGCTTAACCAAATGGTTCATACGGGAAGAAAGCTTAAAGGCGGAAAGATATCTGGTGCTTAACCAAATGGTTCACAAGGGAAGAAAGCTTAAAGGCAGAAAGATATCTGGTGCTTAACCAAATGGTTCACAAGGGAAGAAAGCTTAAAGGCAGAAAGATAGCTGGTGCTTAACCAAATGGTTCATACGGGAAGAAAGCTTAAAGGCAGAAAGATATCTGGTGCTTAACCAAATGGTTCACAAGGGAAGAAAGCTTGAAGGCGGAAAGAGATCTGGTGCTTAACCAAATGGTTCATACGGGAAGAAAGCTTAAAGGCAGAAAGATATCTGGTGCTTAACCAAATGGTTCACAAGGGAAGAAAGCTTAAAGGCAGAAAGATAGCTGGTGCTTAACCAAATGGTTCATACGGGAAGAAAGCTTAAAGGCAGAAAGATATCTGGTGCTTAACCAAATGGTTTACAAGGGAAGAAAGCTTGAAGGCGGAAAGATATCTGGTGCTTAACCAAATGGTTTACAAGGGAAGAAAGCTTGAAGGCGGAAAGATATCTGGTGCTTACCCAAATGGTTCACAAGGGAAGAAAGCTTGAAGGCAGAAAGATAGCTGGTGCTTAACCAAATGGTTCATACGGGAAGAAAGCTTAAAGGCAGAAAGATATCTGGTGCTTAACCAAATGGTTTACAAGGGAAGAAAGCTTAAAGGCAGAAAGATATCTGGTGCTTAACCAAATGGTTCACAAGGGAAGAAAGCTTAAAGGCAGAAAGATAGCTGGTGCTTAACCAAATGGTTCACAAGGGGAGAAAGCTTAAAGGCGGAAAGATATCTGGTGCTTAACCAAATGGTTCACAAGGGGAGAAAGCTTGAAGGCGGAAAGAGATCTGGTGCTTAACCAAATGGTTCAAACGGGAAGAAAGCTTAAAGGCAGAAAGATATCTGGTGCTTACCCAAATGGTTCACAAGGGGAGAAAGCTTGAAGGCGGAAAGATAGCTGGTGCTTAACCAAATGGTTCATACGGGAAGAAAGCTTAAAGGCAGAAAGATATCTGGTGCTTAACCAAATGGTTCATACGGGAAGAAAGCTTAAAGGCAGAAAGATATCTGGTGCTTAACCAAATGGTTCACAAGGGAAGAAAGCTTGAAGGCGGAAAGATATCTGGTGCTTAACCAAATGGTTCACAAGGGAAGAAAGCTTAAAGGCAGAAAGATATCTGGTGCTTAACCAAATGGTTCATACGGGAAGAAAGCTTAAAGGCAGAAAGATATCTGGTGCTTAACCAAATGGTTCATACGGGAAGAAAGCTTAAAGGCAGAAAGATATCTGGTGCTTAACCAAATGGTTCATACGGGAAGAAAGCTTAAAGGCAGAAAGATATCTGGTGCTTAACCAAATGGTTCACAAGGGAAGAAAGCTTGAAGGCGGAAAGAGATCTGGTGCTTAACCAAATGGTTCATACGGGAAGAAAGCTTAAAGGCAGAAAGATATCTGGTGCTTACCCAAATGGTTCACAAGGGGAGAAAGCTTGAAGGCGGAAAGATATCTGGTGCTTAACCAAATGGTTCACAAGGGAAGAAAGCTTAAAGGCAGAAAGATAGCTGGTGCTTAACCAAATGGTTCATACGGGAAGAAAGCTTAAAGGCAGAAAGATATCTGGTGCTTAACCAAATGGTTCACAAGGGAAGAAAGCTTGAAGGCGGAAAGATATCTGGTGCTTAACCAAATGGTTCACAAGGGAAGAAAGCTTGAAGGCGGAAAGATATCTGGTGCTTAACCAAATGGTTCACAAGGAAAGAAAGCTTAAAGGCAGAAAGATATCTGGTGCTTAACCAAATGGTTCACAAGGGAAGAAAGCTTGAAGGCGGAAAGAGATCTGGTGCTTAACCAAATGGTTCATACGGGAAGAAAGCTTAAAGGCAGAAAGATATCTGGTGCTTAACCAAATGGTTCACAAGGGAAGAAAGCTTGAAGGCGGAAAGATATCTGGTGCTTAACCAAATGGTTCACAAGGAAAGAAAGCTATCGAAAAGCAAATAATTAAAAGCCAGGCAGAACTATCCTAATCAACTAGCATAACATTTCCCCGTCTCCCAAAAGTAAAAGCTTTCTGGCAGCTAAAGCGTGCGGTAAGTGCTCAAATCATATTGAATTTCTGGGTTTGGTTCTTACAATCTGGAACGATCGAGTACCTAGACGAAACAAAGCTGGCTTTCACTGTGGAGAAAGGAAACATCCCTATCGTCCAAACATGCATTTACTGCTTCTCAAAGGAATTGCTCCTCCAATCCAATTGTTCAAATCTCCTAAAAAGCTACATAATCTGCCATCTGAGTTACAACGATAGCCTTTCGCAGGAGGACGCCTTACGCCGTGGCACACAATGTTCTGAACCCACTTTTTGTGGTGAAACCAATGCGATAACAATTCGAGACCTAACGAGCCGGAGAGCCGTGTCAAGACACACTCACCCATATGTTCGACGTTACCAATCACTAACAGGTCGCGTGCATATTCACTTGTATACTTTAGTATTCCCATTGGTGAAAAATGCGGGTTGCTTCCATCGAGTGGAAAGCTAGCAGCAACAAGAGTCGCGCCACAAGCGTGTGCGCTTTAAGTGCAATCAGCTACGTTTTCAACCCCCCCTGTTTAAGATCCCACTTTCTTCACATGTTGTATACATAACGTCTTTAAATTTGAATCCACTTCTGCTCTTTTATGACCTGATTTTCACGGATTATTAGAGGTCTTTCGCCTGGGGTTCCACTGTTCTTTACACCCTTATTCCCTCGTTTTTCAGCCACTCTTCCCATCCCGTCCAGAGTAGCCGCCCGCCTGCGCCGCCGCTGGTTATAATCGTCTGAAATCTCCGTGTATGAGGGATGGAAATCTATTACTTGGTCCCACTTGTAGTCTGGCCGAAAAGCCTCTTGCAGCACTGATCAATAACCAATGGAATACAACTACAAGGCTCTACCACCACTACAAGAATAGGTCAATAACACTACAAGTTGATATTGTGGAACAGCAATTATACACTGGGCAAGAACGGGTTTAAAACATCGCAGAAATGCATACGAGAGGTGTAGTGTGGGTGATTTTTGTTGCTGATTTTTTTTTTTTTTTTTTTTTTTTTTTTTTTTTTGGGGGGGGGGCTGGTTGAAAGAGTTAACACTTAAAAAAAAACACAACCACACAAAATGTACAACACACATAATATTTGAGACTGGCGGAGTAGTGGAGGTAGGGTGCGGAAGTTGGGATCGTGATGAATGGCGGGGGTGGGGGTGGGGCAGGGGCAGAGATATCTATCAACCAGTTCAATGCTATGGCGCCCTATCTGAAGCCAGTTGTTCATATATATTTATATAATTAACCCGTTTTGCAGCAATAGTGTACAACCGCCCCCACACTGAACTTTAGTGTGGAACTTCAACAACACAACTTGTTGCTTCAAACTTTTAAACAAATAATGTCGTGTTCATAGCCGTGACCTTTGTTGGACCTTTTCTAAAAAAGTTATGGCACTTTGTCGGCCAGTTGATGGGCCCCTTGGCTTATTTGCAATGCTAGTTTTCAAGTCATCTGACTTCTTTTCTTTTCCCTCACTCTATCGACTTCCTCTTCTAAACATAGACATACAACGGTGCAGGACATTTTGGATCAGCCGACTTGATGTTTTGTCAATCCCCTTATAGATCTTTTAAATGCCTAAGAGTGATTTCTGATTTTGTTGTGCACTGGTCCCATTTTAAAAGTGAATTAAAAAAGAAAGTAATTAAATAAAAAGTCTACCGAATTGATTTTTATTTTTAAAACAGGAACGAATCCTAATACAACCTCGGTGACACGATCCGTGTGGCTGGATTTAGCCCGCAAGCGCTACGTGTGAGACTACGCTACTAAGGCCAAACAAAAATATATGTTGGTTTAGGGTAACCCGACCGACCCTAACACTTTTTTTTATTTTTCAAAAATGTTAAAAACAAAACAACCTCTGGCACATTTTGCGAACCAAACCAAGACTAAAAATTAAAATTAATTTTTTTTTTAAAAACCCGACTTACCGACCCTATTTTTGTTGGTCATTTTACCCTAAACCAACATATATTTTTGTTTGGCCTGAGATAAAAGGAGGCTAAGAGTCCAGACTTGTTGAACGCTTTCCCACTCATTGTTTATGCAGGAACAAAAAAAGAGACTATTCAAAAGCTAGAAAGTCACTCATGGTGCCACGGGTACCAATGGTCGGGTTAGGTCAATACTGTTCGGGTGACTTGGTCCGCCTTTGACGAGTGACAAGTCAATCGATGAACAGTGGGTAGGTCGTTTGATCTTGGACTGATCTAGTCATCTTAACGGCTCTCTTGTACAAACACAGACACCGAGGAAAGACATTGAGGTACGGGAGGCGGCATGTCTGTGTTTTATCTTGTTCACGCACGCACGCACACACCCACACGCACGAATGCGCGCACACACGCACGAAAGCGTGTGCACACACACACACACACCTTTCAGAGACTAACAGAAGTGAAAAGAGAGCCCCTGGCAATCTGTGTGAATAGCCCCAATACTCATAATCCCAATTCGTTTTTACAAGCAAATAAAAAGAGAAGGTTCTCACCGAACCCAAAGTATTGCCATAAAAGGGTATGCTACCACACATTGCACGAAATCAAAGAGGTCTTCTAGAGTTCCATACTAAAAGTTCTGAAGAGTAAGTGAAGAGTAAGTGAAATTTAAGATGAGTTTGAATTATCTTCCGCCATTCGTTCTCAGCTCAGTGGAAGTGATTTTACCCCCAAAAAATCGACCAAAAATCGACCTCAAGTGTTATTCAGTTCAGTGTCACTATGCGAACCCGTCAGTACTGTTTTCAGAAAATGTTCTTCCAGATCTATTCCTACACAGATGTATGAACTGATTCAGAAATACATGTATTGTAAATTGATTCTTACAAAATATGACCAGAATGGGGTTTTTTAGGAACGGATCAGAGAACTTCCAAAAGACGGCATTACGTTCGCTCCAAAGATTTTCTATATATATACATCTGTCGGTGAAGAATGTACCCACCGAATCTAACACAAATATGAACATAATGATCTATGGACCCTCCGAAGTTCCACATTAAATGTGGGGGTTGCGGTGACCCTCCAGGTAGTGCGTCTGTGGGGAGCCTTCGCGCAGTCCAGAAAACAGGAGACTATCCGATAGTCTGCCTGGGTGTTCAGGACTGGGTGGCCGAGTGGTAACGCACTTGCGCTCGGAAGCGAGAGGTTGCGAGTTCGACCCTGGGTCAGGGCGTTAGCAATTTTCTCCCCCCTTTCCTAACCTAGTTGGTGGGTTCAAGTGCTAGTCTTTCGGATGAGACGAAAAACCGAGGTCCCTTCGTGTACACTACATTGGGGTGTGCACGTTAAAGATCCCACGATTGACAAAAGGGTCTTTCCTGGCAAAATTGCATAGGCATAGATAAAATGTCCACCAAAATACCCGTGTGACGTGAAAAGTACGATATGCGCCGAAATGGCTGCGATCTGCTGGCCGATGTAAATGCGTGATGTATTGTGTAACAAAAATTCCATCTCACACCGCATAAATAAATCCCTGCGCCTTGAATATGTGCGCGATATAAATTGTATAAAAAAAAAAAGAATTAAAAAAATAAAACTAAAAAATCCCTGCGCTTAGAACTGTACCCACGGAATACGCGCGATATAAGCCTCATATTGATTGATTGAGAGTGTTCAAAAAAATACTCCAGAATTCTCCCCTAGGGTGTCCACACACACACACACACACACACACACACACACACACACAAACCCATGTGATATTAGATTCTAACAGGAGACTATCTATTTGGGTGTCCAAAATATACTTCCGAATTCTCGCCTGGGGCGTCTACCAAAAAGAAATAAAATAATCCCACGGAATGCCAGAGACCCAAATTTTAGCTATAAATCTTGTACTCCGCAGGCATTATTGCTCCCATGGGAAATTTCAACATTTGCGTTATGGAAAAACAGCACACAAACCTGAGTCAAATTAATGGAAACAAAAGTTTGTTGCACTAATTATTGGCGTTGATGAGATGTCTGCTCTGTTGGTAACTGAAAAGCTACACAATTCTATCAGATGGTTTTTTTTTACATTAGTTCAATAGCAGTCACTCGTTTTTAAAAAAATGCTAGTGTAAATAATTATTATGGTAAATTTGAAAAAGAGTGGTGTTTATATAGACACTTTTTTCATTGATGCTATAGGATAATTGTATTGATTGATTTCGTATGAACATTTTTGAATGTGATACCCCCTGACCCATTTACTCATAACAGGTTATACAATACTTTTATGCCGATAATTAAACCCCATATATACTTGGAGGCTAAATTGTGACCACCGCCCCCACCTACCCCCCTCCCCTCCCCCAACCTCAGTTACAACCCCCCCTCCCCCCCACAACCTCAGTTCCCCCCCCCCCTTCCATATCCCCTGTCTTTCCAACATCCCACCCTACTGTCTATGTCTGCGTCTTGTCGAGGTATGTACGTGTGTATGCGCTTTGTTGACAAACTCGGTGTATGATGTATGCTATGCTAAGAAAAAAAAAATAAGAAAAAAGAAAAAAGAGAAAAAAAAAGAAAAAAAAAAAAAAAGTGTTAAGTTAGAATGTTCTCTCCACCCCAATACTACCCGTCGCCGTCGAGAAAAAACGTCACTTGAGTCGCAGAATATGCATATGAGACCACACTCACACACTCTCACACACACACACACACTCGCACACACACACCTCATGCAACCACAAATCTGGTGTCTCAACCTCTCCTTTCCCCCAACTTCTCAGGAGAGAAATCAGGCAGAGGAATGCACATCACATCAAAAGCAATCCATCTTGCGCGGGATCGCTTCGTCTCACTCTCCTCTGTTTCGATGTCTGGCCAGAGTCTCTGGAGACTTTTTCACGTGCTGGCCAATGCGTCGAGTCTCTCGAGGGGGTATTTTCCATACCGGTCAATCACGGGCAAGATGACCACTTAGTTGCCGCTTGACCGCTCACTCAGGCTCGCTTGGACTCGAGAAAGTTGTTGGCGCGATATGACTGAAGAGGTTTCCATTGTTGCTTCCTTTCTTAATGCGCATTGTCATGTCGTGTGTTCCGGTACAGTTCAGCCAATCCGGAGTGATGACAACAACACCCAGCAGACAGTTTGGCCTGCAGTTTGTAATTGTATTGCTGTTTTTATATTTAGTCAAGTTTTGACTAAATATTTTAACATCGAGGGGGAATCGAAACGAGGGTCGTGGTGTATGTGCGTGTGTGTGTGTGTGCGTGTGTGTGTGCGTGTGTGTGTGTGTGTGTAGAGCGATTCAGACTAAACTACTGGACCGATCTTTATGAAATTTGACATGAGAGTTCCTGGGTATGAAATCCCCATACGTTTTTTTCATTTTTTTGATAAATGTCTTTGATGACGTCATATCCGGCTTTTCGTGAAAGTTGAGGCGGCACTGTCACGCCCTCATTTTTCAACCAAATTGGTTGAAATTTTGGTCAAGTAATCTTCGACGAAGCCCGGGGTTCGGTATTGCATTTCAGCTTGGTGGCTTAAAAATTAATTAATGACTTTGGTCATTAAAAATCGGAAAATTGTAAAAAAAAATAAAAATTTATAAAACGATCCAAATTTACGTTTATCTTATTCTCCATCATTTGCTGATTCCAAATACATATAAATATGTTATATTCGGATTAAAAACAAGCTCTGAAAATTAAATATATAAAAATTATTATCAAAATTAAATTGTCCAAATCAATTTAAAAACACTTTCATCTTATTCCTTGTCGGTTCCTGATTCCAAAAACATATAGATATGATATGTTTGGATTAAAAACACGCTCAGAAAGTTAAAACAAAGAGAGGTACAGAAAAGCGTGCTATCCTTCTTAGCGCAACTACTACCCCGCTCTTCTTGTCAATTTCACTGCCTTTGCCATGAGCGGTGGACTGACGATGCTACGAGCATACGGTCTTGCTGAAAAATGGCAGCTACTTGACTAAATATTGTATTTTCGCCTTACGCGACTTGTTGTTTACTTCGAAGCATCCCCATAAGGGTTTCGCATCGTCATCAGCGCGTGTTTGGGTATGGTTCAATCCAGAATAAATGCATCCGTTCGCCATTTGAACGACCTTTCCTGCAGCAGTTCCTGGATTCTTGGAAGCATCTCCATGTTTGCAGAGGTCCATACGAGGGGCGTTCTGAAAGTGCCAAGAACCCAAGCTCCTGACAATGCCATATAATATTGACAATGGCGTATGCAATCTTTCATTACCTAATACCAGCATGCAAACATAACTACCGCCAGAATGACAAAAGCCCCCTTCAACTTCACTAATGGGAAGACTGAGACACGGACTAACTTACTAGTTCTGTCCCCAGTACTAGCGACTATTTAGGACATGACGTGGTTATATATATATATATGCTAACTGTGGGGAAGCTCTTTGCTGTTATTTCTTAACCTGACGATGCGGGGTCGCCCTCTCCAGGGGGTATTTCCCCTATTGGTCAATCACGGGCATGAGGTTTGCTGGTCGATGTGAATGCGTGATATATTGTGTAAAAAATTCCATCTCACACGGCATAAAGCGCTTTGAACTTCGGATAAGGCGCTATATAAATAAAGAGAATTATTATAAGATGGCCACTTGGCTCCCGCTTGACCGCTCAACGGCTCGCCAGCCGGACTGTTGCCCTGAGAGTTGTTGACGCGATACGACTGACGTCTATTGTTGTTTCTTCTTTCTTTTTCGGAACAGCGTCAAAGCGTGCTACTGCACAGTTCAGGCACACAAAAAATAATAGTCTGTTTACGGTAACCCGACCGACCTTATTTTTTTCGCGCGACCCTAGACTTTTTTTTGGCATTTGGGAAAAAAAAATAACGTAAAAATATGGTTTTTGGGAGGAAAAAAAATAAAAATAAAAAAAATCCCGACCTACCGACCCTATTTTTGGGGCCTATGTTACCGTAAACAGACCTTTTTTTTTTGTTTGGCCTCATCAATCACGAAACGGTACAAACTGAGTGAAGTTGACAATTGGGTTCATTTTTGTCAGGCAGTGCTTTTGCTTCTTCGAGATCCCTTCTTTCGAAGAGAGACCCACATTTAAGACCCGTGTGCAAAATGATACATGCATGCACAGTGGTTCCTTCGTTTTGAAATATATATCCGAACGTCTCGGAAAATTAGGCTTTAAAATGATGGTAAGCGTACTGACTGCAAGAACAAAAAACATAAGGGGAAAAAGTTTAACAGGGAGTAAGTCTTAACGAAGGTTGTGCTGTATAATCATTGCCTCTCAACCAAACTCTCCTTGAAACTTGTTTCCACTCCATAATTCAGTGCGTAACTTATCATGCTCAGTTCCATCATCTGTCAGCATTTTTCATGGACCTTTACCGTAACATCTTGAAAATATTTTTACTGGCTTGTGCCAAGACATCGTAATCAGCTAACACCGAAAAAGAGATATGACGATGGTAGGATTTGTGTCTTCTGTATCGACTGCCAGTGTACATTCCTTAATGGGGATATAGCTCAGTTGGTAGCGCGCTGGATTTGTATTCAGTTGGCCGCTGTCAGCGTGAGTTCGATCCCAGGTTCGGCGGAAATTTATTTCAGAGTCAAATTTGTGTGCAGACTCTCTTCGGTGTCCGAACTCCCCCCCCGTGTACACTACATTGGGTGTGCACGTTAAAGATCCCACGATTGACAAAAGGGTCTTTCCTGGCAAAAATTGCTTAGGCACAGTTAATAATTGTCTACCTATACCCGTGTGACTTGGAATAATAGGCCGTGAAAGGTAAATATGCGCCGAAATGGCTGCAATTACTGGCCGTATAAAATTTCATCTCACACGGCATCACTGCAGAGCGCCTAGAACTGTACCCACGGAATATGCGCGATATAAGACTCATTGATTGGTTGATTGATTAATACGAAGTTGCGCTGAATGATAAGACTCCCGCTCTACTCCGTCTGGCAAACTTGCCATCCTGTCAATGATCGTAGAAGACTCAACACCGCACATGCTCTGCAATCTTTTTCAGTTGACTTTAAGAAGTCGACGGGGGGAGGGAGGGGGAACGGCTGGTTGTGCTTGAAAAACAAAGAAAATATCAACAGCCGACTTTCGTTCTCTACGGCGAATTTCTTGGATAGTGTGTGTAGAGACATCTGGCATTTAGACGCAACGTTGATCAAAAAGGAACCCGTAAAATATACCCCTGTCTGACATTTTAATTCCCAAAAGGGAACATATGTGATTCAAGATAATATTGTCAACATATCAATCATATACACAAATATATGCTATCAACAACGCTAATGCCAATGTCACATTTATGTCAAAAACAGCGCACGCGCACACAGACACTCACACAGACACTCACACAGACACTCACACACACACACACACACACACACGATATCAAGACAAAAACAGACAAACAGAGAAAGACAAACAGAGAAAGACATACAGATAATGACAGCTGAGAAGGCAGGAATAATCTCACTCCCCTTGTTCAACACGAATCGTCCCTGTCTTGGCCTTGGTCCAGCAAACACATTTCCAACAAAAACGCTCTTCAAGTCTGTAACCAAAACTAAAAGAGCAAATCACACTGTCCCTTTATCAATTACGGACATAAAAACAGAGTGCTAACCCAATCCCTGGAGTTATTTCAGGTTTATATCTCAAGCACTCACGTGCCTAATGAAGTTTTGCTGCTGATTTTGAGGTTCATTAACGCTACGATTCAGTCTCTCCAATGGTGCTCTGTGCCTGTCTTCGCTCGATTGGCTAATTTTCACATCCATTAGCACACGGGACGGGGCTCCTCGATCCAGACGCAAAGAAAGTGAGAATGATGTATGATATTTTGCAACAAAAATTGAATTTTCTGTCTGGCATGATGGATATCATTCTTCTCTACCTTGCGGCAGAGTTCTTATTGGTGCGGTTTACCGCTATTACAGTTTATTTCCTTCCTATTCTTCACTTAAAAGTGGTGTCTGTTCACCTCAAAGCGACTCCTTGGCAACATAACAACAAAGTTAGGGGTGAGGGGGGGAGGAGGGGGGGTGATAGTTGGGTGGGGGGGGGGGGGGTGATAGTTGGGTGGGGGAGTCACGCACGTCGTAATATGCGCAGACACCTCTAATTCAAATCCTGTTAAAAGTTAGGAATGCCGTACGAAACGTTCTGTACAAAACTGTGTACACTTACTTATACATCACAAGTCTCAATTTATTCAGAAGCGCAACTATACCACAGTGCATCAAAATAATAAAGTGAATGCTTGTGAACCATCGAATCACGATTACTTTGCACGAGTTTGAATACATGCATTTTGACTGTTTCCCAGCAAATCATGACAATTAACACAAAGTACAGCTCTGGATTACCCGAAAATAAATTTGACATAGGGACATGCATTTTCCTCACAATATAATAAGCCAATTTCTTTCTCGAATACTACTGCTCAGCTTCTCACTTCCACGACAAAGCAAACATAATTTCTGTCATGCTCTCACGAAGGAAAACTACAATTATGGACACTCTACTTTATGCGCAGGTAGTATCCTATCGGAAAAATTGCACAAAATGTTTCCTTTCATTAAGCAAACTAATCTTTCAAAATGGTCATGCACACGCATACATGCACTGACCATCGTGTATTGAACGCTAACAATTCACGAAAGCCACTTGCTGTCTGAGAAAAAAAAATGCTTTGGATTCCAAGCACGCGCAGGCGAGGTCACTACCGGTCAATACCTGCATGGTAACGAATAAACGCCGATTTAAAGGTGTCCACCCCAGACACAAACTAGGCGCGAGGCAGCTTTTAACAACAACAAAGTTTCAGAATCAATTAAAAAGTTTCCAAGCTCAGTCACTGTCAAAATTGCGGTAACGCTCAAGAACCGTGCTCCAAACCAGCTCTCTCCGTCAATGGTGCGCCATTTTGCTAACTTCTAACAGGAATACCCGGCTCCTACTAAGATACAACCAATTATGCATACCCGTAATACAACCAATTGCATACCCGTACCCATTTACACGTGAAGATGTAAGAGTGAAAACCATCTCTCGCTCAGACACAACCACATATCTCACCTCTTACACACGAATATGCACAACCAAACACCCATCAACGTAGAAACGAAAATCATCGAATGGTGTTCGGGCATATAAGTATACTAGATGATTACCCGCTTCGCCGGGTACAGGCTTCGCCGGGAAGAAGTAGAGCTGAATACCCGGCGTACCCGGCGAAGTAGAGGAATACCCGGCTTCGCCGGGATGAAAGCGTTGTGGACAGTGACCTTCTAAAAATAGTAACGGGAATATCCGGCTTCGCCGGGATGAAAGCGTTGTGGACAATGACCTTCTAAAAATAGTAACGGGAATGTGGATTGACGCCACACGAAGGAAGGGAGATAAACGCAAAACACTGGAGAAGATAAGGAAGAGTTACTGGGAATGGATCTGGGAAGATGAACAGAAAAACCAAAATCGGTTCAGCGCTGCGCGCTGAGAGCACGTGTTGAAAATTCTCATCGACCAGGTTGTGTCCGGGGTCTACCTGAATATGCCCACCAAAGTTGAAGCAGATCCATCGAGAAATTTGGCCGTGCATGGCGAACACACAGACAGACAGACAGACAGACAGACAGACAGACACAGACGTATATAGATATAGATATAAACAAGCACAACAAGTCAGAAGAAAACAAAACAACCAACAACAAAAAATGGGGGAGGGGGGAGGTGTGTGTGTGTGTGTGTGTGGGGGGGGGGGGGGGGGGGTAGGAGGATCTACCCAAACGGGAATCAAACACGTGTCGCTTTGTGGTAGCAGAGTATCATCCCGTTTTTTCACTTGTGGTAGTCGCGGGTGGAAGATGGAGTGACCTTGGAAGGAAGATATAAAACTTGACGCCGACAACGATCGAGTGTCGATTGAAATCTTCCGAGATCGGGATCTGCTATTTATACTGAACGTATCGTGACTTGTACCACTTATGATCCAACCATGAGAGGCATGGACACAAACACACATCTTGGGAATAATATGTTCTGAAATGGCTGTTGACAAAAGTGATGCAGACACGCACACACACACTCACACAGAACAACACACACACACACACACACACACACACACACACACACACACACACACACACACACACACACACACACAGAAGGATATATACCGTATATTAGATTCCCTTGGACATGTAAATAAAGTTTACAGAATGAATCGATTTTATAGTCTCATAGGAATTGCTGTAAAATAATGTAATACAGCGCGTCAAAAGCTATACACCTATACTTGTATAATTGTATAACTCCCCCTCCCCCCCCAATCCCCGAAACAATTGACTCCAAACTCCGCAATTTTGAGGGTGCTTCAGTACACTTAAAACCAGTATTTTGATGCTATTTTAGTGCACACAAAACATACATTTAGAGAGTGCACAAACCGAGGCCTGTCTACTGTCAAAAATAAGCCACAAAATTGTCTGAAACTTTTCTGAAAAATGCTTTCGAGCAAAGTTTTTGTCATCGGACGGGGCATCTTTAACGGGAGCGCGACACATAGCGCTGGCTACATACTCTCAAGGGACACGCTTGTCTGGCTAAGACAAATCAGTCGGGTAGGTTTACATCCAGTCCACCACGGCTCCACGGGATGAGGATCATGCACAACGAGAAAGATGAATGGTCGAACGAGGACAAAAACTTCCAGTTGGGAGTGGATGGAGGAGGGAGACCGAGGGTGGGGGATCGGAGAAAGGGGGCGGGCGGGAAGGGGACAGAGGGGGCAGACGGACAATTTCTCACGAGAATGGAGTTCGGCGGCCAACTACGGCCTTTTCTGCTGGAGTAATGGGCCACCTAAATCAGGGTTGAAAGAAACAATTTAACAGAACCAACGGGCAATTCCACTATTGAAACATTGTTTTTAAATCTGTTGCGGATAACTCGAAGCACACACAGAAACCGAATAACGCAAACGCAAGTGGATTTCAGTGATAGCTAGGTCACCCCCCCCCCCCCACCCCCTCCCCCCAACAACACAGAACAAAATTCTTCCATCAAGCATTTCTCATACATAAAGGAAAGAGAGAGAGAGAGAGAGACAGAGAGAGAGAGAGAGAGACAGAGAGAGAGAGACAGAGAAAGAGAGACAGAGAGCGTACATTAAGTGTGTGAGACTGAGAGTTGGGGAATTTTTTCCTGACTTCGAGACGGAAAATGTCCTGAACCTTTGAAATAAATGAAGTTAATTAAAGTTCGGGCTTTAATATTGCTCTAGTATATTAAGTCTATTATCATGCATCACAGACGTTGAATTCGGCATTTTTAGGTTAGCATTGCAAAATGATCCACCTCCAGGATTATTGACTCCTATACATGTACGTATGCGCTCAGGTATCTAAAACGAAATGAAGAACCCGAAGAAAATGCCGATACTGACCAGGAAGAAACGAAAACTGCTGTGAAGGCAAAAACAGAAACAAGAGACAATATTCTGCCTGCTAACACAAAAACAAGAGACAATAATCTGCCTGCTAACACAGAGCTGCAATCGACCCGATTTTTTGTCTCGATATATAGCTTCGAATACAAGCCTAGTTAAACCATCAAAAATAATTTGCACAAGATCTTCCGATATATATATGGAAAAACAGGTGGAAACTGTAAATTTATCTCATATTCTTCCTCCCACGAAGAAAAAGCATGTGTGCGTCAGCACAGCGTTATGAATCGTTATCTTTTTGCCAAATGAAGTTAAAGATACACCAAATCTTCACATATCCACATAATTGGTAGACAAAAGCACGTGTATACCGGATGTATAAAACACCGGATGTATGAAAGTCTGGATGTACGAAAGGGGTAGGCAGGGTCCCGGCAGAAGCTACTCTTTGTTATTACTTAGAATTTTCCGGTTGTTGAAAATCATTTCATTAATATACTTACCCGAATCACATAAAGAGCATTGACGCAGTCTGAATTGCTAAGGTCTGAAAAAGGCTACCCGTCTTAAAGTTTAAAAGGGAAGCAACCCAACCACAAAAAAGGTAAACACAGCTATGGTAATGACCATATACCCGGGGAGTTACCTCCCCTGCTGGGGTATGTGACGTCACTACCACTGCTGCACCACGTGGTATACTCATTCGACTTTAAAGAAAACTAAAAAATCATAAGCGGGGTTGGCGGGAGGGATTACACTATGTGATTCGGGTAAGTATATTAATGAAATGAAAATTTACTTAATTTTCGATTAAATTACATATTCTTACTCCGAATCACATAAAGAGCAGATAGCATCAACAAGGCGGTGGGAATGAAAAATCAAACTCACCTCAAACCCTTGATATGAACTGGCCTCCTGCGATCAAGGCAGGTAGCGTTCTTGAACCATCTTGCCGAGCAGCGGAGACATCTCTGAGGTAAAAGTTCAAAAAGACATCCTCAGAACGCCAGTAGGCTGTGCGCAGAACCTCGTCCAGCTTTCGTGACCATAGAACGGCCAAAGATGACGCCCAAGCTCTGGTTTCATGAGCTCGAGCAGAGTTCAGGGGGAAAGCAGGCAGCGCCCCCCCCTTTTCCGCAAGGTTCCACTCATATGCTTGTTTTATCAGAGTGGACACCCACCGAGCCATTGTCGTCTTTGCAATATCCTTATTTCTCACAGTATTAATGGAGATGAATAAGAGTTTCTGAGATTTCGACCTAAGCGGTTGAGACCGGGCAAGGTAGATGTCAAGGGCTCGGACAGGACAATTAACGGCGTCCGGATCTCCGGGAGCCAGGATGCTAGTCAAAGGTTTGACGCGAACCAGAGGGGTGGCCTGGTCTGGGGTCTGGTTCTTAGCCAGAAAATGTGGCCGGAAACGCAAAGAAATAGAACCATCAGGTTCTTTGGAAATATCCTCCGGGTTTCCAGAGAGCGCATGGATCTCGCTTCCTCTGCGCGCAGAAGCTACCAGTAGCAGAAAAAGAGTTTTGCGCGTCAGGTTAGCGAAACTCGCCGTAATCGAAAATTTCAAAACTAAATTTTCATTTAATTAATATACTTACTCAACTCACATAAATGGCATTAACTTCAGTTCATTGCTAAGATATTGAAGTAGTACTCGACCCTGGTAAGGGGGGAAGTAACTCCCAAAGAAAACAAAGTCCGTAGTCAAGGACGGGAGTCACCTCCCCTACCGGTAACCCGCGCATGCGCGGTCCTACTACCGGCCGTCATTCCCCCACGGAAACACACACCTGTAACACATATAATGTTAGCGGGGATGGATGGGAGGGTATAAACGATGTGAGTTGAGTAAGTATATTAATTAAATGAAAATTTAGTTTTGAAATTTTCGATTCAATCACATATTCTTACCTCAACTCACATAAATGGCAGATTGCACATAAAGGCGGTGGGATACTCACATTAATCTCTTGGAAGTATCTGGCCTGCGGCAACCATAGCTGGGAGGCAGTTGGTACCGTCCGGATGAGTGCTGGCAATGCCCCGGAGGTAGTAGCTGAGGAAGACATCATGAGTCGTCCAGTATGCAGCTTTGAGGACGTCTGACATCCTTCCAGACTTGAGGACAGCTAAGGAAGTTGCCCACGCTCAAGCCCCGTGCGTACGAGGTGATCGAGGAGGAAGGACTGACTGCCCCCCCCCCCCTTTTGTGTCTGCCACCACTGATAAGCATGCCTTATAAGTGTGGAAGACCATCTGGAAAGCGTGGTTTTTGCAAAGTCTTTATTTCGGGCTGAAATGATCGAAATAAACAACAACTTCGGAGCTGATGCTCGAAACGGAGCGGTGCGCGACAAGTAAGCCTTAAGCGCGCGTACCGGACAGTTAGAAAGATCCGGATCGCCGGGGGCTAAAAATGTCCCGGAGAGGCCAAATGGAAATGATCGGTGAAAGTTGACCAGGTTTTTGATTCGTGGCGAGAAAATCGGGACGGACACGCAGTGAAACCGAGCCGTCTCTTTCGAAAGTGATATCCCGGTCTAGGCCTGAGAGGCCGTGGATCTCACTGCCCCTCCGCGCGGAAGCGAGCAGTATGAGCATGAGAGTTTTGCGCGTAAGGTCAGAGAGACTAGCGTCTTGTAAAGGTTCAAAAGCACTAGAACGGAGAAATTCGAGTACTAGAAGAACGTCCCAAGCCGGGACAGAAGTTCTCTCCGTTGCAGAACTGAGGGCCGCGCCCTTTAGCACACTCGCGATAACTCCCCCGAGGGAGATGGAGCGTCCAAGTTGCTTAAAAGTAACAGAGATGGCTGAGCGGCGAGCGCGCAAAGCGGACGCGGCGCGTCCCCGAGCGGAGAGCCATGCCAGATGGTTTGCGACCTGCATTGATCGCAGGGCGACCGGGACAACATTGTTAGCCGCAAACCATCGAGTCCAAGCCAGCCAGTGTGACTAGTAGACAGAGGAGGTGGCCTGTGAGCCTTCTGGCCTAAGTCCAAAAGCGAAAACGGAGGCGCCTGAGCACCCCAGTGATCTCCGAACCCTCTCCAGGCGTGAGGATCCAGGCCCTCGGGGCGATTGTGCAGAGTCCCCGTTCTGGGGTGGAAAAGCTCCCCTCGCCGGCGGCCGAGCGGGATTGGCGGGCCGCTGGTGAGCCGCATGGGGTCCGGGAACTAATGCTGACTGGGCCAGCGCGGTGCCACGAGAAGGAGATGAAGCCGCTCTAAGTCGGCTTTAGGCTGAACCCTTCCGATGAGTGGAGTGGGAGGGAAGGCGTAAGCCTCTAGCCCTGTCCAGCTGATCGTCATCGCGTCGATCTGCCAAGCTTCCGGGCCCGGAAACAGACACAACGATCGGGAGGCGACGTGAAAATCTCGTGGCGAAAAAGGACGACCATCGGACGCTCTACCTGCGCCCAAAGAAGGAGGAGCGCCTGATGGGGGATGGTCCACTCCGTGTGGAGGATCTGGAAGGAACGGCTGATGACGTCGGCAAGGACGTTCAGGCAGCCGGGCAGATAGCGAGCCGAGATCAGGATCTAAGAAAGAGTCTCGCATGCTCGGCTGGACCACAGCCGAGATCGGGACCCGCCCTGTTTGTTGGAATAAGCAGAGACCGCCGTGTTGTCGTAAAGAAACAACACATGGGTGCCCTGGAAAGCGGAGAGAAAGTGATGAAAACCCAGAAAGACCGCCTCGAGCTCGAGGCGAATGTTGTGCCATAGACCGCTGCTCTTGTGACCACCGACCGGAAGTCGTGTGCGTGTCCAAGTGAGCCCCGCAGCCCTTCTGTGCTGCGCCCGCAAAGAGATGCGTGTAAGGAGGAGGAAGCGCTATGGGCACTCCCTGCAGAAGCCAAGGAGTGTTCATCCACTGAGGCGTGGTCTGCTGCAACCAGACCCCGAAACGGAACTGAGACGTCCCAGCCGTGTGACGTCGGATTCCAGACTGAACTGAGCGCCGCCTGAAAAGGGCGCGCCTGCAGTTTGTATAAACGACGTTGAGTGGGACGGACTGCCCACTCCCGTGAATCGAACACCATGCCTTGGTGCAACACCCCGGGGACGACCAAAATTCTGCCGTAAAGTCCCAAGAAGGGGTGGCCGAGAAACTCCTCTATAGCCTGCTTCCGCAGAAAGAGAAGGATTTCCGCCTGTAAAGTCTCCTGAGCGTCTGGGCTGACCGGAAACCGGAAGTTGGCCGGCGCCCTGGACGAAGGGGCTTTGCCTTCCTGCCAAGGAAGGCGGAACCCCGATCGAATCACCCCCATGCTCCATAGGCTGCTTGTCCGAGACAGCCAAGCTGGAAGGACCCGGAAGAGGCCGCCTGCTACCAAAAGGGTAGAGGCTGGGGGGGGGTGACTGGATCGGGGGTGGCTCATTGGGGGTTGGGCTTGCGCCCAGACCCCCGCTTCCCGAAGGAAGGTTTACGCTGGTAAGGACGGGACCGTGACCCACCCCTACCTGCGCGAGACGACTGCTGCCCAGAAGAGCTGTCTGGCGCTGACGCAGAACTCCGTGGTTTGTTGCTGTGCTGCTTAAGAGCGAGTTCCGTCAGTTGCACCACATGTTGGTCACGAGTTTCCTCAGTTTGCTGCCGAAGGGCATCCAAAGAGCGTGACCCCAGCAACGCACCCTCTGAAAAGGGAGAGACTCTCAAAGAGTCTATAGTGGCCTTATCCGTCAGGCGAGAGCCGTTAAGAAAAGCCTCGCGTCTCCAGAACACCACCTGAGAGTAGAGCCGAGCAGCAAGCGTCATCTGACTGTCAGTGACCTTCGCAAGCGCCGCCAGGAGCATGGCAGCATCAGCCTCAATAGCATCGTCACGAAACCTAAAAGGCTCGATGGACGAAGCGATGGCTCTCGTGAGAGACCGGATGAGCGTTTCCGCTAAAGAGGTCAGTTCAAGGGAAGAACGCCCGCTTTCCTCCAGCCCGAGTAGACTCTGTTCCGTACAAACGGAAGTCCTATCTCGGCTATAACCATCCTGCCGCAAGCGAGCCAGTTCCGGAGTCACCGGAAGTGGAGCTGTGGGCAGCGAAAAAGAGGAGAGAAGAGAATGTGGCCTGCTAGGCAGCCGCGATCTTCTTGAGTTGGCTGGGAGGCCGCCGCCTGCCTGAGCCGAGGTTAACCAAGGCTGGGCAGAAGGGGGGGCTTCCCCATGAGCAGCCAAAAGAGGGTAGGGTGTGGTAGCGTCCGCCAACACCTGAGCCATCACAAACGGGACGGAAGGAGATTCCATGAAACGGAACTTCGCCCTCGTGTCCCCCGCGCCCGCAAAGTCTGCCAAAGCAGAAGGAGGGGGTGCGACAACAGTAGAGTCGGCGGAGACACCCTCAGGGAAGTACCGTGAGGTTATCTCCGCAGCCAACTCCAGAGTAGGGCCCAGCTTATTGGGAATCCGTAAGGGGGTAACGGATTCGGAACGATCCTCATCCCCTTCCTGTTCCTCTGCAAAACCTTCCTGATCCCCATCGAAAGGAGGGTCCGGCAAACCGGAAACCCACCCATCCACGGAAGAGGAAGTGGCTAACGTCGGTTGAACAGTAGACGGAAGCGCCGCAAACTGTCCACCAACAGCACCGCCGACAACCGGAACCGCCGCGGTGGAACCGGAAGTCAGGGCCGGATGTCGATGCGTGACCAGGGACGGGATAGCAGGGACACTGCCACCGGAACCGCTAGCCCGCTGTCCTCCACCGGAAGTGCCTGCCACAGCACAACCGGAAGTCGAGGACGACAACCCGCGGGTAGGCCCGACCGGAAGCCCCGAGGGGAAACCAGAGGAGCCTACCCCCTGCGAGCTCGAAACAGGAACGGCGGCAGCCGAACCAAGAGCTACAGGACGATGACCGCCGACAGAATCTTGCAGGCCAGAGCTGGACAAGCAAGACGCTGCTGCCTGTCCCCCAGAGGCCGGGACAGCCGAAACTGATCCCAGGGGGGCAAGCTGGCGCGCTTCGCCGCTCCCTAGCGCACCCGCCACGTGATGGACGGTGTACTGCCGGGGAGGAGCCGTCTGTGAACCCGAAGGAGACGCAAGAGCGTAACCAGGGAACGCAGGCAAGTGTGAGCCCCCAAAAAGATGGGGACTCCCACAAACGCCGCCCAACGCCGAAGCGCTAGAACCGGGCGGCGCTATGGACGCGAACCCCCCTGAAAAGGCAGGGGGATCCGCTACCGAACCGGAAAAATCCGGTCCGAGATCAGCCGAAGTGATCGTCGCTGAAGGCCGCAGCCTAGAAAGTGAAGCCACCCCCCCCACGCCAGGCGGGAGGGGAGCGACAGGCCTTTCCGCAGAATGCAAGGCAACCAAATCATGCTTCAAAGTAGCAAACATTGCCAAGATTTCTTCCCGAGACACGGACTCGCTAGGCCGAGGCGCCTGCGAGCGCGAGAGAGGAGAAGTAGCGCGTTCCTGCGTAAGAAAAACCGGTGACGGTGACGTGGAGTCAATCGAAACCCGTTCTGACTTCTTAGTCACCGGGTCAGTAACCAGAACTAAAGACGTAGCCTGTGACGAAGTTACAGAGGCAGGCGTCTTTGATTTAGACTTAGACTTGTCCTTATCTTTCTCTTTCCCCGGTGAAGAGAGCAGAGAAACAAGATTGCCCTTGCTTTTAGAGCTTTTGTCCGCCATTTGCAATTTCGAACACGCGCACGTGGAGACGAATTACAACAGCGAAATACTCAAACAAACGCAATGCGCAGCGAAGAGAAGTGAAACGATCTTACCTAAAGATAGCAACGCAAATACCAGGGTCAAATGGCCTTCCACAAAAGGCCAAGGCAAAAAAGATGCCGGAGTACCACAACACGTCTGTGCTCGAGTGTTGAAGTGGGTGGAATGACGGCCGGTAGTAGGACCGCGCATGCGCGGGTTACCGGTAGGGGAGGTGACTCCCGTCCTTGACTACGGACTTTGTTTTCTTTGGGAGTTACTTCCCCCCTTACCAGGGTCGAGTACTACTTCAATATCTTAGCAATGAACTGAAGTTAATGCCATTTATGTGAGTTGAGGTAAGAATATGTGATTGAATCAGAGGTTCAAATCCTGTAGAACGTAAAAACTCGAGTACCAGGAAAAGATCCCATTTTGGCATGGGGGTGCGAGTAGAAATCTCTTTAAGGGCAGCGCCCTTAATCACCCGTGAAATGACTCCGCTGACGTCAATAGAGCGGCCCATCTGACGTAAGGTTACCGCAATGGCAGATCTCCTAACTCTCAAGGAGGAAGCAGAAGCTCCTTGAGACGCAAGAAAAGAAAGGTGGTTTGCCACGTGCATAGACCGAGGGGCTAGCGCGTTCAAACCCTGAGCCTGACACCAGGCACCCCAGGCCTTCCAGTGGGATGCATAGACTGACGACGTAGAAGCCCTATGAGAGCGTTCCACTAAGTCGAGAGTCTGCTCAGACGCACCGGAACGCCTCAGAGAGGACCGGACAACCTCCACACGTGAAGATTCAGAGACAAGGGATCCTCGTGTGGTATGCCGGTGTGAGGCTGCACCAGTTCCCCTTTTGTGAGAGAGAGGAACTGGTGGACCGTGGGCGAGCCTTAGAAGGTCCGGGAACCAAACCTGAGAAGGCCACAGAGGGGCGACCAACAGGAGATCCGGACCCTCCATTTCCGCCTTCCGAAGTACTCTGCTGAGTAGTTGGAAGGGAGGAAAGGCGTAGGCCTGTAGCCCTGTCCAGGGAAAGGCCAATGCATCCGTCTGCCAAGCCTCGGGATCCGGGAATGGCGAGACGAAGATTGACAGCCTCTTCGAGAACCGGGTGGCAAAGAGATCCACCAGAGGCTTTGGGACGAGGGCCCAAAGGCGAAGCAGTGCCCCTTGAGTGATCGTCCACTCTGATTGAAGCACTTTGTCGGAGCGACTGAGCGCGTCCGCCAAAGTGTTCAAGCTCCCCGGAAGGTACCTGGCTGTGAGAGTGATCTGATGTTGCCAGCACCAGACCAGAATCTCGCAGGTCCTTCTCGAAAGAGAAGGGGACCGCGACCCCCCCTGCTTGTTCAGATAAGCTGCCACAGTCGTGTTGTCTGTGAAAAGACGAACATGATGGGCGTGAAGGGAGGGCCGAAACTCCTCCAGAGCAAGGGCCACAGCCTCGAGCTCCAGTAGGTTGATGTGCCAGTGGCTCTGCTCTGCCGACCACAGGCCCGACGCAGTCTGTCGGTCTGTGTGCGCTCCCCACCCCGACAGAGACGCATCTGTGAAGAGGTCCGTGTCTGGGGGAGGCAAGGCGATCGGCACACCTCTGCAAACCCAGTCCGTGTCCAACCACGGAAGGGTCGCTGACTGGAACCATCCCTGGAGAGGGACGAGGACGTTCCAGTCCACATGAGCAGAGTCCACATACGGCTTCAGAGCAAACTGAAAAGGCCGTTTGTGAACTCTGCCCAGAGGCACCAAGAGAGCCATGGATTCCATCTGTCCCAAGATGGAGGCCAGCGTCCGGAGGGAAGCCCGCAGGAGAGGCAAAGTGGATCTGATAAGCGCTTGGAGCTTGTCCACCCGCCGCTGAGAGGGTTGGACAGTCCAAGGGACCGTGCTGAAAGACATTCCCAAATAAGTGAACGTCTGCGACGGAATCAGCTCCGACTTTGTCATGTTGATCGAAAAGCCCAACAAGTGGGCTTGACGAAGAACAGACTGGGTATGGCCCGAGCAACCTGTCCGGCTTTGGTTCATGATGAGCCAATCGTCCAGATATGCCCTGAGCCGGATACCCTGCGACCTCACCAGTGCGCATAGCTGTCTCACGACCATGGTAAAGACCCAAGGTGCCAGAGACAGCCCGAAGGGAAGAGCGCGGAACTGGAAGATCTGATCGCCCCACCGGAAACGGAGCCATTTCCGGTCGGACGGATGCATGAGAATGTGAAAGTATGCATCTGTCAGATCGATGGAGGTCGCCCAGTCTCCTGGACGGAGGGAGTCCCTGACCGAAGCCGGCGTCTCCATCTTGAACCGTATCGTTCTCAAGAAAGTGTTGAGCTGCGATAGGTCCAGGACGGGACGCCACCCTCCTGACGACTTGGGAACGGCAAAAAGCCGCCCGTAGAAGCCCGGAGAGCTGTGGTCTAGGACTTTCTCCACCGCGCCCTTCTGCACCAGGGTGACAATTTCCGCCTGAAGGACGGACCTTGCCTCCTGTGAGGAGGGGGGCTTGCAGGCCGGCGGACGCCGGGAAAGCGGCGCCTTTTTGTCCTGCCAAAGTAGACGAAAACCCGATCCCACAACGCCCACTATCCACTGGCTGTGTATGGCGGCCGACCAGTGTGATAGTGCCCGGGAGGGGCCCCCCGCCATCACCAGAGTGGAGGGTGGGGGGGGGGGGGTGAAACCGGGAACACTTCATTGGGGGTGGGGCTTGCTGCTAGAGCCACCCCGCCCTCTGCCGGACGCTGATCTTTTTCTCGAACCCCTCCAGGGTTGAGAAGAAGACTTTGTCTGCTTCGTGCCGGCAGGCTTAGACGAGCCGGAAGCCTGAGGAGGCTTGGGCTTAGAAGTCTTAGCCTGCTTGAAAGCCTGAAGGGAGAAGTCCGAAAACTGCTGATCCCTGTTGGACTGGATCTCTGATCTTCGTGCATCGAAAACCAGAGGACCGAACAGAGACCCCTCCACAACCGGCGACGATCTGAGTGTGTCAAGAGTCGTTTGCTCAGAAAACTGAGAGTGAGCGAGGAATAAATCCCGACGACACGAAACAGAGTGCACGTACTGAAGGGCAGACAGACGCATCTGCTCCTCGTTGACCCTGGCCAGAGCCGAGAGGAGCGTGGACACATCATCAGCGTCCTGCTCACGACTGAGCAAGAAAGGATCAAGCGTCTCAGTAAGAGCGCGAGAGAGAGATCTAATCAGAGTCTCCGAGATGGAGGACAACTCCAGAAGTTGCCGACTGATCTCTTCAGAAGCCAGAAGAGTGTGATCAGGCAAGACCACACCCGAGGAAGGCTTGATTGGCTTGGCCAACAGAGGCAGCAAGTCCGGCGTAACAGGCAGCGTTGTACGCGGAAGAGCAAAAGAAGCCAGTAAGTTGCGAGAAAACTTCGGCAGCACGAACTTCTTAAGACCGGAAGGGGTAAAAGAAGAAGCGTGAGCCATAGAAGCTAGGTAAGACTGAGCCTCATCCGGAACTGGACCGTGAGGAACCAGTAACGGAACAGGCGTGCAGGGGAGACCACTTCCGGCCGGAGATGGACGAGCCAAAACCTGAGACAGCTGGTATGCCACAAAGGGTGATTCGGCAAAGCGGAAGCTATCGTCGCCCTCCTTTGCATACCGGAAGTCAGCCATAGCTGACGGAGCAGCTGAGGTTGAAGAAACCTTGGCAGAAGCACCTTCCGGAAAATACCGGGAAGTAACCTCTGCGGCCGCTTCCAAAGCACGCTTGAGCTGAGCCGGAAAACCCGAGCGAGGTTGCTCACTGGCTACAGACTGAGTGTCAGAATAGCCATGATCAACTTGACCAAAGTCAACTGAACCGGAAGCAAGCTGGCGGTCAGGGTAAGCCGAAACCGGAAACCCCACAGACCGCAGACCGTCATGTCCCGTACCCATACCAGCAGGCAGAGAAGGGAGCGCTGACGACAAGCTTGAAGCCACCGGAACCGGAAGGGGTGTCGACCCAACACCATAGTGAAGGGAAGAATGCCCCGACCGTCCATAGTCAGGAAGCTGACTCTCAACCACAGACATCCGAGAAGGAGTACCCGGAAGAGAGAAAGCAGATCCGGTCTGTGCCGGAAACACGGCCGGCGAAGCCACACCTTGATGTGGAAACGCTGGTCGTGATGACTGGGGCCGGAAGCCCTGCTGCCCG
Source organism: Littorina saxatilis (assembly GCF_037325665.1). Classification (NCBI taxonomy): domain Eukaryota; kingdom Metazoa; phylum Mollusca; class Gastropoda; order Littorinimorpha; family Littorinidae; genus Littorina; species Littorina saxatilis. The sequence goes on along the minus strand of NC_090248.1, from coordinate 59,189,614 downwards.
GAGGCCAGTCCACAGTCAACTCCAACACCTGCCGCTGAATGGGAGTGTGAAGGAGGACCTTCGCTTCCGGAAAAACCCGGAAGCGCGACTTCCGAAGGAAACCGCCCTTGCTCAGAAACGAACTCACGCTCAATGGGTACTGAACGAAACTGAGCAGGAAAGCGGGAGTGACCCGCGCCAGGTGAGCTCCGTCCCAGCAGGGACAGTCCAGTGGCTTCACTAGAGCCGAAGGACAAGCTCGACGTACCTTGAGAGCTTCCCGCGGAAGCAGAAGCAGAAGGAGTAGTCGAAGTTCCGGTAGCACAGGAAGCAGTCACCACAAAACCGGAAAAGGAAGCCAAAGAGCGGGCATCGCTCACTGCAGGCGGATGGACGGTGCTTTCCGGTGGAGTAGCACGCTTTAGTTCGTCGCGTACTAAACTGCGAATCTCTGGAACCAAAGAGCTCAACAACGAAGAAACAAGTGAAGCTTGCCCGTCTGAAGAAACGGAGGACGAGCAAGCCGCCGACGTAACGCAAGTAGACGAAGTACCGCTCGCGCTAGCGCGTCCGGGGGGAGAAATGGTAACAGACATGACAGTGTTTTTCTCTTTATCCGAAAGGACAACTAACACAGGTTTAGAACCTTGAGAAGATGATTTAGGCTTAATTTTGCCCTTAACATCGCCCTTGCCACGTCTACTCGCGTTCTCTGCCATGCCGGCCAAAATGCAAATGGCGGCCAACACAACAACAACAGTTACTGACAAAAATTTCACAAGTCCGAAAAGGACGAAAAGTTATCAATAACCAGCCAAAAGTTCTTACGATAGGTAAGGTAAAATGGAAAGAGCTCACCAACTACCAGGTAGAAGATAAGCAGACGGGTAGGTGGTCGGTGGGTGTTACGAAAACTCCAACAACGCACAGAGCCTATGGAAACACGACCTCTCGTCAGAACTGAAAGATGTCGAATGAGTATACCACGTGGTGCAGCAGTGGTAGTGATGTCACATACCCCAGCAGGGGAGGTAACTCCCCGGGTATATGGTCATTACCATAGCTGTGTTTACCTTTTTTGTGGTTGGGTTGCTTCCCTTTTAAACTTTAAGACGGGTAGCCTTTTTCAGACCTTAGCAATTCAGACTGCGTCAATGCTCTTTATGTGATTCGGAGTAAGAATATGTAATTTAATCGGATGTATAAAAGTCCGGTTGTATGAAAGCAAATCTCTGGTACCGAGCAGCACAAATGCGTTGTTGCAAGACCGGTTGTAAGAAAACAAAAGTAGACCCAAGTCACCAAAGTGTGGTAAGGGTAATTTCCCTTCTAACTGCTTGTATCGTGCCATAAGCCTTTATTTGTGTGGTAGCCAGGCTCAGCACATGGTTGTCCGAGAAAAAATAATCGACACCATGTGCAGGAATCACCAGGCTTTCTCTGCATACGTGGATGGAGATGTAGGTGATTATCTCGCTCACAACACCCTCCGACCCCGTTCATGGGGTTCGGATGTAGAGATATTCGCGGCTGCCACACTCCTTCAAACCACCATTGTGGTGTACACAGCCACTTCCGAATGCTCGCGGGGATGGCTGCCACACCCACCCCTTTTCCCGATAAATGGGGTAGACAGGTCCGAGGAGAACATTTACCTCCGAAATCTCTGTGGCCATTTTGAGCGGGTGGTGTCCACAAAGGTAGTCTAAATGAGGATGCCCTGAAAACTTCCCCACCAACTGATTTTTATCCAGATTCTATAGCTGTCAAGGAGTTGTTCTGTTTAATTTGTTTCTCCATTCAATCATTTTTTTTAACCTGTTACAAATTCGTCACGAAGACCCATAAAAGCCCAGAAGGCATTTTTGTTACATTTATAACCAGAGACATTGGTCATGGATGTGAATCAGTTGTTATCTTTTTATGTTTTTTTTTATGTTGTTGTATTTTATGTTGTTGTATTTTATTTTGTTGTATTTTATGTTGTTGTTTTTATGTTCTTGTTGTTGTTTTTATGTTCTTGTTGTTGTTGTTGTTGATTTTATCCATTAAACTGATTTTATGTTTAACTCATCTGTTTTGTTTGTCTATTCAGTCATTTTAGCCTGTTATAAATTTGTCATGACTGAAGAGCCATAATAGCCCAGGAAGGCATTTTTTGTACAATTAGAACCAGAGGCATTGGTCGTGGGTGTGACTCAGTTTTTTTTATGTTGTTGTTGTTTTAATCCATTAAACTGGTTTTAAGTTTAACTCATTTTGTATTCAGTGCGCGCGCGTGTGTGTGTGTGTGTTATAAATGTGTGCGTTTTGGAGAGAGAGAGAGACAGAGAGAGAGACAGAGAGAGAGACAGAGAGAGAGAGAAGAAGATGTTATTTGCTACGCCAACGGTCATTACAAAGCTTCCACGACCAAAAACATTGTCAAAAGCGCAAAAGGGTTGTGGAGGGAATACACACAATACAGTTGAGCCACACACACACACACACACACATACACACACACAGGTGCGCGCGAGCGCACGCACGTACGCGCACACACACGCACACACAGAGGGACGGGGGGGGGGGGGGGGGGGGGGGGGGGGGGAGAGTGCACGGCCTTATGCAAAGCAGAACAGTTCCTTACACAAACAGTTGCTCTTTCTATCGGTTGTCCTGACTGTGTCAGTGTATGTAAGTACATGTACTTTTCCATTTGTTATTCACAACCCTTTTCTTCTAACAAGGATATGTATCAAAACATTTAAACATAAAAAAACAAATAAATACAAAAATGATATGATAATGAAAAAAAACCTACTTTTATCAAGTAACAGACGCGTGGCCGGATGTATGAAAGTCAATCCACAATATTTTCATACATCCGGTTAACCGGATTTAGTAAAGACCGGATACAAAAAGTGGGTCCCGACGACTTTCTTACATCCGGTCTAGACTGTAACAGACGCGTGGCCGGATGTATGAAAGTCAATCCACAATATTTTCATACATCCGGTTAACCGGATTTAGTAAAGACCGGATGTATGAAAGACAAAAAGTGGGTCCCGACGACTTTCTTACATCCGGTCTCGACTGTATTACTGTCGTAGATAATGACTGTGGTTCGACTATCTCTTTGTCTCCTTCGCTGTACCCCTCTCCCACTTCACGCTCAATTCATCACTATGTATACAACCTTTTTACTAATGTATTCGTCCGGACCACTTCATGACTCTCTTTTTATATTTAGTCAAGTTTTGACTAAATATTTTAACATCGAGGGGGAATCGAAACGAGGGTCGTGGTGTATGTGTGTCTGTCTGTGCGTGTGTGTGTGTGTGTGTGTGTGTGTAGAGCGATTCAGACTAAACTACTGGACCGATCTTTATGAAATTTGACATGAGAGTTCCTGGGTATGAACTCCCCGAACGTTTTTTTCATTTTTTTGATAAATGTCTTTGATGACGTCATATCCGGCTTTTCGTGAAAGTTGAGGCGGCAATGTCACGCCCTCATTTTTCAACCAAATTGGTTGAAATTTTGGTCAAGTAATCTTCGACGAAGCCCGGACTTCGGTATTGCATTTCAGCTTGGTGGCTTAAAAATTAATTAATGACTTTGGTCATTAAAAATCTGAAAATTGTAAAAAAAAATAAAAATTTATAAAACGATCCAAATTTACGTTTATCTTATTTTCCATCATTTGCTGATTCCAAAAACATATAAATATGTTATATTCGGATTAAAAACAAGCTCTGAAAATTAAATATATAAAAATTATTATCAAAATTAAAGTGTCCAAATCAATTTAAAAACACTTTCATCTTATTCCTTGTCGGTTCCTGATTCCAAAAACATATAGATATGATATGTTTGGATTAAAAACACGCTCAGAAAGTTAAAACAAAGAGAGGTACAGAAAAGCGTGCTATCCTTCTTAGCGCAACTACTACCCCGCTCTTCTTGTCAATTTCACTGCCTATGCCGTGAGCGGTGGACTACGAGTATACGGTCTTGCTGCGTTGCATTGCGTTCAGTTTCATTCTGTGAGTTCGACAGCTACTTGACTAAATATTGTATTTTCGCCTTACGCGACTTGTTATATTTAGTCAAGTTTTGACTAAATATTTTAACATCGAGGGGGAATCGAAACGAGGGTCGTGGTGTATGTGCGTGCGTGCGTGTGTGTGTGTGTGTAGAGCGATTCAGACTAAACTACTGGACCGATCTTTATGAAATTTGACATGAGAGTTCCTGGGTATGAAATCCCCGAACGTTTTTTTCATTTTTTTGATAAATGTCTTTGATGACGTCATATCCGGCTTTTCGTGAAAGTTGAGGCGGCACTGTCACGCCCTCATTTTTCAACCAAATTGGTTCAAATTTTGGTCAAGTAATCTTCGACAAAGCCCGGGGTTCGGTATTGCATTTCAGCTTGGTGGCTTAAAAATTAATTAATGACTTTGGTCATTAAAAATCGGAAAATTGTAAAAAAAAAATTAAAATTTTATAAAACGATTCAAATTTACGTGTATCTTATTCTCCATCATTTGCTGATTCCAAAAACATATAAATATGTTATATTCGGATTAAAAACAAGCTCTGAAAATTAAATATATAAAAATTATTATTAAAATTAAATTGTCGAAATCAATTTAAAAACACTTTCATCTTATTCCTTGTCGGTTCCTGATTCCAAAAACATATAGATATGATATGTTTGGATTAAAAACACGCTCAGAAAGTTAAAACAAAGAGAGGTACAGAAAAGCGTGCTATCCTTCTTAGCGCAACTACTACCCCGCTCTTCTTGTCAATTTCACTGCCTTTGCCATGAGCGGTGGACTGACGATGCTACGAGTATACGGTCTTGCTGAAAAATGGCAGCTACTTGACTAAATATTGTATTTTCGCCTTACGCGACTTGTTACTTCTTCTATCATTTTGTATTGAAAGTTTACTCAGTGGTTCTTGTTGCCAAAGGAATGGTAGCGAAAAGTAAAGTGTAAAGAAAAGTGGACTCATCGCCATCCCTTGTTCAGCACCAGTGTATTTGCTAACCATTAGACGGGGCAGTTGTATGTAGCCATTCTCCCGGGGTGTGACCTTTTGCTAGTAAATACTGAACAGATGGGCAAGAGGTGGTACTACCTAGGTCAGTCAATGAACTCCGTTTTTCTCTCTCCACCCCCCCCCCCCCCCCCTTTCCTTCCTCGCTCCATCTATTCCCCAACCCATCCAACACCCAACCACCCACTGTCTCTCTCTGAAGTTCAGTTTCTCTCTCTCTCTCTCTCTCTCTCTCTCTCTCTCTCTCTCTCTCTCTCTCTCTCTCTCTCTCTCTCTCTCTCTCTCTCTTCTTTCTCTCTCCCCGGGCCCCCCCCTCTCATCACTGTGCGATCCAGATTGTGTGGAATCTTCAAAGGCCCAACCCAAAGAGCAAATGGTCAACCATGCACTGGTTGTAGCCTACCCCTTTGCAGTGTGTCATGTTATCTGTCTTTGGGAAAACATGCTAATCGTTAACAACTTACACTTTATCATCATTTTAGTTACCTCTGTCTCTTGTAACGATATCTAGGTCTTTTTTCCACTGATGGAAGCACTGAAAAGCGCACGTACGAACCAGAGGTTGTACATAAACGCACAAACAACTCAACCACTCCTCCACACCTGTTCAACACCTGTACCATACATGCATTTATTTTCATACAATTACCACCCACCCACCCCTTCAACTATCCATACACACCACAAATCCGCCCCCACCCCCTACCATAAATACCCAGAACTGTACCCATTTGACCAGTATTGTTTCATACAATTACCAACCACCCCTTTAACTATTCATACACACCACACACCCACCCCCCACCATAAATACCTAGCAGTGTACCCGTATGACCAGTACTGTTTGGCTTCCGCCATACCTGTGTACACAGGTGAGTCAGGTCACGCGGGGCACGCGACAGGAAACCAAACGGAAACAGGTAGATGATAACGCACCTGGAATCAATATGACGTACTCACTCAGTGCCTAGAGCGAATGAAAGAAACGTAAGTCAACGAATGTTGAAAAAAACCCGAGTGCACTGTGTTTAAAAGTACATTCCGGAGCTGTATACCGTCACAACTCTGTTTCGGGCTTTTACATGAGATAAGATCGCTCTAACACTTGGATACACACCAGGCATCCATAGCCTGGCTAGTTTGTTTGCATAGCGTTTGTTTTTGCTGTGTGGTGCTTCTTTATTTTTTGCAAAATTAATTACGAAAATTGACAAAGACGATAAACCTTGCCAAATCAATTTGCAAAATATTCCAACTCGGCACAAAAAAGCAACAAGTCTATAATTATGTCCAAGTGAAATACTTTTGTTCTTATTTCAGGTAAAAGCTTAACCAGTAAAAGCAGTTAACAATGCTAGAATACAAGGAAGAAACGGTATCTTTAAAGGGTTGTCTCTTGCGTTTAGAATCTTTTGTGTGTGAAGGGCTTCGTTCAAAGGACGGACGCGGTGCCTGCTAAAAGGGATTTTCCAAAGCGCTTAAAGACGGCAAAAATAATATTGATAAACGCAGGTCCTTTTTCTATCCTTGGAGAAGACTAGAATTGCACGGGTGGCGTGGGAGTGTACGCTTTTGACTGTTCTTGGATAAAAACTACACAATGATCGGTTTCAAACAATAGTCTCCAATATGCTACGGTAAGAAGGGTTAAAGTTGGGTTTTTTGTTTGTACAATTGCACTTTTCAAGTGGTATTGTTTTCAGTGCGTGCACTCAACTGATTAATAAACACAAAACACACACACACACACCTTTATCCTTACGTTCAAATTGATAACTGCACATAAAATAAAGACAAAGTGTCAATTGCTATATTTGCTGCGCTGACACATCAAGTGTTTTTGTTTTGGGATGTTTCTGCTCTTCCTTCAGCATCTTCTTTATTGTTTGCCCGTTAAATGCAGAAACTTCTGATGCAGGTCAACAGCAACTTTCGTCCCGTAGCAGTATATTATATACTAGATGAATACCCGCTTCGCCGAGTACGGCTTTGCCGGGAAGAAGTCGAGCCGAATACCCGGCTGCGCCGGGGACCCGGCTTTGCCGGGTGTACGCCGGCTTTGCCGGCGCACCGCACGAAGGAAGGGAGATAAACGCGCAAAACACTAGAGAGGAGTAAAAATAGTATAACGGGAATATGGATTGAGCGTTGTCGACAGTGACCTTCTAAAAATAGAAACGGGAATATGGATTGACGCCACACGAAGGAAGGGAGATAAACGCTGAAAACACTGGAGAAGATAAGGAAGAGTTACTGGGAATGGATCCAGAGAAAAACCAAAATCGGTTCAGCGCTGCGCGCTGAGAGCACGTGTTGAAATATCTCATCGAGCAGGTTGTGTCCGGGGTGTACCTGAATATGGCCACCAAATTTGAAACAGATCCATCGAGAACCTTGGGCGTGCATCGCGAACACACAGACACACACACACTCACACACAGACACAAGTCGTATATATAGATATGTTTTCATAACACTTTAAACGGAAGTGTTCCACTTTTGAAAACACTTTTTGTAACCAGTTGCGAACACTGTTTGACGAACAATATAATTCTACTGGGAAAAGTAGCACACATGGTGAACACAATTAAGTGTTTAACTTTTGCTGGTAGAATTATATAGTACTAGATGTTTACACGCTTCGCCGGGTACCGGCTTCGCCGGGAAGAAGTAGAGCCGAATACCAGGCTGCGCCTGGGACCCGGCAAAGCCGGGAGTAAGCCGGCTTTGCCGGCGCACGAAGGAAGGGAGATCTAAAAATAGTAACGTAGTAACGGGAATATGGATTGACGCCACACGAAGGAAGGGAGATCTAAAAATAGTAACGTGCGGTGACCTTCTAAAAATAGTATCGTAGTAACGGGAATATGGATTGACGCCACACGAAGGAAGGGAGATAAACGCGCAAAACAAAACACTGGAGAAGATAAGGAAGAGTTACTGGGAATGGTGAAATGAACAGAAAAACCAAAATCGGTTCAGCGCTGCGCGCTGAGAGCACGTGTTGAAATATCTCATCGATGAGGTTGTGTCCGGGGTCTCTCTGAATAAGCCCACCAAATTTGAAGCAAATCCATCGAGAACTTTGGCCGCGCATCGCGCACAGACACACAGACAGACACAAGTCGTATATATATATATAGATTCACACAGTGCCGTTTACAACTGGTTACAAAAAAGGTGTGTTCAAAGGTGGAACACTTCGGTTTACAGTGAAGGACTATACTGTTACTGTAGCAGGACAACTGCAATTAATGTACGTGTAAATTGCTATGTGAATTAACACTGACGTGGTTTGCCCCTCCACAGCTCAGCGGGGTTAGGACATAGCCAAAGGACAACATCCTTAGCAAATAATTAGTCATCCTATCCCTGCGTACAAAATAGGTTAGTACGGTCAAAGATCAACTGTTTGCCCGCCTGGTGGTATTCATCTTCCACAATCCGAATCATGTTCGTTTTCCATAATCCGGCACATATAGATATATATAGAACGACTATATCCACTGTAACTGTTGTTCGCAGGCCTAGGTTTTTGTGGCACTGACGCATACATGTGTTTCATCGCTCACACACACACACACACACACACACACACACAAACCCATGTGTCGGTGCCAACGCATAAATGTATTGTATTTGTCAGGTTACATGTTGATGTTGAAGCCTCAGCCATTTATCAGAGTGAAACTTTCAACAAGCAATAAATCAGTCGAGCCTTGACTACTATCATCCCAACGGAGTCGTTAAAACCATTGATTGAATGAGTTGTTGTATAAACGAATCTCAATGCCTTCAAGTACACACATTTATAAAAATAAAAAAAAAGGTCTGATATTACCCAGCGAAAAAATAACTGTACACATACACACACGCGCTCGCACACACAAAACAATGATAATCATTAGCACTGACTATAACATACTGGTAATATTCATCGTCCTCGCAAGAGCTGCTGACCCCATGACTTTTCACACATCAGTTCAAACGAACAATTAAGCGAGAGATATCGGCAAAACGATGATTGCCGCTTAAAATGTTTGCTTATCCTCATTACACCCTTAACTTACCCTACCTTCCGCCCCACCTCCCCCCACTGACTACAAAAACTCATAACATTTACCTGCACCCCATAATACAAATACTTGCACTGTATCGTCCTGGAGCGCTGCACATGCATTTCAGTGTTTCTACACATCCGTGCAGGAAATGCAAATAGCGTGTGTCCATTGAACAACAACATCAAAGCATCATTTTCATTCCCCCCAGTACACTGCACGGTTATTTGATCCCTGCAGCAACTTAGCAGGGTCCTCTCGTGTGCACTGGGGGCAATGACAGGAAAATGTATGTCTAATCTGGAAGTGAGAGTGCACAAAAGAATTCTTGAATGAGAGCGTGCGCTGCGGGAGTCTCCGACAGGGTTTGACGGTTGGGGTGGGTTTTTGTTCTTCCGCCTTCGTATCGGTGTTTTTGACATTGTAGGAATATAGGTGGTGGAGGAGCTGTGTGTGAGAGAGAGAGAGAGAGAGAGAGAGAGAGAGAGAGAGAGAGAGAGAGAGAGAGTGTGTGTGTGTGTGTGTGTGTATATGTATGTATGTAGAGGTTACATGCCGAGTCTCAGTGATTATTAAAAATAATGGTCGAAGTTGGCGGATCATGAAAAATGCGAGCTTCAGCGAGCTTTTTCATGACCGCGAACTGAGACCATTATTTGTAATAATCACTGAGACGAGGTGTGTAACCTCTTTATTCCTCCTTTCTTCAGTTATTCAAAGAAAACAGGAGTTTTTGTGCGAAAGTTTGATCGAATCCGAATCACTCAACCAGTCAATCTGTGCAGGCGATCGATTAATGCGCGGTTGTATAGTTCCGTGCAAATCATTCCATTCTGTTAACACTTCTTGTCAGTTTCCCTGTTTTGGACTAAAATCAAGTACACAGATATGCTGTTATTCTGCTGTGGCGGTAAAGGCAGATATTGTGTGTTCTGTTTATGTTTTAGTATCGCTTAGGATAATGTTCTTTCGTCAAATGGGACTAGCAGACGAACTTTTGCACCCGTGTTCCAACGTTAATTACTGTATGAAGTTCAGTTTTCTGGGGAAAATAGTGTATGAAACCGCTTTATGTTGTTTAAATTGATGAGATGTGTGCATTTGGTTGCGTGTGATCTGTTTATAAAATGAAATATTGTTGAAAACTGACCGCCGCAGTGTTGTCAGTCGAAGAAACTGAGTGAAAAGAAGGGGAACTACTTGTGATGAACGGTTTGTGCACGGCAGATCTAGATTCAGAAAACAACCGAACTCATGGATTTTATATGGAGATTCATGTGTTCAGGCCTGTAGTTGTTAATTTAAATGCGGTATGTTTGTATTGTTTGCTCCAGAAATGTATACTTCGTACATTAGAGCATTCGGAACTTTTCAGTCGCAAAAGTAGTACCAAAACAGAACAGCTTCTCAACCCATTGCACTATCGAGGATTCAGGCTGTTGCTGGCTCGTTATTTGTTTGGTTGCTGGGTCATTATCGAAAAATAACTAGCTCTACAAGTTTACAGAGGTAAAGAAGCAGAGGGGGGAATAAGTGTGTGTATGTGTGCGTGTGTGTTTGTTTCTGCGTCTGTCGGATCTCTGCCAAACTGGCTTAATCTAGAACGGGGGCGGTTGCCAGGGTGGTGTTGGGGTGGTCGGAAGAGAAGAAAAAAGCTACAATCCAAATTGTTTTTATACTTTTCTGTCACAGGCCCTTCTATACAAAACAAAAATCACTGAAAAGCAAATGAAAGTATACAAATATATTCGACTATGATAGGGATATACTATCCCATCAACTTGACTGGCATCTCTCTTGTGTTATGTAGCATAATTTACCGGAAGACATTTCTTTTAAGTTGACCACATAATGAAACAAATAAAGGAAACAAATCAAAACAGACCACACACGCGCGCGCGTGCACGCAGGCTCACACACACACACACACACACACACACACACACACACACACACACACTTTCTGAATGACCCTCCCACATGCAATTACCCATTGTATGGCACTACGTCATAAGCCTTAGGCCATGAAATTAACCGTAACAACGATAGCAAGAGGGTATTAAGAAAAACACGGACTAGACTGACATTCATACTGTAACACGATCGGTCCAAATGAATGCAGTCTCAGCTAGCGTGTCCATTCTCAAACGATCTGCCGATCAACACTACGGAACGCGGATCGTATCAACTGATGCATCAAATTGACTGCACCCAAAACCAAGATTTGATGCATCATTTTCACAATTTGATGCATCATTTTTACAAAAGGATGCATCATTTTCAAAAAGGATGCATCATTTTCCAAAACTGATGCATCCGATACGAAAATGATGCATCCGTTTAGAAAAGATGCATCACTTTCGGTTTTGTATGCATGCGAAAGATCATTCATTTCCGGTCTTTCCGTAAGAAATGCCTGAGCACGAAAAAAATTGAAATGACATTTTGACGAATATAAACAGATTGGTTGGATAAAACAAAAATAAACGTACAACATACCATTAAATAGGGAACAAGTCAAAGTCACGGCATTATGCATTTTAAGGCATTTTTTGTTTTGTTTGTGGTTTGCTTTCTGTGCACACGAAGTTTTGACGCCCTTGACCTTCGACTCAAACTTTCGTTTTCCGACGTTCGTTTCGCTTCGTATTCCGGTTCAAATTTTGCTTTTTGCTCGGCACTTTCCGGGAAAACCCGAACATTCTGATGCATCCAAACGATGCATCAAATTGTGAAAATGATGCATCAAATTCTTGGTTTTGGATGCATCAATTTGATGCATCAGTTGATACGATCCGCGTTCCGTACAACACAACAAAACGAAATGAACGGTTCCCGAGCATAGCAATATTCCTCAGAAACCAAGTGATATCTATCTTCTTGGATGTTCCTCGAAGTCAGGACGTAGTGACCTCAGTAATTTCGCGTCGGCGACCATATCTTTACGGCATAGCGGCGTCTCCCAGTATCGGTTGGCTGTCACGCCTTTTTCGTGTAGCGAGCACTGTGGAATTGACGTAATGGGTATTGACACCGTTATGATGTCATTTTGGACGTTGTCATTGTTTCACTCTCACCTGAGCTCCTCGGTGACATAAAATATGTCGCACAGTCTGGTCAATCTGTGTTTGCCGGTGTGACGTTTTCATCTTTCGCCGTGTTGATATTTCGCTTCTCGGCCTCGTTGATCTAGTATAAACTCTACACTGAACAAAAAAACACCCTTCGATAGTACTGATGAGCGACCTTGTGTACCTTACATTCATGGGACCAAATTTGTCCAACCAATTTGTTTTATTTAACTTAGAAATTTGATTCATCCTAAAATGTTTCCTTCTTACTCAAGGGACGTAACCACTCAGTACACGTTTTCGAAGAATTCGATTTTGGGGTTGAAATCTATTAAATTTTACCACCAATTTTCTTCACATGCAAGAAACTGACATGCTTTTCGTCCTTAAATAATTTCACTTCTTAATTTTACCAGGAAACAACATTTCAGTCTTGAGTATATATGTCGAGGGGGAAATATGTACACAGGCGAAAGATGAAATCGTGACACCGGCATGAATGGCTCAATATTTTCTGGACTCTGTCTGTCTGTCTGTCTGTCTATCTCAGGGCCGGACCAAATGAGTTGTAAGGGGGGGTTCCTCCTTTTTTGGGGTGGCAAATCAGCGAAGTGGCTAAGCCACAAGCGCGCGCCTGCAAAGCAGGCGCGCGAACTAGGGGGGTCCGGGGGCATGCTCCCCCGGAAAATTTTTGAAAAACGGTTAAAATCTGTGCAATCTGGGCCTTGTTTTGAGGGTTAAGGCCTGTCAGTGTGTGTTGGTGTGGGGGTACCTTTTTCTCATCGGATTTCACATTGAATAAAATGTGTTAGAGACACACACAAAATTTATTTAAAAAAAACAAACACTCAAAGCAAGGTACATGCTTTTTCCAGGGTGGGGTTCCGGAACCCCTGGAACCCCCCCCCCCCCCCCCCCCTGGGTCCGGCCCTGTATCTATCTATCTATATTTCTATCTCTCTATCTATCTATCCTTTCTATCTATCTATCTATCTATCTATCTATCTAGTATCTATCTATCTGTCTGTCTGTCTTGTCTGTCTGTCTTGTCTGTCTGTCTCTCACACACACACACACACACAGTAGGGAAGGCTGCTCCGTCTAATTAACGCCTCAGTTTCAGCAGTATCAGCAACACAGTCCGTCAGCCTCTAACTTCTTATTTTCTGAAAAGCTGCTCAGCTGCATGGTTGGTCTGTGAAAAGTAACAATTACAATGCACAACAGCTGTGTGATTGACGAACTAATTTAACCACTAGTTGCTGTTGTCTGGCATTTGATGCAATTTGGCTTCGGTAACGCGTTCCACTCCTTTGTTGTTAAAGCCGGCCAATCGCTTAATTAATTCTACAGCAGAGCCGGCAAACTTCACTCAGACATCCGATCAGGCTCTCACACTACGAGCAGATAATGCAAGAAACTGATAAGGTTGTGCACGAGATCCTGTCTAGTGACACAGTCACGCAGTTTGTGTGAGTGATAAGACTGATCTTGGCTGGAGGTGGGAATGTTGGAAGCTCACACCAACTCAGTGAAGACTTCAGCTTGAACGGAGTTGATCAATGACATTTAATTTCAATTCAAAAGCCTTGTGTTGGTGTGGACGTTGGTGTGTCAGTGTGTGTGTATGTGTGCTTCCACACAAGCACACGTGTATTTCAAAATAATGTACACCACCACATCCCTATCAACATTCACTGGAGGGGGGGGGGGGGGTCACTGCAAAGATAAATATATATATATTTATAATAAACCTATTTATTTCTAATAAAAAAAATACTCCACTGCAGCCAAAAAAAGAGTGTACATAAACAACAGGTACTATACTGATAAAAACTTTGTTTATTTACAGACTGTGATCTGAATTAGCTTTTTTACATTTAGTCAAGTTTTGACTAAATGTTTTAACATAGAGGGGGAATCCAGACGAGGGTCGTGGTGTATACATGTGTGTGTGTGTGTGTGTGTCTGTGTGTAGAGCGATTCAGAGTAAACTACTGGACCGATCTTTATGAAATTGTACATGAGAGTTTCTGGGTATGATATCCCCAGACGTTTTTTTTATTTTTTCGATATATGTCTTTGATGACGTCATATCCGGCTTTTTTTGTAAAAGTTGAGGCAGCACTGTCACACCCTCATTTTTCAATCAAATTGATTGAAATTTGTGTAAAGCAATCTTCGACGAAGGCCGGACTTTGGTATTGCATTTCAGCTTGGTGGCTAAAAAATTAATTAATGACTTTGGTCATTAAAAATCTGAAAATTGTAATAAAATGTTTTTTTATAAAACGATCCAAAATTACGTTCATCTTATTCTTCATCATTTTCTGATTCCAAAAACATATAAATATGTTATATTCGGATTAAAAACAAGCTCTGAAAATTAAAAATATAAAAATTATGATCAAAATAAAATTTCCGAAATCGATTTAAAAACAATTTCATCTTATTCCTTGTCGGTTCCTGATTCCAAAAACATATAGATATGATATGTTTGAATTAAAAACACGCTCAGAAAGTTATAACGAAGAGAGGTACATGTTTGTTTACCATAATTTACCATTATTATTTTGACATTATTCCAAACTTGTTATATTAAAATCGTCCGCCAAATTTCATTTGCTTTTAAGAGTACGCTCATAAGCTTAGCTTGTTGTGCTCCATGTTCCTAATTTCATGTATGCGGCAATAGTACCAATGACATTTATTGAATAAACTTGTTTAAACCAGGTACAAAAAAGCGTGCTATGCAGCACAGCGAAACCACTACCGCGCTAAACAGGCTTGTCAGTTTCACTGCGTTTTGCACGAGCGGCGGACTACGGTCATTGTGAAAAAATGCAGTGCGTTTAGTTTCATTCTGTGAGTTCCACAGCTTGACTAAATGTAGTAATTTTGCCTTACGCGACTTGTTCACAAAAATGTTACCATTGCCAGTACAAAACATGTCTCTGAACTAGGACCCTCCAGGGCTGAGAAACCAAACAATATTAACTATTCCTACAGTAAACGACCACAGTGCTGTGGCTGGTAGTGTTGGCACGAGTGTGCTAACCTGTACTAATAACTGCTGCTGTCTGCACTCTGTGAGTGTTGTGTGCAGCTGTGACCAGTTCTATTGATCCTTTGACATGATTATGATAACACAGCTGCGCAGGAACTAATGCAAAAAATGGCGGGATGTTTATTCAAGCGTATGGACTATCACCTGCTATCAAAACTCATGCCATCAATTCAAATTTGACTGGGGAAAAAATCACTTGAATTTCAACATTGATCTATATAATCATAACTGCACTGTGTTTTCATGTTTGAAAATAATTCAGATCAATGCTAATTCAACCAAAACATATGTTGTGCTACCAAAGTATTCATGTAACCCATTTGTATGCATAGGCATACAAAAGAAATACTTAGAAAAAAGATGTTGGTCTAGAGATTTAGTCTAGCTGTATCAAATCATTTCATTTTGAAATAAAAAAAATAAAATGAGATTTTGTTCAGATCATTCATTATTAACTTCATTGCTCATCACACACACACACACACACAATCACACACTATAACTCATTCAGAAAATCTCTCTCTTTATGGTCATTGCATGACTGTCTCTTGAAGTCTTTTTTAGTTGCAGTAACAGCTTACAAAATCCCATTCCATTAATCTTCTAGCCTTAATAACTTAACCTACAGTACATATATACTATTTGTTACACAATTGAATGTTAGTTAGGCCTGAAAAAAATAATAGGTGTGGTTACGGTAACCCGACCTACCCTATTTTTAGGGGCAGACCCTATAACTTTTTATTACATTTGTCAAAAAAAAAAAAAAACACACAAGTAAACGAGTGCAGAAAACGCAATGAAAGCGAAAGCACCCGAGTCGCACACTTATTTCCCTGTCAAGTACATGTAGGTTTAATATGTACACATTAGAAAAAAAAGTTTAAAAAAAAAAAGTGATTGCCTACCTTCCTACCCTATTTTTTTGGGTTATGTTACCATAACCACACCTATTGTTTTTTTGTTGGCCTTAGTACACCATTCAGTTCAGGGAGGAGGGACCAGAGATAGCGATAGAGAGACAGACGAGACAGGCAAAAAGAGAGATCAAGAGAGGGAGAATGTTCCTGGTGTCACTTATTGTATTGGTTTTCCTTGTTGTTTTTATTCAAACATGTTTTTTTCAAGCAACAAACATTTTCAGTTTTGATTTATTTGTTATGTTGGCTACAACTACAAGGAAATGTTGAGACTTTGAGTGGCGAAATGATCGAGTATCAACAGTATAAAGTAAACTCAGGCTTACTCATACCCCAGCAGAAACATTACTCGTAAAATTTTGTAATATAACTACGGTGTCAAAAAATGTGCCATGAGTTATCAATTATTTTGCATGTATACATATTTAGGTGAATGTATATTATTAATATTAATCATGATAGTTATTAGTATTGATACTGGAAAAAAATTACTTACCAGACAATGACTTTATTTTGCTCAGCAAAAATTGCTCTTGATCCTGAGCAGAATAAGATGCGTAGGCCCGCCTTTTGAGCACTAAAAAGCCGGTATAGCAGGTAATCAAACAGTACACACCAAGAACACAGTAAGCTATCTTCCGAAAAGTGAACCTCATTTCGTAGCACACATTCCGTCAATCAAAGATCGCCGGTCCTCCTGCCTAAAACAACATGCACTCCGTCAAAGAAGATCACTTATCAAGAGAAACTGACCGTGAGCTGAGTTTCAGAACGCACCACAAAAACGTGTGTCAACATAAAAAGCAGCCGACTCCACTGTCACTTCTGAAGCAGACGGACAAAAACATTACAACGTGTTATCGATAGACCTCGCGACACTCAGCGAGAAGTCCCAGAATTCCTTTTCCACTTCCGGCAAAAGCGAAAATGGCGTCGAACGAAGAAACGTGCGAGAAACCTGCGAATGTGTGCACTATTGAGGCGACTGTTCCAACTGGCTTTGAAAGCGTAGCTGCGGAAGAAGCGAAAGAACAATTCCACACTGAATGCAGATCTGCTCGTGGAAAAATAACTTTCCAAACACCGGTTGAGAGGGTGACAGATGTAAGTGCAGAATGTATCAGAATGTCACTGTTTATAAACATGACAACCAAACTGGCAAACACGTGGGCTACGTGCGGTGGCTGCAAACAGATGCACTCGAGCAGGCTTCAGTCAAAATCTGAATGAGAGAGGGAATGGTGATCACGCACTCCCTCATGCCATACAGACACATGGGTGCAACTCTGCCGGCTACACGCCGGCAGCCGGTTTTTGGTTTCATCGGCTGCCGATGTTTTTGTTCCAGGAGAGGTTTTTTTTGGCATTTTAAATACTAAAAAAGCTGCACCCCAACTTTTGCCGGTTTTTGGAATTTTCCAGGTTGCACCCATGGACACAGCGATGAAGAAGTTTGAAAGAAAGAAGAACTTAAAAAAACTGTTTAAAAAACACACAAAAACTGTCCAGTATTGGTCGCGTGCAGTTTTCATCTTTAATATTACAGTTAAACCAGTCTATAAAGACCATCTTAGGGACTGGAAAGAGAGAATGCTTACCGTCCTACAGGTTAAATGTTTCGCCTCAAGGACAAGATATGGGTTATACGTATGATAATCTAAACAACGAAGTGACTGTGGTAAGATGAACAAAGTTAAAAAACAAAGGATTACTGTACTCACCAATACAAAGATGACACAAGATATGATAATCATAATTCAAGTTTTACGCCCTCACACTCAGTCACAGCTTTTCATGAGATGAATTCAAACCTGCAAGTCCAGTGCTCTACCAACTGAGCTACCGGGCCCCCCAAGGGACTGAGCAAAAGTGTTTTTTATGTACAGGTGGTCTCTATGGAAAAGGTTGCCATTTGGCAAATATCCAACTTCCTAAAAACACAGCCATTGGTAGTGGTACCTATTTCATTGTCACAGTCACACATACACCCGCACACGCAAACCTTTCAGTTTCACTGCACAGAAACACTCTTGCATGTGTGTCTAACTTCACACACACAACCAAACTTACACTAACAGTAACATACACACAGTGACAAACAGACACATAGCCTGGAATCAGCAGGCTGTTTCGGGGAATAAGACGTCCCGGAACATTTTAACCGCAGCGCCTATGAAACCCTTCGCCTACCGGGGACACTCAGTGGCGCTGCAGGGCGACTTTTGTACAGGTAGTGCACAGGAAACAAAAATGGCGGCCGTAGTGATTTTGACGACGAAACTTTTTTTAATATGACGGTTCTTGCGCATCAATTACACTTACACAGTTACAGTAAATGTACACCAATTAAGAAATGATCAAAATGTAGTTAAACTCGAGATCATTTTGGAGTAAACTATGATTCAGGCATGGGAATGGTCCGCGGATCCGCTAATTTCAGCAGTTTTCGTGAGGAGTTTCAGCGGGGGGGGGGGGGGGGGAATCCCTCAAAAATCGTATATGAGGTTTTTATTCTCAAACGGTCGGGTGTCTTCGTTTGTTTGTTCGTTCATGGGCTGAAACTCCCCCGGCTTTTACGTGTATGACCGTTTTTACCCCGCCATTTAGGCAGCCATACGCCGCTTTCGGAGGAAACATACTGGGTATTTTCGTGTTTCTATAACCCACCGAACTCTGACATGGATTACAGGATCTTTTTCGTGCGCACTTGGTCTTGTGCTTGCGTGTACACACGGGGGTGTTCGGACACCGAGGAGAGTCTGCACACAAAGTTGACTCTGAGAAATAAATCTCTCGCCGAACGTGGGGACGAACTCACGCTGACAGCGGCCAACTGGATACAAATCCAGCGCGCTACCGACTGAGCTACATCCCCGCCCTGGTCGGGTGTCTTCAAATGGCACAAGCCACTATCCGGAACTGACGGTTGACTTCAGCTTTTGTAGTCTTGGCTGTCCCACCTGATATGAAACAGACGTTCGCGCAACATCCGCTGCATGTGGTTTACTTGTCAGAGACAAAGACGCGTCTCTTGTGTTCGATTTGAAAGAAAACTTCATGTCTTCGGTATCGAATATTGTTCGATGCGGCCAGGATTATGACGAAAAAGGTGTGGTTAACCAGTGGAAATGGGATTGGGTTTCCAAAGAGGTTAAAGTTGGTGACAAGCAAGAGCGGATCGGTGAACACATACGAAAAGTCGACACGCCCGGTCAAGCAAGATGCACCCTTTGTGACAGAGAAATTGTGTACAGCAATCGTGGTTTCATTGCCCTCAGCGAGCATCTACTAACGAAAAGTTTTTTTGTTTTTTTATCATTGTATTATTCATTCCCTTTGATTCAATACCTGGAATAAGAGAAAGTTAAAGATGAGCTGGATCCTATCACATGTTTCCTCGTGGGTTTGACAAGTATGATTGAGAGTGAGAGCAGTCAGTGAATGTTTGCAAGAAAGTCATAAAGTATGCACAATCCTTTGTTCAGAATTTTTAAAACTTAAAGTTGCAGCTAAAACACCTGCATATTTATGTGAAATTAAATGCTAAACTTTGTCCCAAATACCCCTCAGATTGCGTAGATTTTGATCTTTAAAATTGTTTTGTTTTTGGGTCCCTTTCCTGTTTTCAGCTGACTTTTTATTCAGCCATTTCCATGCCTGATGATTGAAAATGTTTCCTATAACGATCGTATTTTACGACTTTGTCATCAAAAATGTCTTCTCTTGTAATCAATGCCTGTTTCATCTGTCAAACTCAATCGCATCGGTCATTGGCTGATATTTGTCCGCCATCTTTAATCCGCCCACATGTCGTTTCCGAAGCACAGAAAGCGACTTCCGGGGGTGCTCTTGCAAAGAAATGCAGGGCTGGACACATGCAGACACACACAGGTGCAAACGCTACCACGGAGCCACCGCAGTCAAAAACTTGACATCCTCTCATTATTCTGCCAAACAATTATTGTTTATTGGGGGTACAGACAGTGCAGTTTTCCTTTTTTTGAGAAGCAAATCGGGAGTGCCATTTGCAAACATTAAGTGAATAACACATTTTTGCTTCATCGCCTCTGTCATCTACTGTATCTGAAAGAATTATCAACAGAAGAGAAGTCAGATCTGTCATTTAAAGATGAACTAAAAGCATGATTCTTTTTTTCAGATTTTAAACCTTGGGGGTATCGACCATTGCCGCACCCAGGTGCTTCACAAGGAATACTTCGGTTTCACTGCAGATGGGGTGAGTTAATGCTACACGTTGTCTCCCCTGCTCCCCCTCACCCTCAAATATTTCAGATATGATATTGATAAGCCTTTCTTTTGTAATACTAATAGACAAGAAGAAATAGTGAAAGTTTGTCTTTGATAATTATAAGGCCCCCCCCCCAAAAAAAAAGTCTGTTTACGGTAACATAGTCCAAAAAAAATAGGGTCGGTATGTCGGGATATTTATTCTTTTTTTTCTCAAAAAAATGTACTTTTAAGTTATTTTGCCCCCCCCCCCCCCCCCCCCCCCCCCCCAAATGCCAAAAAAAAGTCTAGAGTCGCGCGAAAAAATAGGGTCGGTCGGGATACCGTAAACAGACTAATTATTTTGTGTGGCCTAATCAGCTAATGCTCAAAATTTTGTGATATGAATTTTAGATCAAGGGCAAGGGTTATTTTAGCATCCATACACATTACAAAAATAATGTGTTACATGTCTGTATGTAGAGTAATTTATGTATTGTAACGTCATACTCTTTCTGACTTAACTTTGGGGATTTTCTCTTTCTGAAATCTGTAAGATACCTCCTAGGCCTTTTCAAAAACTCCCTCTCTTTTGAGACACACACTTGTTAGATTTTTGGTGGTGTTTTATTGTTTACGGCTTTAGACTATTGTTCTTTTTATTTGTTTTTCTCATTTATTTGTGAAAGTGAAAACTCCAATGTGCATAATGTGTGCGTTGCAGGATGAGTGTCTGTCGCGCCTGCAGCTGCTGGTGAGGGAGTGTAACTGGACGGAGGGCCTCAACATCTGGAGCAAGTTCTATTCCTTCGCACACCCCGTCAGCCCTCAGCCCGAACGAGTCTTCACTGATGAAGAGCTCATCGATATCTGCTACTCCATCCACATGCCCGGCCGCAAACAGCATAATGAGGAAAAGAAGAAGAACAACAGGAAGGACCGGAGAAAGGGGAAGAAGGGCAGGGGCGCCAGAGAACAGAAGCGGGGAGAAAAGAACGGAACGTTGGAGGACGCCAAAGATGGAGAGGTTGAAGGTGCTGCTGCGGTAAACATCGACGGTGGTGATACTCAAGGCCAAGCTCCAACTGTGACGAGTGCTGACATCTCTGAAAACAGTGGGCCAGCAGAACAACTTCTTGAAGACTCGATGAAGGATGGAGGGGATTCCATAGATGTCCATGAAGCAGATGTCAATGACGTAAGTCCATCCAAATATCCAGCGTCATCAGATCAGGAGGAATGTCTGCAGGCGGCTGGTGATTCTGCACACACCTTGACCAAGGATAGTGATCTGCAGTCTCCTTTGTCTTCACCTGACAAGCTTGCAGTTCAGTCACCATCGGAGTCAGAGTCCCCGTCAAAAGAGCCTGGGGAAAGCTCCGTCGATCCTAAAGTCACAGGTGCTGAGGCAGCGTCTCTCTCCAGCCCAGAGGCCCAGAAGGCAGGTGCGCATGATAGGAAGCCCAAAGACCCCACAAAGCCAGCGTTCAGAGTGACGTGCAAGCGCATCGGCGAAGACCACAGCTTTGACTCCATGTCAGCGGCTGCCACCTTTGGTTCAGTGGTGCAGAAGTACTTTGGCTGGAACGTGGACATGGTGAACTTTGACATTGAAGTGGTGCTGAACATCGACAACCAGGACGTGTCTGTCGGCCTGGCCCTCACACCGGAGAGTCTTCACAAACGCAACCTTGTCGCCTTCGGGGTAACCACCTTACGCCCCACTATCTGCCATAACATGCTAAGGTTTGTCGTTATTTTATGTCATTTTCTTTGACAACCATCCCCCCTTCCGGAACTAAAAGTTTAAAAAAATTATTTTAAAAGAGTGAAAGCCTTAGGACTAGGAGTGTGACCAGTGTGTGTCAGAGAAAAGGGGAAACAAACAGGGAGTGAGAGACAGACGTACACACCTTTTCAGACAGAAAGCGAACAAGAGAGAGAGATTGCTCAGGGAGATTGAACTGCAGCAGTTTTCTTTGTACTGTACAGCAGCAATATTTGCCATGTTCAGCCTCTTCGTGGTATTCTTTTTCTGTATAGCTGACAAAAGATAAACTAAAAGTGGATCATCAATGTGTGACACTGACAGAGTAACACAGTAGTCTCCCTTGCGTTAGGTCTGACTGCTGTTTCCTCTTGGTATACTCTTGCAGACCTTTGTGTTTAAAAATAAAAGAGCAGAATTTCGTAGGGCAAACTCTCTCCTGTTAAAGTGGCTTCTATGCTGTTTGTTAGTGAACAATTTCATCTGTTCTCTTGTTGATTAAAAAAAAATTTTCAGGATGGTGAAAGTTCTGCCTGGGCATGTGGTGTGTGACCCTCTCTGTGGCACCGGCTCCATCTCCATACAGGTACAGTACTATTTCGTTGAGTTCTTACGGTATTTTACAAGGCACACTGTTTCTTTTGACAGCTGTCTCTGTACCTTTACATTATATGTCCACCGGTTAGTACAGTACTGATATAAGGCTGTATTACCAGGGATGGCCAAATCGTCCGCCCGATCGCCAGGGGCAAGTAAAAAATAAATCTGCCGGGCTACTACAAAGCGCCTGGCAACTCACCCGTCTGGCCAGTCCCTTCGTGGTCGGCTGGGCGTTAAGCAAAAACAAACAAACAAACCCGTCTGGCCAGTGAAAATTCTGCTCGAATGCAACATTTGTGGTTGTAATATCGAATTTTAAAGCCATTTAAACACTGCAGATGCAGCAACTGTGGTATGTACTGCCCCAGCAAAATGTCTGGCGGGCCAGTTACTTTCTTGATGTTAGTTGTTACTCGCCCGGTTGGCGAGTTAACATTTTGAGATTCGGCCATCCCTGATTACTGTAACGGTATTACTGATTTTATACTAAGCATCATCATTTGCAGGCTAAGAATGATTCTGTTTTGATTCAGCTTGCAGTTGCACTGTGTGGTAATAGTGTTTTAGTGCTTTTGCAACATCTGTGGTTATCTAATTAAGTTGACGTTAAGACCTCCAAAAGTCTGGGAAAATCAGGTCTTACTCTTAAAAAGGGGGTAGTCTCAAAACTTGGATACATTTACAGAGATGATATGAACAGACAATCTGGGGAAAAAAACAAGGTCTTAAACGGGGGGGCTGCTTTAAACCAGAAGTTCTTAATGGGGGGGGGGGGGGTCCAATTAAATGGTTTTGCGTTCTGATAATTAGACAAAAAGCATTTCATTTTCAAGTTGTTTGGTTTGTAAAATAAATCAAAATTAGTATAAGTTTGTGTGATCTGTGTTGACCAGGGAGCTCTGAGGTTCCCTGCCTTCCAGGTGTGTGGGGACAACCACCGAGTGGCCATGGAGAAATGTCTGGCTAACAAAGACGCTCTCAACAAGAAACGTGCAGCCAATGGCAGGTACAGAGTCTTCTCACTCTCTGTCTCTCACTGAAGACATGAGTTTTTCTTGTATTTTGTTCAGTTTTGAATTTGACTCTTTGTTCAAGGAGTGGTTGTTAGACAAGGCAATGTGCCTTAAACCTTTATCCTTGTAAAATAAAATGTGTTCGTTCTCTCTCTCTCTCTCTCTCTCTCTCTCTCTCTCTCTCTCTCTCTCTCTCTCTCTCTCTCTCTCTCTCTCTCTCTCTCTCTCTCTCTCTCTCTCTCTCTCTCTCTCTCTCTCTCTCTCTCTCTCTCTCTCTCTCAAATAAAGAGACACAATGCATATAAGTCAGCTGATTTGTAGTGCACACACAACTCAAAATTCGTAGCTGTTACGCCAGTTTAAAGTTAAAATGCACAAAGTGTCAGCTATTGTGAGATTCCATTTGTGCATGTTCGTCAAGAGGAATCCAAGACATAGCCAAAGCATGAGTCTCGCTTGATCAGACTCAGTTCATGCCCACAGATAAGGCATGATCACCAGAAATGAGAGTGAAGACTGAAATGCCGTGATTTTACCTTGTTTTTAACTCTGTTACAGTGGTGGGCTCATGATGGATCCCATGAGAT
Source organism: Littorina saxatilis (assembly GCF_037325665.1). Taxonomy (NCBI): domain Eukaryota; kingdom Metazoa; phylum Mollusca; class Gastropoda; order Littorinimorpha; family Littorinidae; genus Littorina; species Littorina saxatilis. The sequence continues at coordinate 59,165,272 of NC_090248.1, read as the reverse complement.
GGGATGCATGTAACCTTCCTCTTCGAGATGGTGTCGTTGATGTCTTTGTATCCGATTTGGTAAGTTTTGTATACATGCATTTTTTCTTTCTTTCTTTCTTAGTTTGTTCTTTTCTTTCTTTCTTTCTTTCTTTCTTTCTTTCTGTCTGTCTGTCTTTCTTTCTTTCTTTCTGTCTTTCTTTCTTTCTTTCTTTCTCTTTGTCTTTCTTTCTTTCTTTCTTTCTTTCTCTTTGTCTTTCTTTCTTTCTTTCTTTCTTTCTTTCTTTCTTTCTTTCTTTTTTTCTGTCTCTCTTTCTTTCTTTCTTTTTTTCTGTCTCTCTTTCTTTTTTTTCTTTTCTGTCTCTCTTTCTTTCTTTCTTTCTTTCTTTCTTTCTTTTTTTTCTGTCTCTCTTTCTTTCTTTCTTTCTTTCTTTCTTTTTTTTCTGTCTCTCTTTCTTTCTTTCTTTTTTTCTGTCTCTCTTTCTTTCTTTCTTTCTTTAATTCTTTCTTTTTTTCTGTCTCTCTTTCTTTCTTTCTTTCTTTCTGTCTTTTTTTCTGTCTCTCTTTCTTTCTTTCTTTCTTTCTTTCTTTCTTTTTTTCTGTCTCTCTTTCTTTCTTTCTTTCTTTCTTTCTTTCTTTTTTTCTGTCTCTCTTTCTTTCTTTCTTTCTTTCTTTTTTTCTGTCTCTCTTTCTTTCTTTCTTTCTTTCTTTCTTTCTTTCTGTCTCTCTTTCTTTCTTTCTTTTTTTCTGTCTCTCTTTCTTTCTTTCTTTCTTTTTTTCTGTCTCTCTTTCTTTCTTTCTTTCTTTCTTTCTTTCTTTTTTTCTGTCTCTCTTTCTTTCTTTCTTTCTTTCTTTCTTTCTCTTTGTCTGTCTCTCTTTCTTTCTTTCTTTTATTTGTCAATGGTCTTTTTATTTTTCTATTTTGTAGACTGTCAAGAAATGTATGTTAACAGTGCAGAGACCTAGACTAAATTCCTTCTTGTTTGTAGTCATTTTGACACAAATTGGGATGTAACCTTGATTTTGGTTGATGACTAAAGTAATATTCATTTTTTGACTCTCTTTAAATATGAAGTGTGCCTGCGAAGTGGATAAGTTGGCAGATGTAATTGTTAGGTAGCATATGAAGCATCAAAACATATTGCTGAAATGAATTGCGATAAACTGAAGATGTTCATGTTTGTTTGTTTTTTGTTTTGTTTCAGCCATTTGGAAAAAGGTAAGTACAATGTACCACCATAACTTCACACGAATCAGAGTACACGTGCTGGTTGCCTTCCGTCGCGATATAACCTTGAACGGTTGAAAACGACGTTAAACACCAAATAAAGAAAGAAAGTGCTGGTTGCCTTGCATTAATGCAGACAGGTTATTTAGATTGAAATTAATTCAAATCTTCATATCAGTCTCCATTTCTGTGACTAAGTCATACTTTACCGACTTTAAACTAAACGGAGAAAACTGCTATGATGGTGACTTAATTTTTGGTTTAAGAATTGCTGAACTGTATAGAAGATGGGACCTTTTATTACTATAGAATATCTCACGGTTAGAAATCCTTTCAATAGGCTGAATAGCTGAAATAGATAGGCACTTCTCAGAGAGGATATGCCTTTTTAAGTTCGACCATAAAGATTCTTAATAATCACGCAAAAGGGGGAGAGCTTTTTGTTCAAGTGAAGACACACGTTTTTCTTGTATTTTGTTCAGTTTTGAATTTGACTCTTCGATGATGGGTGCTCAGGCACAACACGAATAATCATCAGTGTTTTGATGCTGAATAATCATCAGTGTTTTGATGCTGAATAATCATCAGTGTTTTGATGCTGAATAATCATCAGTGTTTTGATGCTGAATAATCATCAGTGTTTTGATGCTGAATAATCATCAGTGTTTTGATGCTGAATAATCATCAGTGTTTTGATGCTGAATAATCATCAGTGTTTTGATGCTGAATCCCTGCATATCTAACAGATGTGTCAATATTGTTCATGATTACAGGGTGGGGCGACGCACCGACAACCGCGCACTGTACATGTCCGTGCTGGATGAAATGGCGCGTTGTGGCAAGCTGGCTGGACGTGCCTCGCTGCTAACTGGTGACATCAATAACATGATGAAGGTGAGCAACAAGAATCAAAGAAATGCATTGTGGAGGAACGTCTCCATATGCAGAAAGAGATGTTGTGTCTGTGTTTTGAGCCTGGCTACTTTCTGTGCAGAGTAGGTTTTTTGTTTTTTTTAATCTCTCACATGATTTTGTAACTACATGTAATTCCTCAACAAACATCTTGTTTAAAACAGAAATTGGCACTGGTCACAGGAGACAGGCAGGCTGTTGATTTGTATGGAAGTGGTGGGGGGGGGGGGGGGGGGGGGGGGAGTGGAGGTGGGGGGGGGGGGGAGTGGGGGTGGGGGGGGGGGGGGGGGGGGTGGTGCTGTGATCCCTTGTAACAGTCTTAATGGATGGTGTACATGGGGAGGATGGTGCCTTTGAGTGGAACAGTATTTCTTTTTTACTGATATATTACAGTGCATGGGTCCTGTAGTCTGGTAGTCCTGTAGCCCTGTAGTCCTGTAGTCCTGTAGTCCTGTAGCCCTGTAGTCCTGTAGTACGCACACATTCATCATTCTCCAAACAATGATTGACATTTAACTTATATTTGACTTAGAGTTGATGGGGTGGGGTTTGCATATTCGTTGGATGCATTTCTGAGTTTCTTCTCCTTCCTTTGCTTCAGGACTTGCATTCCAAGGGAAACAACCAAAGCGTCTCCTTTAATACAGAAAGGCATCCAACCAATATACCATTTAGAACGGCCGATAGTCGCAGATTAGAGTGAAGAGTATGGCTAAGAAATTAAAGAAAAATTTGAAAAGTTTAGTAATTAAAATAAAAATAAAAAAGCTAAAATTCAGTATGCAGTTTCAGGTAAAGCATTTTCCTTGACCAGTGCTGTCTGTTTTTTGTATGTCATTTTTCCAAACAAGCTAAAGAGATTATTTTCTATGTGTGCAGGCCATACAGGCTCAGAGGTACTGGACGCGGCGTCGAGTGTACAGCTGTAACATTGGCGGCATTGCTGCGGCCGTGTTCCTGCTGTTCCGCAACCCCGTGCCCTACCTTCGGCGACAGCAGATTTCTACCAGCCAGCGCGCCGCTCAGCCAGACCAGAGCCAGCCCCCACCGCCAGCCTCAGACCAGGATGGGACAGGCCCGTCCTCTCCCAAGCAAGACAAACGTGACCCATCCAACCCCAATTTAGATGGAGCTTCGTCAAGCCAGGGTGGGTGTGTTGAATCATTTTCAGCTGAAGATGAAGTGTGTGGATCGTCTGTGGACAAAGCCATTTTCCCTGTAAAGCAGGCGGGCTGTACTCAGTTTTCAGGTGGCGCTGACTTGTTGACTCTCCGTGCAGACCACGGCGGACGCAAGCGGTCGTCCGACAGCGAGGAGAGAGGGGCAGACGCGACTGACAATATTGCTGACGGAGCCATCTACAAGACTGCATCGAAGCAAGAGAAAGGACTTGCGACTGACGTTTCCAACTCTGTTCAGCAAACCCAGACTGAAGGAAGTTCCGTGGTCCAACAGACCCAGACTGAAAGCAGTTTGGTGAGAGATAGCGGTGTCCCCCCTGCGGCAGGTAAGGGGGCACACAGTGACAAGCAGGCTGTGTGCAAGGCCGCTGAAGGGGACGGTTGGATGGAGTCCAACGCTGAGAAGTCCGTCGCTGCTGATTCGGCGTACCGTGACACCTTGAATCACCACCATCACTACCACCACCACCATCACCACACTTACCACCACTACTACCACGACTGTTCTAACAAGCAAGGTCAAGCTGATCACCATGGTAACCAAGGGGGCAGAGACGGTCGCCAGGGGGACAGAGATGGGCACCACGGTGGCAGGAGGGATTGCAATAACCACAACAGAGGCGGTTACCAAGGTAACCGTGACGGTTACCAAGGTAACCGTGAAGGTCGGGCATCATACGGTCACAGGCAATCTGGCGGTAGAGACAGTAACTATGGCAACAGGGGTGGTCAATTTTGTAACCGAGGTGGTCAGTTCGGCAACAGAGATGGGGGTCAGTTTGGCAACAGAGATGGTCACCACGGTAACACTAACAGAGAGGGGCAGGGCAGAGTTATGTTCTCGGACAAGGGCAACGCCGCCACGCAGGCCAGGCAGTGGAGGAGAAGCAAGGAGACGGAAGAAAAGGAGAACGCTGAACATTTCTCTGCCGAAGAAAATGCTGAGAATAGGAGCGATGAAGGTGAAAAAACAAAGCTCAGCCCCAAAGTCCCCCTGGTCTCTGACAGCAGAGCAGCACTAGCGGAGGCTAGCAGTGTGTTGAATGGGTCCATGGATGTGGCCGTCGCTGGTGCTGATGGACATTGAATGAGCCATAGTCCAACAGTCACAAAGTTTGTTTTTGTTGTTGTTTTGTTTTTTTAACATTGTTGTGCCCAGCTCTCAAAGATCAAAGCAAAACCGCCGTTTGGGTGTATGTCGGTTAACCCCTTCACTGCCCACCCCGTATGTAATACGTGGTCATTTTCGGTTTGTCCTACGCCCATAACCGTATCTCATACGTGGGATTTGTGTCAACAACATTTCAGGACATTTCTGAAAACTAAATGGGAGGTAACCACTGTCCAAGTACTTGTAGGGGTTCGAAACACATTTCTTTCCCATAGACCGTTCGGATAATGCTGTTATACTGTGGCAGTGAAGGGGTTAATGTCACCAACATTGTATGTACCTGGATGAGCAATAGTAAGACACTTGTGAACAAGTGTGTGCATTTTCAATATTGCTGTATTGGGGCCTCAGTGATAGCAGATTAGCTCTAACTGAGGTTTGGGAGTGTGAGTGGCAAGACAACTAAGAAATCAGTTAACACTACGTTCCGGCCTTGCTTGCATTATACAACTTTAACTTGCCCCAGATGTTCCAACTTCAGTTCTGATAACTGCAAAAAAAAGCCTGAACAGATTTGTGGGAGTGTATGACTTCTTACCATTTTGTTTTTGTGGAATTTGAGTTATTGTTCCCGTAGCTGTATTTAAATGACTTTGGGTTTGTTTTGTGTTCAGTTATTTGATAGGTTGTACTTGTAAAGCTACAGAACGGTACAGTTACAAATCACACTTTAACAGTGTCGGGAGTAGTGTCAGGTGAGTGGAACACAGTCCTCCTGTGTACATTGTACATGTACTTAAGAATAAGATTCATGTTCAAAACTTTGCTGATCATCGTTAAAGATCCTCTACTAACTTTGAGTGTATGTTAGAGTGAAATAAATGAAAGCAGGTGTTGTCACCATGTTCTGTTGAGCATTGTCTCCTCATCATTCCACTTCTTCTGCTACAGTTAATTTGTTTACTGTTAGGATTTTTTTTTTTTTTTTTGCAAATTAAGATGTGCATGGAGCATTCTCCATTATAGTTAACGACACAAAAAATGTTAGTTAAAGTATGTTATGGACGGAAGATTTGTTGGGTTTATTGTTGATGACATAGATTTGTTTGCGTTTTGAAAGTATTCTTTATTTGTAACCAAAAAGGACATTTCTGGTTCAAGGATTAGTGTTTTGCAAGTTGTAAAGCAAACAACAGCAAATATGCATCAAAGTAAAGATGGTGATTTTCATTTTCTTTGTTTCCCCGAGTAGAATTGTTTTACTGTTGACACTAACACAGAGAAAGCTCTTCACAAGTGAGGTGGACCTGATCAAACATTTAGTTAAAAGAGTGCTGCGTATGGATTGCGGCTTATTTTAAAATCAATAGGTTGTTGTTTTTGTAAAGTTTTAAAGGCATTTGATAGTTATTATTTATATTTCCTGAAAGCATAAGATGTGCTTCTGGTCTGATTTCTCATTCATTCTGTGTGTGTGTGTGCGTGTGCATGTGTGTGTGTGTGTGTGTGTGTAAATAACAATTAAAGGTTGATGTTTACTTGATGCATTTGAAGAGGTTGTTCTGTTCAAGTAAACCATCCTGCGAAACACCATAGATATGTCCAGGCCTGTAAACGTGAATAACAGGAACAGCAGGCTTCCACTTGGACACATACCAACAATCTGCAGCCTGCCTGCTGTCTGTGCACTGTGGCAATGTTTCACTGAATTGAGTTTTGTATTTGACACTGGTGACAGTGTAGTTACTTCAGCAAATATTCTGTATCTGCACAGAAAGCTGTCAGGCTGTGGATTTTATGTATGTGTCTACAAGTGGAATGATGCTCTTACCCTGGACAGACCAATGGTGGTTTATGTAATCCTTTTCAAGCAAAGAAGGGCTTCTTTAAAAATAAAAGTTGCTGAAGCAAGTTTGCTCCTTTCACCTTTTTCTTCTTTAATTTCATGCATACAATTTTTCTTTTGTTTGGCCCTGTTCATGGCAAATTATGTATGCTGATTCAGTTTTACTTAAATGTTAATAGAAGAATTCCGGAAATAACTGTCGGGTTTGTATGGGTTGTTAGAGAGTGAGTACCCTTGTTTTTCACAGACAAATATTGACACATGGTTCATGTGTATGTGTATGAGACACACACCCTCGCTAGTGACTGACCTGTAATGTCTACATGACAGAGCTATTTCCAAAAATCGTCTATTTTGAATTCAGACTGATGTGTAAAGTTTTTGGCATGCACTTGCTTTTTTTCGGACGTGTGTTTCAAACAGACCAACTTCTCAGAGTAGAACTTTAAAATGCATCTTCTAGCAGTAGATAGATTTGTTGTTCAAAGTTGTCTTTGTGTGCTCACCAGACCTGGGAAACCATGCGATTTCGCCGTATTTTGTACGCCTGATTGTCTAAGATACGATCAGTACGGTCGGTGGAAAAAAAAATATGACGAGAAAAATTCCTGGAATACTTTTCTTCACAAGCGCATCCTTGTTATTCCTGTATAGTAACTGGGGCACTGTTTATTTTAATGAATAAAAGTAACTGTATAACTCGGCATTTGATCGAGGATTACAGCTTTTGTCATTAAGGTACCTTCAAATACACCGTTTTTCTCTTATAAGTCATTTGACCACAACATTTATAAACAGAACTGTTTGTGTTCAAATTTGGTGTGCATTTGCTTCAATGTGCGTAGAAAGATAGTATATGGTCCCAACAAAAATTGCTCTTAGATTGACTTAAACAAAAATTATCAAATAAAAAATAAGCAAAGCGTTGAATCGAAACATGTTAGTTCACGGATGACAAGATTAGTTCAACACTATTTATCAGAAAGATTTGAACTCATGCAGAATTGTTTTAGACATTCTGATAGATGTTTTGTTCCAGACGATTCTCTCTAGGAAAAACAGTTAAAGAGATACAAATGTTGACTTTGTGGGTAACGAATTTATGAAAACTGGAAAATGTGTATCTCTTTAACTGTTTTTCCTAGAGAAAATCCTCTGGAACAAAACATCTATCAGAATGTCTAAAACAATTCAGCAAAAATTCAAATCATTTCGATGAATAGTTTTGAAATTATCTTGTCATCCGTGAACTAACATGTTTTGATTCATCGCTTTGCTTATTTTTCATTTAATAATTTTTACTAAGTCAATATAAAACCTTATTTTGTTTTTGATCATATACTATTACTCTACATACATTGAAGCACAGTTCTGTTTCATGAATGCTGTGGTCAAATGACTTGGAAGAGAAAAACGGTGTATTTGAAGGTAGCTCCTGCCCTTAAACATTGAAAGAAGTTTTTTTTTTTAAATGTATTGGTAAACTTAATTAACGGTGTAATGGACGTGTGTGAAGTATGTTTGAATCATCGATGTTCACATGCTGTGTGGAGTACACTCATTTTTCTGAAAATACACCAAGTACAAAACAGGCATTCCCAGGTCTGGCTTACGTTTATGCGACAAAATCCATACTGGCTGAAAGAGATTTGTGCAATGATTTCTGATACAGTGGTACCTGCGATGTGAGGCTGCTCGGATGAGAGGACACCTCCAATGGAAGGACACCTGCTGTTGACCATTTGTCTGTTACCTTGATCAAAATATACCTGTCATGACAGGTCACCTGCAATGTAGGGACACTTTCGGTTGGTCCCAAGGGTGTCCTTTCATCAGAGGAACTCAGTACTGTACCTAAAAAGCAGAATGAATAACAGACCTTTCACATACTCAGAAACCCCCCGCGGGTTAGGGGGAAGAATTTACCCGATGCTCCCCAGCATGTCGTAAGAGGCGATTAACGGATTCTGTTTCTCCTTTTACCCTTGTTAAGTGTTTCTTGTATAGAATATAGTCAATTTTTGTAAAGATTTTAGTCAAGCAGTATGTAAGAAATGTTAAGTCCTTTGTACTGGAAACTTGCATTCTCCCAGTAAGGTATCCCGCAGTGGGGCACTGCGGTTATGAAATTAAAGGCCCCTCCTGTTTTTGGAACCGCAGGAGCTTTCTAGTTTGCTGTTAGGTAGATTTTTGGTTCCTCTTTCCTGTCATGCTCTCTTTTTCTTCATGAATTCTTTTCTTTTCTCTGCCTTCTTGCTCATTCACCTGTATTTTTTCCAAAAATCTCTTCTCTTGCCGCTTGTCTCGCGATTCATGTATAGTTTAATCTGTTAGTGTTCTGATGTAAGTCCAGCAGTAGATAGGTTAAGCCTATTTTAACATACTGGAAACTGGTAATCTTCCAGTAGGTATTAATTTAGTTTTACTAAAGCCTGCTGGGACACAAGTAATGGGTTAGTGCATTTGTAAACAGGAATCGCTTGACAAGTGGCCCCCTTCATCCCCCCCTTCCTCGTCCTGATATGGCTCTGCGTAGTCGGCTGGACGTTAAGCAACAAATAAACAAACAAACAAACAAACCAGTAAGGTAATATATTGTACTACGTACGTTGCAAGCCCCTGGAGCAAAGTTTTGATTAGTGCTTTTGTGAACAAGAAACAATTGACAAGTGGCTCTATCCCATCTCCTCCCTTTCCCCGTCGCGATATAACCTTCGTGGTTGAAAACGACGTTAAACACCAAATAAAGAAAGAAAGAAACATACTCAGAAAAGTGGGCATTGCTGCCATCGTATGGCTATTTGAGTGCATTGTGTGTGTTGTTAAATGTGTAATAAATTCCAATAATGCGTCTTTCATGATTGAACAATATGATTTATTTTTTAAATCTATACCAGCTTCGTTCACTTTGCTGGTATTGGTAATGAGTGCTAATACTGCTTCTAGTCAGGAAAAAAAAAGTACTTTTAATTTGTTATTCTACTTTTCATTGCTTCCCTTGTGTTTTCACCCCTGTGATTTATTGATGCAAATAATTGTTTTTAATCCCAACAGAGGGTTTTTATGATAAGTTTTTGTTTTGAATGTTGAGTTCTTTCTGTGGCAGTAAATCAGAAATTATTTTATCAAAAGCTATAAATAAAAACATGCATAGGAAAAGAATATCCTACGTTGCAAGCCCCTGGAGCAAATTTTTGATTAGTGCTTTTGTGAACAAAAAACAATTGACAAGTGGCTCTATCCCATCTCCCCCCTTTCCCCGTCGCGATATAACCTTCGTGGTTGAAAACGACGTTAAACACCAAATAAAGAAAGAAAGAAAGAATATCCTTGTTAGATTTTGCAATATCATAATCTGTCTTGTTCAAAATTAGTCAAATGCCACAGCATTTTATTAGAGAAGTGATATCACTTGTGCGGTAAATGCATAGAAATGCGAGTAATTACAATAATTTAAATACCGGTAAATGAAAGCTGTTCTGGAAACTCTGTTGTGTTATGGCTTTGAACGAGTGACTTGATTATTTATTCATGATGCAGCCACCGTAATTATTTTAATTGTGGCCTATACTGAAGCAATTTTTGTTTACACTTTTTTGTGACATGAAGTCGTTTGTATCATTGCTTTTTATTTGGAATAAGTTGTTCAAGCCTTTCTTTGCCTTTATTTGTTAAGCACTATTTGTTGTGCCAACTGATTTGAGTCTGTTAGTTTCTGTTTGAAGTTCATAATAGTTTTGAATAAAGAAAAAATATGGATCATTTATTTGGTGTGTGTGTGTGTGTGGTTGGTTGTGTGTGTGTGTGGTTGGTTTATGGTTGTGTGGTTGGTTGATGGTTGTGTGTGTGTGTGTGGATGGTTGGGTGTGTGTGGTTGGTTGATGGTTGTGTGTGTGGTTGGTTGATGGCTGTGTGTGTGGTTGGTTGTGTGTGTGGTTGGTTGTGTGTGTGGTTGGTTGTGTGTGTGGTTGGTTGTGTGTGGTTGGTTGATGGTTATGTATGTGGTTGATGGTTGTGTGTCAGAGAGATGGAGAAGATAAAGAGCATGATGTATTGTTTGCATTCTGGTCAACAGAAAAAATGACATGGAAGTTGATCTGCAGTCAACCATGCATACATGCACAGTAAACATAAATCATTTTACTTCTACCATAACTTAAAAACAAATACTTAGCATTGGCCTTTAAAAGTGAGCTAGAAAAAAATTGCCACAAGTCAAGAATTCTTCGAATAGAGTTTTTCTGTTAGTTCATTTATAAAAAATTAAAAAAATGCACACAATATCCCTTCTCTTCCCGGCAAAAGGGTCAAGTAGAGGTAATGTTTGTGAGAAAGGCGTTGAGAGGTATGCAGTCCCTACACACACCTGAGAGTACTGATTCCCTCTGTACACGCACTAACAAACACTCAAATGCGTGCAAGCACACGCACTCACACATGCGCGCACACATTCAAGGCAACATTTCTAGGAAAGGTGGGGTTTTTTTTCGGTTTTTTTTCATTTTATTTTGGCATTTCGTTTCATTCAAAATCATAACAAAAATAAATGAGAATCTTTAAAAAAAAAATTTAAAAAAACACTTTCATGGAATGAATACAAACGGGAAAATTAACGTTTAACTTTATTACGATTTCCACTTTAATTGTATTCCACATAACAAATTTGTTATCTTGACACAAAGCGATAAAATGAAAATAAAACATGAAAGCAGAAGGGTGTTTTCCCTCAGAAGTGATTTATTTACACCATCAACAGTTATTCTTGACTAAAAATGATGACAGACACCTCAGTTCTTAGTCAAATTGTTAACAAAAAGTCCAGTAGGTGTTTTTCTAACGCCACCAAATATTTGTTGATACATCAACTTCGACATGCGAACTGAAAAACCTGTGAAGTTAACACAGTGCGATTATGTTAAGGGGACATAAGTACATAGGTAACTGTTGGCGTGGAGAGTTACCTAAAGACAGCGTTCTTGCTCTTTGGCCATTGGTTTAGTTGTCAGCCTTGCAGTTGCACCAAGAATCGAAAAGACATGGTGTTCAATTTTATCAGCTGTCCTTGTGCGCTTTACAGAGCAGAGTTGGACATTTTTGATGAATTTATTTCTTAACTGACACGAGTGTCAATCTACAAAAGTAATTACAAAAAATTCCCACTCTGCTCAGGAAACAGCCACGATGTTGTGTGTGTGTGTGCCAGTGCGTGTGTGTGTGTGTGTGTGTGTGTGTGTGTGTGTGTGTGTGTGTGTGTGTGTGTGTGTGTGTTTCAGTGGAGCCGTATGTGTCCAAACTGAGGGATACCCTTATCCCATGCAGGCATTAATATATTAGTATTTACTACGACGGTCTATGTCCCATGTGAAAGCCTGGCGTGAGATGGTGAGCCTAACTTTCACGGTCGGAAGGACTGCGCCTTTAACTTGCAGTCATTAAACAGTTGTGTTATTCCTGATGAGGTTCTAGGCCGCCTTGACGATGGCTTTCCCGATGTTGCCTCCCTTGAAGAGATCGATAAAAGCCTCGGGCATTCGTTCGAACCCCTTCGTTATGGTCTCTTTGTATTTGATCTTTCCCTGAAACACAAAATGCCAAATAAAAATTAAACGGTTAAGACAGCGTAAACTGGTCATGCCCCAGTCGTCCGGCTTGGGGGAAAAAAAAGGTGAACATAGCAGGGCAAAACCAAAGGCAAAGAAACGGACAAAAAAGGGAAACAAATTAAAAAAAAGTTTAATTAAAGTAAGTCGATAACTTTATTCTGTTTAAAGACCAAATCCTTTGTTAAGTCAAATGTTAACAAATGTTTAATGTTCTTAGTATGTCTTGCTAGGCTAATTTCTATTTAATCAGAGTATGTCCGTGCGTGCTTATACCTAGTGATATTGTAAAGCGCATAGTGCTTTTAGTTATGCACTATAGAAATCTCCTTAATAAATAAATAAGTGATATCAGTTGAAATGAAAACCTTCAATAAACTGCAGATGTATGCAGATATGCGCGCACGCACGCACACACACACGCCGACATACACACTCACACACAAACCAGAGAGAGAGAGACACACACACACTGGCACTGAAACACAAACACACATGCACACACACACAAACATTGACTCGCTACAAAACACACAAAGACACGCATACTCAGTCACACACACACACACGGCACATATTGACTCGCGCAAACACACGGCACACACACACACACACACACACACACACACAGACGATTCTCTCACCTTCTTAACCCACTGCAGTAGCTGGGTGACGCCCTCGGGGAAGCGATCCTTGTAGGCCACCACCGTGATGGTGACACACACACACACACTAACACACATACATATACACACACACACACACACACACGCGCGCGCGCACTAACACACACATACACACTAAAACACACACACACACTCAAACAAACACACACACACACACACACACACACACACACACACACACACACACACACAAATGCTTGCCTCACCTCCTTAACCCACTGCAGCAGCTGGGTGACGCCCTCGGGGAAGCGATCCTTGTAGGCGACCACGATCACACACACACACACACACACACACACACACACACACACACACACACGATTGCCTCACCTCCTTAACCCACTGCAGAAGCTGGGTGACGCCCTCGGGGAAGCGATCCTTGTAGGCCACCACGATCAGGCCCAGGATGTCGAGCTGCTTGTAGATGATGAAGCCGTATGTGCTCCTCTCTGGTGCACATGGAACCAAAGATGCATGAATGGATGTATGTATGGATGGATGCATGAATGGATGTATGTATGGATGGATGCATGAATGGATGTATGTATGGATGGATGCATGAATGATATAGTCAATGGTTGGGGGGGGGGGGGGTGTCGACCAGCTGTGTGTGTGTGTGTGTGTACGTGTGTGTGTGTGTTAGTGTGTGTGTCAGTGTGCGTGTTTGTTTTAGTTTGTGCGTGTGAGTGTCTGTGTTCGTGTGTGTGTGTATATTTGAGTGTGTGATATGGTGCGCCCACATATCTCAGTGTAAAAAATCTTTTATTCTTTTACATATTCATGAAATTTATATATACTCCTTAATTAGCAGTATGGTGTTTTTTTTTCTCTCTTTTTTCGATTTTGTTTTCCTTTCTCCAAATTGAGTTTCACGGGAATGACTGTGCCTTTAAACATGGAGGGGGAGGAGATTTTTGCAATTTGCGTATCAACCCATCCTGTCTGATATAGATGTCTTGTATCTCCAGACATGAATACTTCACTAGTCAGCGAGGACTGTTCTTGTCCAAGTCGCTCAGTGCCTCCTTTCCTTACCTTTCTTTTCCACATCATTGTACTGGGAAATGGCTCCACACACAACGACACGGCCAGCGAACTTGATGTGGTTTTGCAACACCGCGTAGGTATAATCTCCACCCACCTGTAGAATAGCAGAGTTCAGTCTTCAGGTTTCGCTCTTTATCTCAGTACTTTTTCTCGCACGACGTTAACATGTTCAGTGGTGTTCATCATTTGTTGGTGACAAGCAAAGTGGAGGCTGTCATCTTTAATTGCAGGCCTGTAGATGCCATTTTCTTCTGACCCCCTACTTCATAGCGTGAGCAATTATGCTGAACGTGGTTATTTCTACTCAAATGAATGAAGCTTGCCTTGTGCTAAACTGGTCTTATCCCCGAAAACTGACCCAGTAGCAAAGGACTTTGCTGTCGCTCACACCGCAACTGACCGGGTAGACACAAATAGACAGTGAAGAGAACTCAAACTACAGCAGAGCCTCTTATGCTCCCCCTCCCCCCCCCCCCTCTGGCCCCGCCATCTAAATCTCATCCCCATCCCCTGGCAGAAATGACCCTTCATCCTGTGTTTAGAGTAATCATAAGTTAAAACAAGCAGACACATTTTCTACAAAAGCATATAGATGCACCCTTGAAAAAAGCGGTGATCATCATTTGTTTTGCTGATGTAATTTCGCAGGTTGACATATTATCAGTTAAAAATCACGGGTGTCGCCTCGATCCGATATGATTTCAGCTTTCTCGACATTAGGACTGATAAATTTGGATATCACAGTAAAATCTGACGATAACTGATATTTGCTCACCACATATTCATAATATCATGTTTCCTCACCAAATATGAATAATATCATGTTACCTCACCAAATATTAATAGTATCATGTTACATCACCAAACATTAATAATATCATGTTACCGTGCCTCACCAAATGATATTAGTAATATCATGTTACCTCACCAAAAATCAATAATATCATGTTTCCTCATCAAATAATAATACTATTGTGTTTTCTCACATTGTCAAAGTACAGGTCAATGCCGTCTGGTGCAAACTTCTTGAGTGCGTCATCCACTGACGTTTCCTTGTAGTTGAACACGTGATCAAATCCAATCTCCTTCAGCCAATCACATTTCTCCTTGGATCCAGCCGAACCAATCACCTTGCAACCCTAAAATCAAACAATTGATAACAAGTTTAGTATTTGTGTAGGTTTATTGCATGTAAAGGATAGTATATATACTAAGTAAACAAACATTGGACTGTTGGAAGAAAAAGAAAAAATATCAATGCAAAAGCGGTTGACTGACTTAGTTGTGCATGTGGGTGTGTTTCTCTGTGTGTCTGTGTGTCTGTGTGTCAGAACGTGTGTGTGGGAGGAGAGGTAGTGAACGAAGGACAGATAGAAAGAGAGAGAGAGAGAACGAGACGAGATAGACAGCGACAGAGAGTAGGCATTCAGCAAATCAATCAGTCAGACAGTCCATATACCTTTATTTTGGCGATCTGACCCACCACACTGCCCACAGCCCCAGCTGCCCCGCTGACCAGCACCGTGTCTCCGGCCTTCACCCTGCCCCTGTCCAGCAGGCCGAAATACGCCGTCAGCCTGTGGACAAAGCAATCCGGACATGTGTGAGCTGACATTTTGGGAAGCAATGCAAGGCAAGGCAAGGCAAGGCAGTATTTATTTCAAAAAAAGCTTAGGGTTGCATGAATGTGAAAAACAAATTCCAAGAGTAGACCTAAGCCTCAAATTATTTAGGCGAAGTCGACTTCACGAAGACTTCTTCACGAAGATCAATGCACGATGCATTCGCATTGCCTTTTCGGTATTCTTTTTAACTTTCTGGGCTTGTTTTGAATACAACATATTATATCTATATATTTTTGGAATCAGGAAATGATAAAGAATAAGATGAAATCATTTTTTGATCAATTTCTCAAATTATAATCGTAGTACTAATTTTGTTAATTGTGATCACATTTTAAGGATACACATGACATATGTATATATTTTGAGATTCAGAATTTGATGAAGAATACAATGCAATTAATCTTAAATTTGTTTGCGAAAAATCGATTTTAATGAGGATGTGACAGTTTTGCCTCAACTTTCACCTAAAGCCGGATATATATGCCGTCATCAAAGACAAAAATCCTAAAAATGAAAAATATGTCTGGATATATCATACTCAGGAACTCTCATGTAAAGTTTTATGAAGACCAGTCCAGTAGTTTTCTATGAATCGCTCTACACACACACACACATACACACACACACACACACACACATATATATATATATATATGACGCGCTCTGCTTACCCCGGCATTCCCAGACAGCCGATTGCCAGAGAGGCGGGCAGGTCACCGAAGTCGGGCAGCTTGCGTACCAGCGGTCCAAAGCGGCTGGCCTCCTCCGGCTTGGGAACTACAGTCAGGGATCGCCACCCCAGGTTCGAAAGGACCAGCGTACCCTCTGGGTAGGCCGGGTTGTTGCTCACCTTTACTCTTATAAACAGATAGGTAGGTAGGTAGGTAGGTAGGTAGGTAGATCAATAGATACATAGATCGATACATAGATACATATAGATTTATACTACATAGATAGATACATAGATAGAAACATAGATAGAAACATAGATGACAACAACAACAACAACAACAACAACAACAACAACAACAACGTGTCCGTGTTAAGAGTTCCGTATGCGTATGAAGATAAAACAACAAATCCTACATAACTCAGCTAAAATATTTCATTCATAAACAAACAGTTACCCAATAGAGAATCTCCGATCACAAACACACATTTACTCATCAGAGAATCGCACCTGGCAATGTATACGCCTTCACAAAGACACAGTTACTCATCAGAGAATCTATCCTGGCAACTTGCCCTCCGATCATACATTCACTTCACAAAGACACTGTTATCCATCAGAGAATCTAACCTGGCAACTTGTTCTCCGATCATACATTCACTTCACAAAGACACAGTTACCCATCAGAGAATCTAACCTGGCAACTTGTTCTCCGATCATACATTCACTTCACAAAGACACAGTTACCCATCAGAGAATCTAACCTGGCAACTTGTTCTCCGATCATACATTCACTTCACAAAGACACAGTTACTCATCAGAGAATCTATCCTGGCAACTTGCCCTCCGATCATACATTCACTTCACAAAGACACTGTTATCCATCAGAGAATCTAACCTGGCAACTTGTTCTCCGATCATACATTCACTTCACAAAGACACAGTTACCCATCAGAGTATCTAACCTGGCAACTTGTTCTCCGATCATACATTCACTTCACAAAGACACAGTTACCCATCAGAGAATCTATCCTGGCAACTTGCCCTCCGATCATACATTCACTTCACAAAGACACTGTTATCCATCAGAGAATCTAACCTGGCAACTTGTTCTCCGATCATACATTCACTTCACAAAGACACAGTTACCCATCAGAGAATCTAACCTGGCAACTTGTTCTCCGATCATACATTCACTTCACAAAGACACAGTTACTCATCAGAGAATCTATCCTGGCAACTTGCCCTCCGATCATACATTCACTTCACAAAGACACTGTTATCCATCAGAGAATCTAACCTGGCAACTTGCCCTCCGATCATACATTCACTTCACAAAGACACAGTTACTCATCAGAGAATCTAACCTGGCAACTTGTTCTCCGATCATACATTCACTTCACAAAGACACAGTTACCCATCAGAGTATCTAACCTGGCAACTTGCCCTCCGATCATACATTCACTTCACAAAGACACTGTTATCCATCAGAGAATCTAACCTGGCAACTTGTTCTCCGATCATACATTCACTTCACAAAGACACAGTTACCCATCAGAGTATCTAACCTGGCAACTTGCCCTCCGATCATACATTCACTTCACAAAGACACAGTTACCCATCAGAGTATCTAACCTGGCAACTTGCCCTCCGATCATACATTCACTTCACAAAGACACAGTTACCCATCAGAGTATCTAACCCGGCAACTTGCCCTCCGATCATACATTCACTTCACAAAGACACAGTTACCCATCAGAGTATCTAACCTGGCAACTTGCCCTCCGATCATACATTCACTTCACAAAGACACAGTTACTCATCAGAGAATCTAACCTGGCAACTTGTTCTCCGATCATACATTCACTTCACAAAGACACAGTTACTCATCAGAGAATCTATCCTGGCAACTTGCCCTCCGATCATACATTCACTTCACAAAGACACTGTTATCCATCAGAGAATCTAACCTGGCAACTTGTTCTCCGATCATCGTCTGGCCAGGCTCCACCGCTGCTCCCCTGAAAAACATAATAACTATTAGGAATCAAAGACACAGAACGGTTTACGTTCATGAACGATTAATTATAGATAAAACAAAACATTCACTAAAACCCAGAACTACTGTATCTTTAAAGTGGACTCACACGTTACACGACAGACACAATACTGAAGGGTGATAACTTATCTGTGGATGTTGCTTCTAAGAAGAAGACAATTATAAATAACAATTAACAATTATGATTAAAACACAGACTGATGGATTAGGTTTTGTACGTATAAACACAGGCGACTTTTTTAAACTTGTTTTTACGTCACATGCAAATGACACAATTACTATAATAGAACGCGGCCGCTAGACCTTTATCTTGACCTCTGTTTGTCTGTCGGTGTCCGTCACACTCGTACTACACGGACGCGACTGCAGTGGTCGTGGATTAGTTATCTATACATAAGTGCAGGGCCCCTGTTGTGAAGTTCATGAATCATGCAGGCGGTATTCAATACATGCTCAACTGAGCAAACATGTGGACTCACGATATTGGTAATCTGCTCCGGCAAGCCTAGTATTGATAAAAACACATCTTCAACAGGCTTTACAATTTGTGAGTATGACAAATATATGGAAGGTATTTTATTCAGCAGCTGAAGAGGTCATGAATTGTCCCTAGCTGAAAATGTTGAGACCACATGAGCTCATATATCAAAGCGCCGGTCGATTATTATTATTACTCCTTCATCCTGTTAAGTACTACTATACTATTCACTGCAGTAAGGATAAAGGAGTAGGATACTCCAATCGACCGACGCTTTGATACAAGCTCCTGTGGTGGAGACCGCGTAACTACACCAGCGCTGGGTTGTGTGTGACCATCAGTTACCAAATGATTACGGTACGTCCTTGGTACATCTGCACTAGTGTAGCCTTGACACAGAATACGCACACCAGTCCAGTTCCGTGTGTGTTATCTCCGCCTGAACACATGAACTCATATATTGCCAGTATACACCGAGCAAAGTTTGGCTCTACCATACAGTGTGATATACTTGGTAAGCATACTAGCTGTACCAATCGGAGAAAAGCTAGGAGAGAGAGAGAGAGAGAGAGAGAGAGAGAGAGAGTGTGTGTGTCGTGTGTGTGTGTGTGTGTGTCGTGTGTGTGTGTGTGTCGTGTGTGTGTGTGTGTGTGTGTCGTGTGTGTGTGTGTGTGAGCAAGATTGACAGACAGACACACACACACACACACACACACACACACACACACACACACACACACACACACACAGACACACACACACACAAGCATACACGAAGACAGACAGAAAGACAGACAGACTATACCTCATATAAGGATCCACGGTCAAATACAGAGCTTCTACCAGTATTTCTGAAAGAAAACAATGGAACAATTATAATGTTAACTGAAGTCAAGAATTGAGAGAAACATATTTCTCAGCCTCAATGTCATATGAAATTTGTGTTTGTTTTTTGTGGGTTTTTGTTTCTCTTCTTCAATGTGGTCTCTTTAACTTTCTCCGCAATGTTTTCTATTTAAACAAAATTATTTTGATTGCAGTTTGCATTTTAAAAATCATAGTTTTCCAATTTTATGATTTTCTTTAGTGAATATCACAGGTGTAGTACTTCTTAACGGACGTGTTGTTAGACAAGGCACTATGTTACCTTTATACTTGTAAAATAAAGTTCGTTCGTTCGTTCGTTCGTTTGTTCGTTCGTTCGTTTGTTCGTTCGTTCGTCAGTTCGTTCGTTCGTTCGTCCTCTCTCTCGCTCTCTCTCTCCCTCCCTCCCTTAGCGCCTCACCTCCCGGTTTCAAGTTGAAGGAAATGGGCTCCTCCACAAGTTTGAAGTCGGAGGGTTTCGGAGTTCCTTCGAAAGCTTTTGCCAAAGTCCATTTTTTTGCCGTCTGTGCCATGGTCGCTTTTACTGAAAAACCCCCAGCTATTCAACAAGACGAACAAAACGCACGCAAATCCACAAAGTTTGCCGACAGCACTCCTGTGACAGCGTGTGTGAGAGAGACGTGAGCTGTCAGTGTAGAAATGAGGACTGTGTACCCTAACGCTCTAGCCTCGACTGGGCCCGATTATCAAGGTGCTTTTGAATGATGTGCTAAAGAGGCACAGGAGCTCTGAACAAAAAAAAAATTATTTAAAAAAAATGTTATTATAAGACTTTGCTCAGTCATTTTACCTGGTGACCGAAAATAAGTACAAACTTTTGATCTTCTAGCAAGTTCTCACAAGATAGTTAGACTGAGATAGCAGGCTCAATGTATTGAATGCATACCCATGAACGCATACTCTAAAGCTATGTTTTCATATCGCGACACGACGGCGATGAACACGCGATGCCGCTAGTGAATTTCGCCGAGAGTGTTTCCATTAAAAATGGCGCGGCAGGCGGAGTTTTGTTCTTCTGGCTTGACTTCTTTTAATAAATCGGTCAAAAACTCACACAACCATACCGTTATTAAGAGAAACTATATTTGAAGCTACTTATATTGGTTAGAAAATTGAAAAGACGAGAAATGTCAGAAAAAAACCCTCTTTTGTTTCAACAAAATGCTTAAAAAGCGGAACGAACACAGTGCATTTGACAACCTTTGAAGAAATTCTTACTGGTCTATGTGCAGCTCAGGGAATACATGTATCTGACGAAAAAAACAGTCAAAATAGACTATAAACCTGGTTGTGGGGGGTTCTCGAATATTGGACAGACTTAGACCACGCCCACTTTGGACGCGAATATCGCGCGGCAGCAATATTTTTCGCTCCCTGGAGCGAACAAAATCTTGACGCCGAACCGTCGCGCGGCACGTCGCCGCCGCGCCGCCGTCGCGTCGCGCATATGGAAACACGCGTTCTTTGTTACTACTGTTGCGATCGGTTTTGACGCTACCGCCACCTCGCCGCAACCATCGTGCCGCCGTCGCGTCGCTATATGGAAACATAGCTTAACCCTCAGCCCCCCCCCCCCCCACACACACACACAAACAAACACGCACACAGGCACACACGCGCACATACTGGCACACACACACGCCGGCACGCACGCACGCACGCACGCACACTCGCACTGACGCACGCACACACACACGCACGCACACACACACACACACACACACACACACACGCGCGCGCACGCACGCACGCACTCACACATACACAGACAAACAGACACAGACACACACAAATACACACACACACACACACACACACACACACACACACACACACACACACACACACACGCACGCTAAGGGAGACAATTATCCCTTCGACACACAGGCAGAGATTGACGAAGCAATTATCAGCAAAGTGAAGCTGCTTCAAAGACCTGTACTGCAAAACTTGCAGCCAAAGTGGGTCGCGACGTAACAGCACTTGTTCCTTACCGTTGCTAGTATCATTGATTTGCCGACAGCAATTGTGCGCACAAACGTTCTGGTTCTTATCAGTTACGGCGTTTTCCATGTTTGTGTAGGCGTTTCTTTTTACATTTAGTCAAGTTTTGACTAATGTTTTAACATAGAGGGGGAATCGAGACGAGGGTCGTGGTGTATGTGTGTGTGTGTGTGTGTGTGTGTGTCTGTGTGTGTGTGTGTGTCTGTGTGTCTGTGTGTGTCTGTGCGTGTGTGTGTGTGTAGAGCGATTCAGAGTAAACTACTAGACCGATCTTTATGAAATTTTACATGAGAGTTCCTGGGTATGATATCCCCAGACGTTTTCTTCATTTTTTCGATAAATGTCTTTTATGACGTCATATCCGGCTTTTTGTAAAAGTTGAGGGGGCACTGTCACACCTTCATTTTTCAATCAAATTGATTGAAATTTTAGCCAAGCAATTTTCGACGAAGGCCGGACTTCGGTATTGCATTTCAGCATGGAAGCTTAAGAATTAATTAATGACTTTGGTCATTAAAAATCTGAAAATTGTAAAAAAAAATTAATTTTTTATAAAACGATCCAAAATATTATTCTTCATCATGTTCTGATTCCAAAAATATATAAATATGTTATATTCGAATTAAAAGCAAGCTCTGAAAATTAAAAATATAAAACTTATGATCAAAATTAAATTTCCGAAATCAATTTAAAAACACTTTCATCTTATTCCTTGTCGTTTTCTGATTCCAAAAAAATATAGATATGATATGTTTGGATTAAAAACACGCTCAGAAAGTTAAAACGAAGAGAGGTACAGTAAAGCGTGCTATGCAGCACAGCGCAACCGCTACCGCGCTAAACAGGCTCGTCACTTTCACTGCCTTTTGCACTAGCGGCGGACTACGGTCATTGTGAAAAAATGCAGTGCGTTCAGTTTCATTCTGTGAGTTCCACAGCTTGACTAAATGTAGTAATTTCGCCTTACGCGACTTGTTCTTCCCTTTTTTCTTTCTTTGAGAGTTTGATCTGTCTTGCTTTTTTGTGTGCTTTCTTTCTTTCTTTCTTGTTTTCCAAATGCGCAGTGTCATCATCAGTGTGCAATGTTTTATGTTTTGGTGTACGTGCAGTTGCCGTGATTTAAAGAGACCGTGACTCCTGTGTTAACGATCACAACCAAGGCAAACCTGTCGTAGTGAGGGCTTTTTGTTTAGATTTTTGTTTTCGTTCTTAGCAAGATTATTTTATAAGAATTAATTCAAAATGTATTGAAAGCAGTAACATGCAAGCCTGTAGTAGCCTTGGGTTTTAGAACTACATATTATTTTTTGAATTGATCTTTTTTTGTCATGTTTACATGAAGAGCCACCAAAATCACAAGGTGCTAATCATAAGCTAGTCCACATCTCTATTAC
>NC_090248.1:59125068-59140068 GCF_037325665.1 Littorina saxatilis | reverse complement strand
AACTCATGACGTCACTGTGGCCACCCAGTTAGCATGCTAACGTTAAATTAACGTTAAATTAACGTTAGCGGTAAACGTTAATTTAACGTTTACCGCTAACGTTAATTTAACGTTAATTTGCTCATGTGATAAAACGTTAAATTAACGTTAACATTTAACGTTAATCTAACGTTAATTTAACGTTAATCTAACCATAATATAACGTTAAAATTAACGTTAATTTAACGTTTTTGCAAACATAAAAATAACCAAAATAAAACCAAAATCAAACCATAATATAACGGTTAGATTAACGTTATTTTAACGTTTTTTAAACGTTTATTGCTAACGTAAAAATAACCAAAATAAAACCAAAAAGAAACGTTTTATTAACGTTTATTTAACGTTTTTTTAACGTTTTTTGCTAACATAAAAATAACCAAAATAAAACGTTTTATTAACGTTTATTTAACGTTTTTTTAACGTTTGCATGCAAACATAAAATTAACCAAAACAAAACCATAATCAAACGTTCTCATGCAAACGTTAAATTAACGTTCACATGCAAACGTTAAATTAACGTTCACATGCAAACGTTAAATTAACGTTCACATGCAAACGTTAAATTAACGTTAACATGCAAACGTTAAATTTACGTTCTCCTGAAAACATTAAAATAACATTTGCAAATACAAATTTGAATTAATGCACAGAAAATTCAAGATCACAAATTTTATTTAAAATTTAAATTGTTGAGGTCTTTACCAATTCAATAAGTGAATACTAATTTGATAACGGTAACACTTTTAAAATGTTGAACAATGCATACTAAATTCCTTCAATTGCTAAAGCATGAAAATGTGAACTAAAAAAATATTACAACACATTTTTCAGTCTCAGTAAAATACCACAGCATAGTATTATCAATCGGGCAGACAAAAATTATGTGTGGACTTAATCTCATTGAAGCAACGCTACATTGACTAGTTTGAACTTGATAAAAAAAATCATCAGAAGGCGATAACAGGATCAGCAATTAAGAATTTCAATCACAATGCGTTGGTATGGGTTCATCAAGGTAAATACCATAGGGCTGTGCAAACTCATTATCGACAGCGATCACTGTTAATGACAAAATCAGAGATGAAAACAATACAAAGTATTTGCACAATCAGTAATACAAGCAAGTCAGTAGCACAAAATATGAGAAACAAAGGGATGTAAGCGCTATTAATGCATACACGTGTGACAAGGATGTAAAGTCTCTTGTTCATTCCAAAGCGTGTTATTCTCACAGGTGCCAAGAAAATTGCTTCCACATAATCTCACTTACTCTTGTTGCACATGTCATATAGCAGAGCAATTACGTCCCTTTGTTTCTCAGATCTTAAAATAGCGCTCTGCTTCATTTCATTAAGATTCTTGCTATCACAAAAGATATTAACATATTTTGTGGAGTAGCTAGATGAAAAACAATCATCGATGAATAAAAATTAACAAGCAGCAAGACTGCATGTTTTCTGCACCACTTTGCCAAACATGTGTGTGCACAGTGAATATTTGTTTATGAACTGTTGGTGTTAGTCCTGAATGATGGCACCCATGTAAATGAGGCTTGATGCCGGGCTGCTTTGCAAACACAGCATTCAGAAGCTGTGGGTCAGCAAAGGTGTTGAATCTTGTTAGTGAGATGGCGCGCAATGATGTCCTGTAGCACTAGCAGCTGCCTGCACTCGCTCTTTGACGCTGGTCAAACTTCTGGTCGTAGGTGAAGTCCACCTCACAGAATATGATGATGGTAATGGTGAGGGAGTTCAACTTCTGTTTGAACTATGTGGCCAGGCCCAGCTCCCTGACTTTGAAGTGGTCATAATCTTATGCAGGATACCAACCTGGGATAGAGAAGGAAAAATGGTTCTTAGTCAATGGCTGGGATTACAAACTAAATCACACACACACACACACACACACACACACACACACACACACACACACACACACACACACACACACACTAACAGACACATACACTAACAAAAACATACACTTACAAACACACATACACACACATTAGCAGTAACAAACACATACAATACATGTACTAAGAAACACACCCATGTATACACACATACACACACACACACAGGTGCAAGTCCACATATATGCAAAATCAAAAGTCTCAGCCCAATTTGTAACAAGAGAGAAAGAGAGAGAGAGAGAGTGTGTGTGTGTGTGTGTGTGTATGTTGCAAGCATTACACAACTGATATTGAAATTAAGCACCACAGGAAAAAACAAGTCGCGTAAGGCGAAAATACATTTAGTCAAGTAGCTGTCGAACTCACAGAATGAAACTGAACGCAATGCAACGCAGCAAGACTGTATACTCGTAGCATCGTCAGTCCACCGCTCACGTCAAAGGCAGTGAAATTGACAAGAAGAGCGGTTTAGTAGTTGCGCTGAGGAGGATAGCACGCTTTTCTTTACCTCTCTTCGTTTTAACTTTCTGAGCGTGTTTTTAATCCAAACATATCATATCTATGTTTTTGGAATCAGGAACCGACAAGGAATAAGATGAAAGTGTTTTTAAATTGATTTCGAAAATTTAATTTTCATATTAATTGTTATATATATTTAATTTTCAGAGCTTGTTTTTAATCCAAATATAACATATTTATATGTTTTTGGAATCAGCAAATGTTGGAGAATAAGATGAACGTAAATTTGGATCGTTTTATAAAAAAATTTCTTTTTTTACAATTTTCAGATTTTTAATGACCAAAGTCATTAATTAATTTTTAAGCCACCAAGCTGAAATGCAATACCGAAGTCCGGGCTTCGTCGAACATTACTTGACAAAAATTTCAACCAATTTGGTTGAAAAATGATCGGCGTGACAGTGCCGCCTCAACTTTCACGAAAAGCCGGATATGACGTCATCAAAGACATTTATAAAAAAAAAATGAAAAAAACGTATGGGGATATCATTCCCAGGAACTCTCATGTCAAATTTCATAAAGATCGGTCCAGTAGTTTAGTCTGAATCGCTCTACACATACACACACACAGACAGACACACACACACACACACGCACATACACCACGACCCTCGTCTCGATTCCCCCCTCTACGTTAAAACATTTAGTCAAAACTTGACTAAATGTAAAAAAGACGACACTGAGTTAAACAATTCACTTACTGGTCAACAGTGTGAACTTTCAGCACAGACAATGGAAACTTCGATGTTTTTTCCCCCTTCTGATTGAATGACTTTGGTACAATCATCTGTCATCAATGAACTCATCATTCTTCCCACCAGTCCAGACACCTTCCCACCAATTGCAGACTTGTTTGTTATCTGAGCGAATAAAAGTCAATATAAATACATGTCATGTGCACAGGAATGAGAACAAGGATTCTCAGTTAGGCACAAAAAAAAAAAAAAATAGGTGTGGTTACGGTAACATAGCCAAAATAAAATAGGGTAGGAAGGTAGGCAATCACTTTTTTTTTGTTTAAACTTTTTTTTCTAACGTGTACAAATTAAACCTAGTTGACAGGGAAATAAGTGTGCGACTCGGGCGCTTTCGCTTTCATTGCGTTTTCTGCACTCGTTTATTTGGGGTTTTTTGGTTGTTTTTTGACAAATGTAATAAAAAGTTATAGGGTCGGCCCAAAAAAATAGGGTAGGTCGGGTTACCGTAACCACACCTATTTTTTTTTTAGGCCTTATCACAAAAACAAAAACAAACAAGCACAGAATGACAACATGTTTTCCTAAATGTTATTAAACTTAAACTTAAAGACAGAAAAGTTCATCATACCAGTCCATCACTGAAACAGAAACGGTTGATATATGAATTTATATGAGTGTGTGTGTGTGGGTGGGTGGGTGGGTGGGTTGTGGGTCTGTTGCAAGCAATAATTATACATGTACCAAATTGTACTCACTGTTTTCAAAGCTGATAATTGTAAACCTTGATGGGTTGTCCCCTTCCAACTGCATGCTTTGGTACAGCCATCCTTCAGACTGTGGCCCCCTCCCATTGCCACCTCTCTCTCTCCGATTGTAGACAGGATTTTTTTCATCTGAAAGAAATAATGTCCAATTAATACGAATTTGCACAAAGGACTGGAAACAGAATTGAAAGTAATTCTGATTTAACCAACAAATTTACAAAAGCACATTGATAGATTATTTTCCCTAATATGTTCCAACAGACAGTTGAGTAATTACAGGTCACCAGAAAGGTCCACCACTGAAACAGGTACAGTTCAAATTGGAGTTTGTGTGTGTATGTAATGTATACATGTGGAAAGGGGTGGGGTGGGATGGGGGATGCGTGTGTACATGTGTGTGTGTGTGTTTTGCAAGCATTACACAACTGATTATATAATAATTACACAACAAATTGTTCTGTCAGTTACATTGAAAACTCATTTAAAAAACCCACTTACTGTTTTCCAATGCAAACCTTCAGCTTGTTGAAGAATGGAAATTGGTTTTGCCTTTTCCCATCCAAATGCGATGAACGGCCATGCCATCAATCAGCTCACTTTTCTTTTGACCAGTTAAGGCACCTCCCCACCAAATGCAGACAGTTTTTTTGTGGTATAAATCTGAAAGAATAAAAGCTATTTATTATGCACAACAGAATCATAAAACTAAAAGGATTCTTAGTTAAAATCACCATTTCAGGCAACAACAACAATAAAGAAAAACAGCAAACACCTAAACACACACACGGTGACACACACACAGTGACACACACACACACACCTAAGAAACAAAGCAAACTTTTTAGTCTCATCAGTCATGTATTCCAAGAGATAAAAAATACATCTGATCTAGTCTCAATAATTAGCAAATTTATCTATCTTCCAAGTTCCATAGGCAATACGAATACTCACTCAAAGTTTGTAAAAATCTTGAAACCAGTCCAGTTATGTCTTGCGCCTTCGGTCTTAGAATTGGACTGTCCAGTCTGGTTCGTTTCTGTTGGTGTATCATAGTGCTCTTGCAAAGTTCTGCCAGTGCCAGTTCCCAATCTTCCTCATCAGCACAACTTGCCGTTACGTCCTTTGATAACTAGAAACGAAAATTCTGAGTGACCTCCCTTGATCGCCAAGGGACATTACTCTCAGTCTCAAACTTTTCACTGTGGAACTGGAATCGAAATTAAAAAAAGTTTCTGTAACAGTTTTTAACACGCTAGCAACTTCAAAGTCAGTGTGACTGCTGATACATGTATAAGATAACATGCTACACTTCAGCATATCAGGAATACACACTACAGATCTTGTGACGCTGAGGCGAATGGCAAATGGAACTTTCAGCACTGAAGAAATTCAGGTAATGTTGTGATTCATAGTTCACGATCCGTTGGCATTGTGATTGTTGACTTATTTTTCATACGAGTCACAAATATCAAAGCAATATCATGCATAACGATTGGAAAGGTGGATTTCTCTCTCTTTCTTTCCTGCCTTCTGTCTCTTTCTTTCTCTGTTTCAGTCTCTCTCTGTGTCTTTCTGTCTCTAGACTCTCTCTCTCTCTCTCTCTCTCTCTCTCTCTCTCTCTCTCTCTCTCTCTCTCTCTCTCTCTCTTTCTCTCTCAATCTGAAAATTTCTCTCTCTCTCTCAATCTGATACTTTCCACACATGTGCACCCAGGGCACTTACTGTTCAATCTTACAGCTTCAGGTCAAATGCATTACTGTACCGTAAATAAGAGATCTCAGGAGAGGCATGGGGAGTAATTTTCGAAAATGATCTATTCAAAGACACTTAAAACAAGGTTTGATTGACAACTGCTCTCTCCCTCCCCCCCTTCCCCCCATTCCCACTCTCTATCTCTAGAGCTGTCTTCATTAACAAGTAAAGATTTGAGTGTGTTTAGACTATTGTAATTAATGCAATTCACACATCAATGCTTTCATTGCAGGGTGGGAGGAATTACCATGAGGATGGAACAGAAAGCATTCACAGGGATGTAAACTACAAGGTACAACCCCGACATTCTGGCTGTTGAGGCCAAGTAAGTGTGTGTCACTGTGTGTGTCACTGTGTGTGTGTGTGTGTGTGTGTGTGTGTGTGTGTGTGTGTTTGCAGGTAAAATCCTTGTTTAACGCTAAGATGAATGTTCCAGCAGTCATATTATTATATAACAGAAAATCATATTTGAGAGAAGGCAGTGTTATTGTCAGGCCTCAGCATAGGGTCATTGATACATGTAATTCTTGGCTGGTCGGCCATCACATCATTTCGACATGTAGGAGGTCTTCTGACAGAACAATTTGTTGTAGCTGGGACATCTTTACCTATACATATTTTTAGTCAAGGTCCAACTGACATTCCATTGTCTTAGTCTGGGGAACATTTTTGGGAAGGTGTTCTGTGTGTGTGTAGGTGGGGTGGGGGTGGACGGGTGGGTAGGGCTGTTGTCCGTGCCAGGCAGCATTGACATAGAGCATTTCATTCAAACACAGAATGATGCTATCAAAGTTAGCAAATTCACAGAAGTAAATTCAACAATATTGGCATTATGCAAAGACAATTTAAACCTTATTTACCTTCAGTTCTATGTTCAGCAAAGAACACCAACAAAGAAGACATAATTATAGTGTTTACACTGAAGTTCTCAAATAACACTGAATTCTTTATGTTTTAAGATTGTTGCATTCTTTGTCTTTGCAGGTGTCATAGCATGTGGAGCAGATCTTCAAAGTCGCCTATTGCAGACATGTCATCGTCTGCACTGGTTGTATCAACAACTTTTTCCATGGCTACTGCTGCAGATTTAACAAATATATCGTCTGCTGCAAATTCAACAACTTCTTTGTCTGTTGCTGCTGCAAACTTAACAACTTCTGTGTCTGCTCCTGCTTAAAATTCAACAATTCTTGTTGACTGGTGCTGCTGCAAAGTGAATGACTTCTTTGTTTGCTGCTGCAGATTTAACAAGTATATCGTCTGCTGCAAATTCAACAACTTTTTTGTCTGCTGCTGCTCCTGCTGCAAACTTAACAACTTCTGTGTCTGCTCCTGCTTAAAATTCAACAATTCTTGTTGTCTGGAGCTGCTGCAAAGTGAATGACTTCTTTGTGTGCTGCTGCAGATTTAACAAATATATCGTCTGCTGTAAATTCAACAACTTCTTTGTCTGCTGCAGATACTACACATTCAACAACTTCTGTGTCTGCTCCTGCTTCAAATTCAACAAGTTCTTTTTATCTGCTGCTGCAAAGTGAGCGACTTCTTCCTCTGCTGGTGGTGTTGCAAATAACCTCATATTTCCTTGTCTCTTGTGGCATCATTTTGGATGTATAATATATATATCTGCAAAGAACTTTTTAAACCCAAAAGATGGAATAGAATTGGTAAATTTCTAGGTACAGAACCTAAAAGTGTGGTATATATCCAAACTCACTTCTAGAAACTTTAGAACTGATTCAACTTTTGACATTTTTATCATGGTTTTATTTTTTATTTTTTATATTGTGGAAATATCAAGGAATGATGAATAAATGTTTACAACATATTGTCAAAACATGTTTCTAATGGTTTTATTTATTTTTCTTGTTTTGTTTTATGTTAGCATGTACACTCTTTGGCTCAAAATATGAGACCTGGCCAGTACCATCCTTGCAATGAGACAGAGATAAAAATTAAAAAAATCAACAGCCTGCATGCTCTCCGGATTAAGTAATACAACAAGATCATATAGCGTTAGCTGCAAAGTTAACCGTTCTCACCAAAAACCTTTTTCAAACTTTGATTTGACTTTACATGTTGGTGTTTGCTTGTCTTTTTTTAACATGGTTTTAGCTACATATATAACACTACAACAACAGCAGACAGAAAAGACTATGGGAAATGCATCTTCAAATAAGAAAAAAAATTTAAAAAGCAAAATAAAAAATTAAATAAAATTATTTTCCTTATGATTCGTTTGATTATGTTTTTTGGGGGGTTCTTTTTAATGTTTGCACTCAACGTGAAAAATACGTTCAAACAGCCATTGTATTATACTTTTATTTTGGTCAAATTGATATTAGCGGTAAACGTTAAATTAACGTTAATTTAACGTTATATTATGGTTTTATTTTGGTTGAATTAACGTTAAATGTTAACGTTAATTTAACGTTTATCTTGATGAGCAAACTAACCTAAATCTAACGTTAATTTAAGGTTAGCCATAAAACATGAAATAAACGTTAGCCATAAAACATAAAACTAACGTTAATTTAACGTTACATTATTGTAATTTTTTTTATTATTTTTTTTTACAAATAAATTTTTTTGAAACGTTTGTTTTTGATATAATATGTCAATTTTATTTTTTTTACATTTTTATTTTTTTCAAAATTTTTTTTTCAAATTTTTTTTTTGTTGCTTGTTATTGTTAATGTCAATGTTACCACCACAACAATAACAACATTTTTTTTTTTTTTTGTTGTTTTTTTTGCTTTTGCTTTGATTTTGAACGGTTATGTGTCAACGTTTATTTAACGTTTTTTTAACGTTTCAGTGCAAACCGTTTTTTTGTGTGTTTTCGGGCAAACGTTAAATTAACGTTTGAAATTGGTTTGATTTTGAACGGTTATGTGCCAACGTTAATTTAACGTTATTTTAACGTTTCAATGCAAACCGTTTTATATTGGTTTTCAGGCAAACGTTAAATTAACGTTTAAAAATGGTTTGATATTGAACGGTTATGTGTAAACGTTTATTTAACGTTATTCTAACGTTTCAATGCAAACCGTTTTATATTGGTTTTCAGGCAAACGTTAAATTAACGTTTAAAAATGGTTTGATATTGAACGGTTATGTGTAAACGTTTATTTAACGTTATTTTAACGTTTCAATGCAAACCGTTTTATATTGGTTTTCAGGCAAACGTTAAATTAACGTTTAAAAAAGGTTTGCCATGAAAACCGTTTGCTTGCTAACGTTAATTTAACGTTAATTTAACGTTTGCTTTAGAACCGTTTTTCTGCTAACGTTAATTTAACGTTAATTTAACGTTTAATGCTAACCGTAAACCAAAATCTAACCATGCAAACGTTAAATTAACGTTAAATTAACGTTAGCATGCTATCAGGGCACAGCACGATCCCCTTGACGTCATTTGGTTGAAAGTGAATGTGATGCACGCCTCATGGTTGAAACACTGCCTCTCGCAATCTCGGAGCGAAACCCCATGTGCCTCAAACACCAGTTGGTCTGTGAAGGTGACGTCATCCACATGGACACGAGTATATGACGTCATCTTGGAGATAGTTTCTTGAGTGTCGTCCCACCCGCAAGTTGACTGATGTAGTATTTCCGATGACGTGGTAGGGGTAGTGACATCAGGTGTTAAAATCTGAGCCATTGGTGCACTGACAATTAGCAGCCAAAACGCCCATCAGCAGCGTGCAGACTTCTGTCATTTTCATCTTTAGAGAAGAATTTGCAGTGTGATGACTTTCTTTGCCACAAGTCAAGTATTCTCCGAATAGAGTTTTTGTGTTAGTTCATTGAGAAAAAAAAACCGCACACAAAATCTTCTATCTTCGCAGCAAAAGGGTCAAGTAGAGGTAATGTTTGAGAGAGTGGCGTCAAAGGCCGAGGTCCAACAGGCCAGAAATCCCATGGGTATAGGCGGAGCCTCTTTCCTGGGATTGGTGGCTGAGTGGCAGGTCTCGCGTTACTCTCAACTACCAGAGCTGTCTATTTTTGACCACAGCGGTCAGTAAGCGTGAGAAGATAACACAGCTGCGCTGCGCCGCGCCCGCTCGTCAGCTGTGAAACCATACGCTACGGATAACGGGTTTTGGTGCTAGTACTGAAGATTTGTGAGTCAGTGTGTGTGTGACTGACGATTTTATTCATTCCTCGTAATAGTAGCAGTAGTAGTAGTGTGTGTGTGTGTGTGTGTGTGTGTGTGTGTGTGCGCGTGTGCGTGCATCTAATTTATTAATCCATCTCTCACTCTATCGCGATAAAAACACACACACACACACACACACACACACAAACATACACTGACACACACATGCGCGCGCATGTTCTCACGTATACCTTCTTTCATTTCAATAACCTATAAATAAAGAGAAAAAAAAGAGTTTGAATCAGTGAGCTTGTAAACAAACTTTTAATCGTATTGTGTGTGCTCGTATGACGTTAAAAACATCCTGGCGGGAAATGCGGTACAACATCAAAGGTCAATTCAAAATAATAGTAGGGTACAAAAAGGTTGTTGGACACACACACACACTTCTCTCTCTCTCTCTCTCTCTCTCTCTCTCTCTCTCTCTCTCTCTCTCTCTCTCTCTCTCTCTCTCTCTCTCTCTCTCTCTCTCTCTCTCTCTCTCTCTTTCTGACAAAGTTCAGGCAAGCAAACCAAAATGGATTTCTAAAATGTGCTGGGACCAGTCTAAAGATCAGAGCTTCTTGGAGACTTGGTATAGAGATGATTTACATGATTTGTGTGAACAAGCTTTTATTGTTGTAGACTATGATGTAGATGAAGCATTGAAATTGTTTACTGATGCATTGTTGTCAGCGAGTGAGTGTATGAGAAAGAGGGTTTTGGTAGGAGGCGGACAGCAGCGTAGGCCTGCGTTATGGTTTGACGATGATTGTCAAACGGCGAAGACTGTTGCACGGCAACGCTTGACTGATTATAGACTTAGTAAATCAGATACAGACCGCGAACTTTATGTACAAGCACGGAAACAGTATAAGACGTTAACCAAAACAAAGAAAATAAGCTATAGCCGTAATAAAGCTTTACATCTGGCTTCTTTGGGAAAAGATGGGAAATTATTTTGGAAGGAAGTAAAGCAGTTATCGGGAAGAAAAAAGTCAGGGATTTCTAAGGAGGTTACTGATGCACAGTGGTTTGAACATTTTCAGCAGCTATTTAATGTTGACGTTGTAAGGCAAGCGGAGAGAGAGGGAGAGGGTGGGCAGGCTGGTGCAAGGGAAGTAACCGATGATATATGTGCCGACTTGAATGCAGTAATTACAGAATCTGAGGTTTTAGAAGCCATTAGAAATTTGAAAAAAGGAAAAGCATGTGGTAGCGACGAAGTTCTAGCGGAAATGTTAAAGTTAGTTGCTGATACTGCTGTCCACTTCCTCACAAAATTATTTAATATCCTGTTTGACCAGGGCATTTATCCGGATGAATGGGCAAAAGCTATTATTGTTCCAATCTTTAAAAAGGGTGATCCCAAGTTAACTGCGAATTATCGCGGGGTTTCATTACTTAGTTTAGTCAGTAAATGTTATACTTTTGTTTTGAATAAGAGATTAGTGAAATGGACGGAAGAACATAAAAAACTAACAGAATCTCAGGCTGGTTTTAGGCGTGGTTATTCCACCGTGGATCATATCTTTACATTAAAGGCTGTTGTTGATAAATGTTTTGCAAAGAGAGGATGTAAATTATATGTATGTTTTGTGGATCTACGCCAGGCATTTGATTCTGTTCAAAGAGAACCACTGTTTGACAGTTTGATGCAGTATGGTATGAATGGAAAATTTATGAAAGCAATAGTTGCCATTTATCAAAATGTTTTGTCATGTGTGAGGATTGAAGACAGAATGACTGATTTTTTTGAGTGTCCAGTTGGGGTCCGTCAAGGTTGTATTTTAAGTCCACAAATTTTTTCCCTTTTTATAAACGAGATAGCTAACTCTGTGGAAAACGGTGGAATGCATGGCATTCAGTTTTTGCCCGGCCTTGTCGAATTATTTATTTTACTTTTTGCGGACGACCTAGCTCTCCTCTCTGACACAGCACTGGGATTACAAAGGCAGATTAATGTTTTAAACGATGCATGTAAAAGACTGTACCTAAACATTAACATTGATAAAACCAAATGTATGGTATTTAGAAAAGGGGGGTTTTTGGGTAAGAATGAAAAATGGTATTTGAATGGAAAATTGCTTGATGTTGTTAATGAATATAATTATTTAGGTTTTGTGTTTACTACAAAAATGAGTTTGAAAAGGGGAGTTGATTTTTTAGCGGTGAAAGGGAGGCGAGCATGCATTGACTGTATTAGACACGTTAGAAAACTGAATGATATCTCCAAAAGTTGTTTTTTCAAAATTTTCGATTCCCAGGTGCAATCCATATTAATGTACTCTTCCGAAATGTGGGGTCTCCAAAGATTAGACAATATAGAAAAGGTTCACACACTTGCATGTAAAAGGTTTTTAAGTGTTCCTCTTAAAGTATCCAACAAGTTTGTGTATGGAGAACTGGGACGCTACCCTCTGTACATCAACAGTGCAGTAAGGTGCATAAAATATTGGCTGAAGCTGTTGACACTAGATATATCCAGAATTCCCAGACAGGCATACTTAATGTTAAAAAACCTGGACGAGCGAGGTAAAACATGCTGGGCAACACATGTAAAGAATACATTGTTTAGCACGGGGTTTGGATATGTTTGGTTGCAACAAGGGGTGGGGTGTGAAAAAACATTTATTTCTTTATTTAAACAGAGAATGGCTGATATGTATTTGCAGGAATGGAATGGTTCCATTATAAGTAATGACATTTATCAAAACTACCGATTATTCAAAACAGTTTTTGAAAGTGAGAAGTACTTTGATTTCATTGACAAAAAATGTTTCCGCGATTGTTTGACCAAATTGCGTCTGGGTGTGTTGCCTATTGGAGCTTCGTGTTTTAGAAGAACATTTGGAAGGGACAGGAATATTTTATGCAAGCTCTGTGATGTTGTGGAAGACGAAAAGCACTTTGTATTTGATTGTCCATTGTATGCAAACGCCAGGGCTAAGTTTCTAAATACAAGATATAACTCATTAAATTTTGTGAATATTCTCCGCAACGGCTCATCATCTGATATTCGTAGATTAAGCATTTACTTGTTTATTGCTCTAAAAACTCGCCTGGAGTTTACTGAAAACATAGCTCAAGACGACTGATTGTGACTGTATTACTTTACCGTGTACGTTTAGTTTTGTATCTTTGTTGCTTTGCCGCTGTATGTGTTTAGTTTTGTATCTTCGTGTTGCTTTGCCGCTGTATGTACTTTTGACTTGTATTTTTGTTTGTAACGACCCTATTCTAGGGGCTAGAGGCCTGAAGAATAAATGATGTTCTTGTTCTTGTTCTTGTTCTCTCTCTCTCTCTCTCTCTCTCTCTCTCTCTCTCTCTCTGTTTTACGCGGAAAAAGCGTAACACTGATGCAGAACAGTAATACATGCCGGGGAGTGAATGTAAACGTAATAACATAGGTTAAAGTACAGCTATAATATTATTGCATCATGTACACTTGGGAGTGTATTATTGTTCTTCACACTGTGAGATTACTTCTGCAGTACACAACACTCTTCTCATGCAGTCACTAAGATAAGTATGCTTACTACCGAGATTAGTGGCAAACCCTGTTCCAGAACATCATCAATGCACACAATGTCGAAACAGTTCATTTTAGTTAAAGCTGTCTTTAACGTTCGATTATTCGCCTTGACAAACATAATATCATCAGCGCACAGCCACGAACACTAGTATTTGGACATGTCAAATGTATTCTTGCACAAAACGACGCCAGATGCTGGTACGGTATTGGTATGTACATGCCTTGAGCGTTTTCTTCTGCATACGACCTTTTTGATACACTGATGTGATGGGCCACTCATTGCAACGAGCGGGTCCCGTTATCTTGTTGACACAACTGTGTAACAGAAAGTGCCAGCAGATGCTTTGGCAGGGCTGGCATGCGTCTGGACCCCCTGAATTCAGTTACTGTTTACAGAGCTAAATCTGTTGACCAGACACATTTTACTAGGAAGTCCTTAGTCAAGAATTTGGCGCGAATATTTAACTCTATGTCATGTTGGTTGATCGTTTTCCGGCACTAAGGGTTATCCCATTGTGAAGGGTGGGGTAGAGCCTCCTACATTGGACATGTTGGAACTCCTTGCAAGTGCAATTCATGGTATGATGCAGATGCTTCTTTACCCATCCAAATTGGATTCTTCCAAACGGTCAGCTGGTCGACGAATCTTGCAGGCGAAGAGAAGAAAATTTGGAGGGAACCGTTATTCTAAGCCGTGAAGCAAGCGTTCGGTGTGTGTGCGCGTGCGTGCGTGTGTGTGTGTGTGCGTGTGTGTGTGTGTACATGTGTGTGTGTGTGTGTGTGTGTGTGTGTGTGTGTGTGTGTGTGTGTACTTTTAACATTGTACGCTAAGTTTTGCTTAGTGCTTGGGTTCTTGGTGTTATGTCTCAGTTAAATGTATGCTTTGTATGCTTGTTGATTTGTGCTAGTTTATTCTATAATGAATTTGTAAAGCGCCTGGAGCCTGGTGTTATGTCTCAGTTAAATGTATGCTTTGTATGCTTGTTGATTTGTGCTAGTTTATTCTATAATGAATTTGTAAAGCGCCTGGAGCCAATTGATGGGACTCGCGCTATAGAAAAGTTATTTATTATTATTATTATTATTATTATTACAAAGGTTTTTCATCATGGCTGAGAAAAAAAGATTCGTTGTGACTGTGGAACTTTCGTCGGATGAATTAGACAGGTTGGAGGCATTTTTCCAGCAAAGTGATGTTGACTCTGATATTTCTGTTGATACTGATTCTGCGGGATCGACTAGTTATTCACAAATGTCGGAATGTGCAGCAAACCAGGACCCGCCTTTTTATATTCCCGCGCTGGAGGGACGAGAAAGGTGTCCGTTTTGTTTTGCACAGCCCTGTGTGACGCATGAGGACTTTCGTCAAGGATGGTGGCCGATGGAAAATGTTGAACCACACCGGAAAAATCATCTGTACAGAAAAGACCTGTACAGAAGATACTGGACAATGCTTTACCATCGAGGAGTCTGGAATCTACCTGAATACATTGTGAAGAAAGAGAACGCATTGGAGCTCGCAGACACAGAAGGAAATTTGTATGGAGTAAAGATAGAGACAAACGCGACATCATGCCGAACTGTGTGATATCTCTTAAACGGACATGGTTCCCAAATCCAGCTTGCACCGCCTA
>NC_090248.1:59112568-59115068 GCF_037325665.1 Littorina saxatilis | reverse complement strand
CACCACGACCCTCGTTTCGATTCCCCCTCTATGTTAAAACATTTAGTCAAAACTTGACTAAATGTAAAAAACAAAGGCAAAACAACTTAAATCCACACAAAAAAGAACCAAAAAAAAGGAAGCGACCTATAGGCCTACCGACCCTAAATTGTTTGGCTTTGTCTTCTGACAAAAATATTCTTCTTTCGTTTTTTCCTTTCTTTTTTACATTTAGTCAAGTTTTGACTAAATGTTTTAACATAGAGGGGGAATCGAGACGAGGGTCGTGGTGTATGTGTGTGTGTATGTGTGTGTGTGCGTGTGTGTGTGTAGAGCGATTCAGAGTAAACTACTGGACCGATCTTTATGAAATTTGACATGAGAGTTCCTGGGTATGATATCCCCGGATGTTTTTTTCTTTTTTTCGATAAATGTCTTTGATGACGTCATATCCGGCTTTTTGTAAAAGTTGAGGCGGCACTGTCACACCCTCATTTTTCAATCACATTGATTGAAATTTTGGCCAAGCAATCTTCGACGAAGGCCGGACTTCGGTATTGCATTTCAGCTTGGTGGCTTAAAAATTAATTAATGACTTTGGTCATTAAAAATCTGAAAATTGTAAAAAAAACATTTTTTTATAAAACGATCCAAATTTACGTTCATCTTATTCTTCATCATTTTCTGATTCCAAAAACATATAAATATGTTATATTTGGATTAAAAACAAGCTCTGAAAATTAACAAAATTAACAATTATGATCAAAATTAAATTTTCGAAATCAATTTAAAAACACTTTCATCTTATTCCTTGTCGGTTCCTGATTCCAAAAACATATAGATATGATATGTTTGGATTAAAAACACGCTCAGAAAGTTAAAACGAAGAGAGGTACAGTAAAGCGTGCTATGAAGCACAGCGCAACCGCTACCGCGCTAAACAGGCTCGTCACTTTCACTGCCTTTTGCACTAGCGGCGGACTACGTTCAATTTCATTCTGTGAGTTCCACAGCTTGACTAAATGTAGTAATTTCGCCTTACGCGACTATTTTTTTTGTTTTTTTTTGTTTGGGGGGGGGGGGGGGGGGGGGAGGGGGGAGGGTTCTGATCTGTCACAAAATGACGCGCTCTGCTTACCCCGGCATTCCCAGACAGCCGATTGCCAGAGAGGCGGGCAGGTCACCGAAGTCGGGCAGCTTGCGTACCAGCGGTCCGAGGCGGCTGGCCTCCTCCGGCTTGGGAACTACAGTCAGGGATCGCCACCCCAGGTACGACAGGACCAGCGTACCCTCTGGGTAGGCCGGGTTGTTGCTCACCTTTACTCTAAGATAAACAGATAGATAAGTAAGTAGGTAGGTAGAGAAGTAGATACATACATACATAAATACATAGATAGATACATAGGCAACAACAACAACAACAACAACAACAACAACAACAACAACAACAACAACAACAACAACAACAACAACGTGTCCGTGGTAAGAGTTACGTATGCGTATGAAAATAAAACAATAAATCCTACATCACTCAGTTTATATATTCCATTCACAAACACGCAGTTACCTATCAGGACATCTTACTTGGCAATTTATTCGCACACACATTTACCCAACAGATAATCCACCTGGCAACTATGTCTCCGGTCATACATTCACTTCACGCACACACATTTACCCAACAGAGAATCGCAACTGGCAACTATATCTCCGATCATACATTTATTTCAATAACACAGAGTTACCCAACACAGAATCGCACCTGGCAACTTGTTCTCCGATCATTGTCTGGCCAGGCTCCACTCCTGCTCCCCTGAAAAAAATGACAACTAAGAATCGAAGACCAAGCAAGGTATACTTTTTTTCTTATCATACACAAAACAAAACATTCCCTAGAACAAGCTATACAACAGACACATACTGATGAAGGGTGATCATTGATCTTTCTTTTGCTCCCATGGAGTCGCCTTCACGCGGCGGGAGTGTTTCCACAGAGCTACCCCACCCCTTTACTTCTCTTCTTTTGTCTTATTTCTGCCTTACCAGTCCTTTCACCTATATTTCCTTCCAAGAAAACTCTCCCTACTATTCCCTGCAGATTTCCAATTCTTTTCTTGTTGTCTTATTTCTATCTGACTGGATCCATCACCTTTATTTCACTTACCAAAAGTCTTCTTTTCCACATCCTTATTTCTCTGCACCCCGCATGTCGTAAGAGGCGACTAACGGATTATGTTTCTCCTTTTACCCTTGTTTAGTGGTTCTTGTATAGAATATAGTCAATGTTTGTACAGATTTTAGTCAAGCAGTATGTAAGAAATGTTTGGTCCTTTGTACTGGAAACTTGCATTCTCCCAGTAGATTGTACTACGTTGCAAGCCCCTGGAGCAATTTTTTGATTAGTGCTTTTGTGAACAAGAAACACTTAACAAGTGGCTCTATCCCATCTCCCCCCTTTCCCCTATCCCATCTCCCCCCTTTCCCTCGTCGCGATATAACCTTCGTGGTTGAAAACGACGTT
>NC_090248.1:59055068-59107568 GCF_037325665.1 Littorina saxatilis | reverse complement strand
AATGACACCGTGCGATTTCAGCTCTCTGCAAATTACTGCCGTTGATTCTACGATTGTGTGAAAATAAAAGTGTCTGCAGAGAGCTCACTGTGAGATGATGCCCATTAAAATTCTTTTAAGCTGAATAAATACAAAGACATGTCGACATGCCCTACGCTGAATAAATACAAAGACATGTCAACATCACTACGCTGAATCAATACACAAACATTTCGACATGCACTACGCTGAATAAATACAAAGAA
Organism: Littorina saxatilis; assembly: GCF_037325665.1. NCBI lineage: Eukaryota > Metazoa > Mollusca > Gastropoda > Littorinimorpha > Littorinidae > Littorina > Littorina saxatilis. Next base: position 59,107,323 of record NC_090248.1, on the reverse strand, counting down.
CTTTCGACATGCCCTACGCTGAATAAATACAAAGAACTTTCGACATGCCCTACGCTGAATAAATACAAAGACTTTTCGACATGCCCCACGCTGAATAAATATAAAAACATTTCGACATGGCCTACGCTGAATAAATACAAAGACATTTCGACATGCCTTACGCTGAATAAATACAAAGACATGTCGACATGCCCTACGCTGAATAAATACAAAGACATGTCGACATGCTCTACGCTGAATAAAAACAAAGACATGTCGACATGCTCAACGAGCTTTTGCAGCGCAACTGCTGCGGTTTCAAGCAGCATTATGTAACAAACTATTTATTATTTCGTTTGAATTCATTCAAGTAATGTACACTACATGGGTGTTTAAATGTTCCCGATGTGTTGATTGCCTGCATACTAACTGGAATGATCCTGTTGGTGGTCAGCAGCAACGAGACTTTTAGGTCAAGTAGACATTAAATGATGTTAGAAACTCCATTGAGAGGCACGACTGTTTTGTGACTGTGCAAAGATGGAATGACAATGTGTGTTAAGCTCTCTGCCTAAATCGGCCGATAAATATGCGATCGTCGACAACATGACTCCATTATGAAGATAAACAATCATTTCTATTCCACATTCATTCGTTCAGACGATTGTGCAAAGTTGAGAATGTTTGTAAATTGTAAAATAAGACGTATCAAAAAGACCGGAGATTCAGGCTACTGTCCGATAATGCAAGCACATTACCCGCAACTAAATCGTAAAGGTCTGGAAGCAAAACATTTAAACGCACGCGGGTTTTCCTAAACGGCTAAATCACATTCACTTTCATGAACAAACAATACGATTTTTAACTTGCGCATTAAAAAACATCGATGTTGTTTGTCAATGGCATGGTGCTGCACAATATCTATATGTTATCTAGAACGCATGATGACTCACATGCATTCTGCCAGATCTGTGGACATTATTGATGGGGAGGGAGTTGTTGAAAATCACACTTTGGCTGTGCGTGCAATAGTTGGAAAGTTTGATATGGTGTCCTTTATGTCAATGTGTGAGTTAATTTGATTTATTTAGTTTGGTTTGGTTGTTTGCTTGTTGCAAATTGTTGTGAGAATGACAAAGGTTACTATCATAATCAACGCTACAACCACTTCCACCAGCATAACCATCAACAACATCATAATCACAATCACAATCACAATCACAATCACCATCATCATCACCATCATCATCATCATCATCATCATCATCATCACCACCGTCAGAAGAAGACGACGTAGACGAATAAAGACAAGAAGAACAAGAAGAAGAAGAACGAGAAGACGATTAATAACCAACCATCCATTCTTGAATGACAAAATTAACAACAAAATAGACACTGTCACGTTTCAATATATCACTTAAGGTGATTATGAACCGGTTAATTACTACTAATTAACTAACCACACCACGATCCACTCTCGCAGTCATACAATTAAATAGAGTCAACAAAAGTATAAGTTTCAGACGCCTGTTTATGTATAAACTCGCCACCTCCCTCGAGCCTTCACTCAAAATATGTTCCTTTTACGTTCTCAACACGTAAAAAAACCCGTGATCACTGACAAAATGCCAGTAGTATATAGAAAATTATAGTAACACGCTGATCCCGTGTAAATACAGTCAAATGAGAATGTTCTGTTCAAAAGCTCTAGTTCATGCAGGGGTCTCACACCCCACGTTGTCACTACTCCAATGAAATCACAGATAAGAAAAGACAACGGTGGTCAACGGGGTGCGTAAGACACGGTGCACTTAGCTTTCTTTCTGCCGGTATGCTGGTTAGCCGGTTTGCTGGTTAGCCGGTTTGCTGGTTAGCCGGTTTGCTGGTTAGCCGGTTCGCTGGTTAGCCGGTCTGCTGGTTAGCCGGTTAGCGTAGCTTCCTCAGGTCCCAGCTCCAACGTCTGCAGCTAGCAGTGTCCCGCCAAAGGCAGCCGTGCAGAAGTTGCAGGAAAACGAAACGAACGAAGGCTGCAAACAGAAAGCATCGGTGCACTAAACATGTCAGCTACCCCTCACCCACCACCTTAAAACATGTCATCTTTAAATATCTCATCGAGCACGTGGGCCTGCACAAAATGGACTTTTTACAACAACAAAACAGTCATTTTCCGTCCTTCTCTCCCTATCTGCAAAAACCATATACAGATTAGTATTTTAGCGTCACAGAGAGTAAATTATGCGCTAACCTGGAAAGAACAACAGAGAGTATTTCATTCCACAACACAGACTCATCAACAGCGTTAAATAATGATTTATTACCTCAAAAGCCTATGATTGTACTCTCAATGGAAGCAAAGTCCGCCTCCTCCCTGGAGCAGCCTCTGTTCGTCAACAGTGACCAAAAACCTCCAGAACCCCTTGTCGAATCCTTATGCGAAAGCCATCGCCGACGAAGGAATGTTGACGACTTGTCCTCAGCAAAACAGGTGCAGTGAGAAAGTAATAACAGGTGGAAGCTCCCCTAGAGTGCCGAATACAATATTCGGTGAAAATCCATCATACTCTAGAAACTGTGTATTAGATCCTTCCCCTACTGCCGCTGGGTGTCAAGTGCGTCGTCCTTTGAGTCTCTGACAGACCACCTAGCCAAATACACGTGACTGACCTTGTCACCAAACCAGCCCAGCTATACACAATTCTGCCTCCCAAGCAGAAAAAAAGACACGAGAAACTCGATCCGCGAAAATCCCGTGCGCGCTGTCAGCGAAAAACCGTCAGCCCTGTGACAGCAAAAACCCCCGCTGTGAAACTCGTGCGTTACAAAACATCCGTGTTCATTGAGCACTGTCAGCAAACTCTGCTGTAGCCCAATATCACGCACAGGCGCTTTCTATCATACATTGACCCAGAACAGGCACTCCACTGAGTGACGCTTTCTTGGTCTCTGTCACCCGATCGTGACACACCTCCCCTCTTCAAGACGAAACCTCGGTTTCGCTCACAGTCATGTTCTCCTCTACAGCCCGAGAGAGAAAGTCAGCTCCAACATTGTTGGCGCCCGGAATGACGCGTACCGTGAATTGGTACGGTTGGAGAATCAACGCCCAGCGCATAAGTCTGGCGTTTGCCAACCTTGCAACCTGAAGATATTGCAGAGGTTGATGGTCTGTTTCCAGACAGAAAGGTCGTCCGTACAGGTACGCTTCGAACTTCTGGATGCCCCAGACAATGGCGAGACACTCGCGTTCAACCGTTGCATACGCTGCCTCGGCCGAGGTCAGCTTACGGCTGGCGAAGCAAACAGGGTGCAAAAACCCCTCTGTCTCCTGAAGCAACACTGCCCCAAGTCCCTTCCCTGAAGCGTCTGTCCTCAGCACGAAGTCCTTGTTCAGGTCTGGTAGTCGGAGAATAGGCTGACTGGTGAGTCGCCTCTTCAGGGTGTTGAATGCGGAGCTGCATTCCTCAGTCCACACTACAACGGTCGGTTGTAGTTTCTTGGTAAGGTTGGTCAGTGGTAGTGCGATTTCGGCAAAGTGCGGGATGAAGCGTCTGTAGAAGCTGGCTAGGCCCAGGAAAGACCTGACTTCTTTCTTCGTGCGCGGTGGCTCCGCCTCCCGAATCTTCTGGATCTTGTCGTCCTCTGGAACGAGCAATCCCTCGCCGACAACATGACCCAGGAAAGACAATTCCCGAAATCCCAAGTAGCACTTGGACGGTTTAGCTCCCAGATTTCCGTCCTTCAACCTTCCGAACACGTCGCGCAGGGCGTCGAGATGTTCAGTCCATGTCTCTGTCGCGATCAGCACATCGTCGATGAAACTGCTGATGTCCTCGCGCTTCAATGGTTCCAAAAGTTTCCTCATCATGCGAGTGAAGACGGCACCTGCATTCTGTAGACCAAAAGGCATGACTGTCCACTGGAACTGGCCGAATGGAGTGGTAAATGCAGTCTTTGGGCGATCTTCCTCGGCAACTGGAATTTGCCAGTATCCCTTGGTGAGGTCTAATTTTGAAAAATACTTGGCCTTGGCCAAGTGACTGAAGAGGTAGTCCACATCAGGCATGGGTTCCGCGTCAAACGCCGTAATCTTGTTCAGCTTCCGGTAGTCGACACAGAACCTGACGCGTCCATCCTTCTTCTTCACAAGCACAATTGGTGAACTGTAGGGAGAGTTCGCTGGCTCGATGACGCCCAACTTCGTCATGTCGGCGATTTCCTTCCTGACCACCTCCTTCTGGGCATGAGGCATGGGATACTGCTTCGTCCTCACTGGCTGTTTCTCCAGCAAGTCGAAGGTAAACTCCTCTAGATGCGTCTGAAGTGGTATGTCTGTAAGGACCCGTGCTGCATCCTTCAGGATCTCTTGCAGGTCCGCCTGCTGGTCGTCCCCAAGTTCAGGTGAGATGTGCACGTCCGTGTGATCCTCACTAGCCTCCAACGGACAAACTGGTACACGTCCTCCTCCCTGTTCTTCCGTTGTCTCGTCCATCACGACAGCAACTGCTTCTGTCACTTTGTCCTTTTCCCCGTAGGCAGTCCTCTCTATGTAGGCGCGCAGCAGGTTGGCGTGGTACAGGCGTGCTTTCCCGTTCATGACGATCCGGTAGTCGTTCTGGCCCACCTTCGCTGTCACCTCAAAAGGTCCTTGCCACTGCAGTTGTAGCTTGTTGTGTTTGACAGGTAGAAGTAGCAACACCCGTTCTCCAATCTTGAAGCTGCGCGGCCGTGCCTTGCGGTCGAATCCTCGCGCGTAACGCTGTGCTGCTCTTCCCAGGTTCTCTTGAGCCAGTTTGCAGGTCTCTTCAATCCTGTTCCTGAGTTCTACGATGTAGGTCGCTGTCGTCTGCACCTCCTCGTCAGCTTCTTCGTCTGTCCAAGCCTGACGCAGGATAGCCATGGGACCGCGTACCTGTCTGCCGTACAACAGCTCGAATGGGGAAAAGCCCAAGCTCTCCTGAGGAACCTCGCGGTATGCAAAAAGCAATGCTGGGATGTACCTGTCCCACGTGCGTGGTTTCTCCTGAGCTAGTTTCCTCAGCATGGTCTTCAAGGTGCCATTGAACCTTTCCACCAGTCCGTTGCACTGAGCATGGTAAGGAGTGGTGAAGTGCTGCTCCAGTGATAGCAGTCGTGCTGCCTCCGCCATCACTCCTCCCGTGAACTGCGTGCCTCTGTCGGTGAGTACCTCTGATGGAATTCCCAGCCGGGACCACATAGTAACCAGAGCCTCAGCTACTCGCGTGGCTTCAATCGATTTCAGAGGGATCGCCTCTGGGTATCGAGTAGCGTAGTCCACCATGGTCAAAATGTATCTGTTTCCGTCCTCAGACGCAGGCAAGATGGGCCCGATGATGTCCACTGCCACCCGACGAAAGGGTTCGTCGATGAGCGGCATCTTCTCTAAGGGGACCTTCCTCACCCTTCCTTTGGCAACCACCTTCTGGCACTTATCGCAGGACGCACAGAAACGTCGGACATCCGTGCAGATGCCTGGCCAGTAAAAGTGGCGCCAGACACGATCCGTGGTCTTCTTGGTACCAAGATGACCTCCCAGAATCGAGTCGTGTGCCGTTGCCATGACACCCTCGCGAAACTCGCGAGGCACGACAACCTGTTTGAATGTACCTTCTTGGTTGCTGAACTCCCGGTAGAGCAACTTCTTGTCCCTGAGGAACTTTGACCTCCCATGCTTCCCGCTCAGCTTCACCTTCCCCGACTTCGCGTGCTCCCGAGGAGTCGCTAATGTCGGATCAGATGCCTGAGCCTTCGCGAGAAGCGCGGGGGTCACGTTCCCCAGGGCAGCTCGTGCAGCAGGTAGGGGTTTGAGAGGTTTGTCCTCTCGCTCCGCCTGTGCCCGCGTGAGCACTGAAATGACGTCGGGAGACCGATAAACGGGAACCTCCCTGGTGACGCCGTCCACAAACTGAACCCGGTTCCCAATGAGCAGGTCGCATGGAGGATCGTCCATGACGACGGCCACAATGGTCCCCGTGAACAACGGTGTTACGACCTTGATCACCGCCGTGTTCAAGTCGTAAGCGTGAGATGCCTCGGCCATTCTCACCCTGATGCTGTCTCCTGTGTAGGCCATAGCTGGAACTAGACTCGCCCGAACCACTATCATGTCTGCCCCTGTGTCCCGCAGACCCTCGCCCTTCACTCCGTTAACGTAGACGTTGCAGTGGGGCTGGAAATGTTTCCTGGAGCACGGAACGCAGAGTTGTGGAATGGTGCATGAGCTCGTGACGTCCCTTAACTCCTCGCTGCCAACAAAGTGTACGCCCTTCTGGTCAGCCTGTCTCTTGTGGCAGTCCTTCTTCACGTGGCCCCGCTTGTTGCAGTAGTAACACTGGATGTCAGTTCTGGAACCTGATCCTTTGTGTCCCTGATCGTCCTTCCCGTCCTTGGGTCCTGAAGAGCCTGAATTTCCCGATTTTCCCGGCCGTGAGCCTGAAGATTTGCCGGAGATCGCCTGGGCGTCCTCGTGTACTCTGATCCAGTCGGCTGCCTCCTGAGTAGTCTTTGGCTGGTGTTCCTGCACGAAGGTCACCACCTCAGGTCGCAGGCTGGACATCAGTTGCTCCATGACAATGAGGTCGGCAAGGTCGTTGACGGTCCAGTCCTTTTCGGCCATCTCCACCCAGCGCCGCAGGTAGAGATTAAGGCGTGCCACAAACTGATGACTCAGCTCGCCGCTCAGTCTCTTGCTGTTACGCAGACGTCGTCGGTAGGCTTCAGCAGTCAGGTTGAAGCGCTGGAGTAACGCCTTCTTAAGTGCCTGATAGTCTCTCGCCTCGTCGTCATCCAAAGCGTTGTAGAGCTGCAATGCGCGTCCTTTCAAGCAGGTGCTAAGGCGGCTAGCCCACGTGGCCTCTTCCCACTTCTGGTCAGATGCAATGCGCTCAAACCGGCGTAAAAAGTCGTCGAGCTCGTCCTTGTCATCGTCGAACGTCGGCAGTCTCGTACGGTCGGCAACAAACGTCGGCGCGCTAGCCTGAGTAAGCGTACCCTTCTCTGCCTGTAGCTTAGCTAGTTCTAGCTGGTGATCGCGTTCGGCCTGTTTGTCCTGTCTGTCACGTTCTGCCTGTCGTTCTTGTCTCTCAAGCTCGTCTTTCTTATCCTGTCGGTCACGTTCGGCCTGTCGTTCGGCCTGTCGTTCCCTTTCTTGTCTGTCTCGTTCATCTTTCTCTTTCCGTTCTTGTCTGTCACGTTCGTCTTGTCGTTCCTGTCTCTCACGTTCGGCCTGTCGTTCTTGTCTGTCAAGCTCTTCTTTTCTCGTCTGTCGCTCTATGTCTTCCTTACGTTCTAACTCCTTGCGCTTAAGCAAACTACGCGCTCTAACGCGTGCGTCTCGCTCTGTCTGTTCCTCGCTACCAGGAGTCTCAAAAGTTAATCTCTTCGTAGGAGATCCCCCTGTAGCCATGGTTAGTTTAGCAAAGCTTTATTACAAAAGTAAGTCTAACGCAGCTATAGCTAGAACACGCGGTGATGAAAGCGGTGGATACAAAAATCCAGTAACCAGAAAATGCAGAAGAAAAATCCAAACGGTGTAGAACAAATCGCGTAGCCTACTTTATGGCTGCTTTTTGCGGTGAAACAAAGTGTTTCCCACAGCCGTGGCCTACTTTATCGGCTGCTTTTTGCGGTGAAACAGAGTGTCTCCCACAGCCTTGGTTAGGACAGAAGTCCTCGGACCCTTCCCCCCCCAAAATTCCAACAAAGTCAAAATATGGAGAAAAATCCAAGTAACCCAAGACGGTAGAAATGTAACCTGTTACAGAATACGAAACAACAATGTAGAGAAAACTGAGTAAAACGAATAACAAATCCGCTAACCCCGCTCAGCTCTCTGCAACGGAAAACTCTGAACGTACAACAACAAAGATTCACAAACAAAGGAAAGGGAGGTAATCACAGTTAGCGCATACAATAACTCACAAATTACAATTTACATTTCCTGCAAGATGTGAATCGCTTAAGGTGTGGTATATGATCAAAACTACACAAAAAAGGGTAGCACCAAGCAGAAAATAAGTCGAGCACTGACGAGATTATCTGCTCTTAGTTATCCTTAATTGGTGGGTCTTTATCAGTTGGAAATTAACTGAGTAAATCCCGGCTTGGCCCCCATGTGTCACGTTTCAATATATCACTTAAGGTGATTATGAACCGGTTAATTACTACTAATTAACTAACCACACCACGATCCACTCTCGCAGTCATACAATTAAATAGAGTCAACAAAAGTATAAGTTTCAGACGCCTGTTTATGTATAAACTCGCCACCTCCCTCGAGCCTTCACTCAAAATATGTTCCTTTTACGTTCTCAACACGTAAAAAAACCCGTGATCACTGACAAAATGCCAGTAGTATATAGAAAATTATAGTAACACGCTGATCCCGTGTAAATACAGTCAAATGAGAATGTTCTGTTCAAAAGCTCTAGTTCATGCAGGGGTCTCACACCCCACGTTGTCACTACTCCAATGAAATCACAGATAAGAAAAGACAACGGTGGTCAACGGGGTGCGTAAGACACGGTGCACTTAGCTTTCTTTCTGCCGGTATGCTGGTTAGCCGGTTTGCTGGTTAGCCGGTTTGCTGGTTAGCCGGTTTGCTGGTTAGCCGGTTCGCTGGTTAGCCGGTCTGCTGGTTAGCCGGTTTGCGTAGCTTCCTCAGGTCCCAGCTCCAACGTCTGCAGCTAGCAGTGTCCCGCCAAAGGCAGCCGTGCAGAAGTTGCAGGAAAACGAAACGAACGAAGGCTGCAAACAGAAAGCATCGGTGCACTAAACATGTCAGCTACCCCTCACCCACCACCTTAAAACATGTCATCTTTAAATATCTCATCGAGCACGTGGGCCTGCACAAAACGGACTTTTTACAACAACAAAACAGCCATTTTCCGTCCTTCTCTCCCTATCTGCAAAAACCATATACAGATTAGTATTTTAGCGTCACAGAGAGTAAATTATGCGCTAACCTGGAAAGAACAACAGAGAGTATTTCATTCCACAACACAGACTCATCAACAGCGTTAAATAATGATTTATTACCTCAAAAGCCTATGATTGTAACTCTCTCAAGGAAGCAAAGTCCGCCTCCTCCCTGGAACAGCCTCTGTTCGTCAACAGTGACCAAAAACCTCCAGAACCCCTTGTCGAATCCTTATGCGAAAGCCATCGCCGACGAAGGAATGTTGACGACTTGTCCTCAGCAAAACAGGTGCAGTGAGAAAGTAGTAACTGGTGGAAGCTCCCCTAGAGTGCCGAATACAATATTCGGTGAAAAACCATCATACTCTAGAAACTGTGTATTAGAACCTTCCCCTTCTGCCGCTGGGTGTCAAGTGTGTCGTCCTTTGAGTCTCTGACAGACCACCTAGCCAAATACACGTGACTGACCTTGTCACCAAACCAGCCCAGCTATACACAATTCTGCCTCCCAAGCAGAAAAAAAGACACGAGAAACTCGATCCGCGAAAATCCCGTGCGCGCTGTCAGCGAAAAACCGTCAGCCCTGTGACAGCAAAAACCCCCGCTGTGAAACTCGTGCGTTACAAAACATCCGTGTTCATTGAGCACTGTCAGCAAACTCTGCTGTAGCCCAATATCACGCACAGGCGCTTTCTATCATACATTGACCCAGAACAGGCACTCCACTGAGTGACGCTTTCTTGGTCTCTGTCACCCGATCGTGACAGACACTAATCAAGATTTCACTCTTTTTTGATGATGTTTACTTTAGCTATATTCCGTACTGAATTGATCTTTACTATACAAGCAATGGAATGACATACAACGAAACTAATATAAATACAAGTTGGAATGAAGAAGAGGCAATCAATGAATCATTGAAACCTTCAGACGGGGGTGGGGGTAGGGGTGGTCAGATATATGACGATATAAAATAAAACGCCAATTGCACTCTGACGTCATGGCATAGAACCCAAACAGTATGCACATTTATTAAAGGCACAGTAAGCCTCCCGTAAACCATCACAGATACTGCCAGGCTTTTACACACAGTACAAACACTCTTCCATTTGAACGCTCACCAAACGGGAACATCCTAGGTGCCCTACGTAAAGAGCGAGCAATTTTCAAAGAATTAATTTTGCGGAGAGAGTGTTAGAGACAATCGGACCGTCGTGCGTTTTGGCGCTGGACCTAACTTTTAAAATCTAATTAATAAATTGACAGCTTGTTACACAAACATTCTTAAATCATAAAAGAATTCTTTTTTCATCAAGACAAGATCAGTATAATTCGAAGTTTTGAAAGTTTGAAAAAAAAAACCGCCCGGAAGCAGGGTCACGCAATGTCGTGGTTCTCGTAGCAGACGACGGTTTATACCTATCGCCAGTTCCTCTGAACAGTCAAAAGCCATCGCTGGAGTTCTTGTGAACCACAGCCGTTTGTTTCGGGCATGGTCAGAGGTACTTAATAACGTGCAATTGCATATAAGCTCACAGCGAGTCGCATTCAAATTACTGACTGACAACTACATTGTGAAAAAGGGAAACTTGATCTCACGGGTTCACGATTGCTCAGGGGTAAGATAAACCACGCAAAAATAAATTCTTTGAAAATTGCTCGCTCTTTACGGAGGGCACCTAAGATGTTCTCAAGCGGTGAGTGTTTAAATAAAAGGGTGTTTGTACTGTGTGTAAAAGCCTGACAGTATCTGTGATGGTTTACGGGAGGCTTACTGTGCCTTTAACCAATATATAAACATTTTACCTGTAATATTTACCAACGCTGAAAGGAAAAACTTAACCACCCAGAGGCGTACGACTACATCAGCCAGCCTCACCGAAATAACTGACACCAGCATCGTCAAAACGATAAACAAAATCGTCACAGCAAACACGTTTTATCAACTTATCGACAAAATTTCGTATCATTTCAACTGACCATGTACAATTTAGCTTTTTGCTCATCAACAACGTTTCGATCAGTATAACATATTGAATTTCCCAAGCTATACATACGTATTCCTAGAAAAGGCTTGAACGTGCATACTTCAACATATCTGTGGACAGTTTACGCTATTTTCTGTAATTTTGATTGAGGAGTAAATGTTTATCTCCTTTTTCTTACCAAAGAAAATAACTTTCGGAAAAACTGCATTTGCAGATAAGACCAACACAATGAAAACGTATCCATAAATCTAGCACCTCGCACTTGAAGAAGCTGACGAAGACATTTTTCGAAAACATGAACTTTAAATTGTTTGTTTTTGGCCCACTGTTATTTATGCAAAGCGTTATTCTCCGATTTAAGTCAAGGTGACATCATCATACATATTTCAACTGCCTTTTGGACGTAAACAAATACGCATGACTGTTGTGCGCCTCAAGCTAATGTGATGAAATTACTAGCTAGTTATGATCTGTGTATCTATCAACATGCGAACGTGCATCAAAGGAAATGGATGAATCATGCTGTTATATACACCCAGAATCACCAAAACACAATACCACAACAACGAGAATACCGATAAAGACACAACAATTATTAAACACTCATATGTTATCGGCTACTGGGCACTTGTCTACCATAGTTCAGTTTGTAACGCCAAGTGACAAAGCATGATTATGCTTTTTCCTGTCGTGCCTACAAGTTTATAAGTGATACCTCCGTTCATCCACGTTATTACTTGGAGACTTAATGAATATGATGGCGTCACTTGAGGCTTTGCCGAGTGTGATGTCAACATATTCACTGACACAGCCAAGAAGAGATACCAAACGATTCTAAGGATGAACCGGAGGTTTAACGTCTATATCCCAGGAGTAACCCATCAAAGGTAATCTCGTAGGCCTGTTAATTAGGTCCACAGATATTGTCTACTAGGCAATATTAGGATAGATATGCTCACTAGAATGACAGAGACAAAGAAGGGATGTCATGTGAGACACGGGATTTCCTCGTCGACGATTGTCTCATTGCAAAGTTCTTCTGGTCCACGTTGTACGCTACCAAGTTCTTCTGGTCTACGTTGTACGCTACAAAGGTCTTCTGGTCTACGTTGTACGCTATAAAGTTCTTCTGGTCTACGTTGTACGCTACAAAGTTCTTCTGGTCTACGTTGTACGCTACAAAGTTCTTCTGGTCTATGTTGTACGCTACAAAGTTCTTCCCGTCTACGTTGAACGCTACAAAGTTTTTCCGGTCTACGTTGTACGCTGCAAAGTTCTTCTGGTCTACGTTGTACGCTACAAAGTTCCTCTGGTCTTGATGTTGAACGCTACAAAGTTCTTCTGGTCCACATTGTACGTCGCAGTTCAGTTTCAACCGAGTTTGTTTTACTCAAGGAAGATGACCAGCAGAAACACTGTGTTTGCAACAAAGGCCATCCAAAAGAAAACACGATCCATCAACTGAGCGGTTACACAAAATCCCCATCGAGGTTTTGAATCTTTTTTGCCGCACCCTGGATCCTCTTGTGCGTTGTTCCCTGGGGCCGGTGACACTTTGATCGTAGTGGGGTTGGACAAACCGAGCAGGCCAGTTTTGTTTTTGCTCTTGTTGTCAATGGTACTGTCATTAAAAGAGTCTTTTCTCCCTGACCATGATGACGCTTTATTTAGTGCATTGACGTCACAGGTGACGTGTTGCTGGTGATATCTGCGCATGACGACGAGCGTGGCGATCGGCACGAGCAGACTCTGAGCAATGACGCCGATGAGAAGCTTCATGGTGGCCGGTACGCCGTGCAGCCCTCGCGGCATCACATCCTTGAAGAAGCTGACGAAGACGGAGGTGGAGACGAAGATAGTGACGAGGAAGGACACCTTCTCCCCGGACTGCAGCGGCAGCAGGAAGACCAGGGTGTTCATGTAGGACGTCAATACCATGGGCACCACCAGGCACACCGTGTAGAAGGTCGTGCGATGACTCAGCGTCAGCTTTAAAGCCACCAACTCATTTCTACCCTCTCCAGGATCGATTAGTACGTTTTCCAGGGCTTTCAGAAGCCATTCGTTCTTCAATGTAAAAGAGGATTGGGAGTCCCCCATCTGTTGGTACTGCAGAATCACGTTCACTCCTGAAGAAAGGGAGTTTAACACCACTGAGCATTGCTGTGTGTCGTAGGGAAACCTTGCATGATCCATACTGCACATCGTGTGCACGATTAGAGGCAACTTGGCCTCTACTAGACCGTTTTGTTTGACAACCAAGAAGTCAACAAGTTTTAGCATGTTCTTGGGATCCACCGAGTTCACTACAAAGAGATTTGGTTTCCACAAGGTATCACGGGGCAGATCTATACTCTGTATACCGCTGAATTCACTGGCGTTCCACTGGAGTTTCTTGTCCCACCATTTGATTTCAAAGTAATTAACTGTCTCCAAAGTTTGGTGTGCATCGTCCACGCTCAGTATCAACGCCAGAAGAAACGTCACGTTCAGTGTAACTTCAAACTCGCCTGAATCTGACTTGACGAAAGGAGCCACTTTCTCCTTCACGCCTGACACATTGTGAATATACTCGTGTAGTCTGACAGTCGCAAGCATTCTCTCTCTGGACTCAATGTCTGCTTGATCTGCGGTGGACGTGGTCACTTCCATCAACGGTTGAGAGCACACAACTTTTCCCACTATCATTATTAAAACCAAGCTGGCCATGACTCTAGCACAGGAAAATAATCCTGGTGGGGAAGCAGAGATACCAGAGTCCATATTGTCCGCTGGCTGCAATCAATGCTCACGCTTCGAGAAGAGAGCTTCGAGTAAAGTAGGAACAAGTGAACTGGTGACATAGAATCCACAGACTGACATTATCGGTCGATTGTCTGCTAAACGATGGTAACGCTGAGTGTGCAAAACCCTCTGGGAATATTAGGAAATAACTCCGTGATAATGGACAACACGGTTCCATTAGTAAGGTCAACAATTACTTTCCCATTTTAAAAGTCAATAAATTCAGCGTTTGTATTGTTTATTTCTCGAGCTCTAGGCAGAAACAAATTCAACATTTCTGTTTGCAATACCGACTTGTTTGTATTGTCGTGAAAGGGAAGGTAAAATGTGGAAAAATAGTTTTCTAACTTTCTTTGAAAATGAAACATAGTTCGGTAAACTGAAATGTTCTGGTACAAACGATGCGTGTGTTCTTCCCTTTTAGATACTCAATGATGTCATTTTTGTCACGTGGAAACATAGACAAAAGTTATATGTTGAACCAGAAAATGCAGCAATAAGATTCTGTTTGTGCTGAAAAAAACTGCGTTAGCATGTCAACTTTAAACAAAAAAGTGCAGATACTGTTTCAGTGGTACAAAAAGTTTAGCGTGAGCTTCACGAATGAAGAAACCTTAGAAAGGGGAATAACAATAATCCTAGTTTTCTTGTAAATTAAAAATGTCACTGTCGAATAATTTTTTTTTTTTTACATATTGTACGTATTGTGCTTGAAAATGTCAATGTGAGTCGTAGGTCAAACACATTTACAAGGAATGTTGTCCCAAAAGTGATATTTATTCAACACCCAATATGATGTGCATGCCAATTAAAAAAACAAAAGAAAAGTTTTTCAGTTTTTTTCTTCTCTGCCTATTATTGATTTTTCTCTGTGGGTCTTAAATGTTTGGGTCCTCCAAGGAAACGTTGTAAGACATTGCCTTTTGTCCTTATACTTAAAATCAGTGGGTCGAAAAAAAGTCACTGTCCAAATGTTCAAATATGCAAGCGCAGTTATCGGGAATGCACACCGTGGTGCTACAAGTTAAAGGTATACTATTGATCCCACCGTTTTGGGGGAGTTTCTGGGGAATTTGACAAATCTGAAGAATCCACTGTACATTAATTCTTCGCACACGGCACTATTTGGTCTTAAATGCACCACAGGTATGGTAATTAATAAATTAAAGGGAGCGAATACGCTTAAGATTTTCTGCCTTTGTTGGGTTTTGGAAATAAAAAGTAGCCATGAAGCGCCGCCTGGCGGAAAGACGGCAGCGCCATCAATGAGACGGCCTTCTAGTAACGTTCATCACGTCCACAAACAAGGGAAATTAATCAGAGGAAATAGACCACAGTATGTGCTCTTCTTTTGCCAATTCTACCTATAATCTTAACAATAAAATTATTCTACCTATAATTAGGTGTTTAGAACACTTTTTTTTAAAATTGAAGATAGTCCTCCTGCGAGTAAGCATTATTTGTAACGCAGAATCATATGGGATAACTTTGGAAAGAAAATGAATAAAGATATTAATAAAGGAAGGGATTGAAACAACTAGAGAAATACATGGCTTGCTGTGTGATACCAGGTTTACAATGCGAACCGAAGCGAGCTTTTCAATAATTAAAAAAGCAACGTAGTATTCTGTTTATCGTACACTCAGTTCGAGCGTGCGTTTTGCTTCAAACTACCCGGAGTAGAAGTATCTCAATTCAAGACGCGTCTTCTGGAACCTCGATCTTTTTTCTCAAAGCCTCGTGAAATTTCTAACGTCAAAAGCAAAAAGTAAATAAAAAATAAATAAAATAATGTTTTTTTTTTTATTATTCTTTTTTCTTTTCCAGACAATATAACATAAGACAGATCAAAAACAGTCTACATAGGGTAACGAAAATAGCAATTATCCAGTTGAGGCCATCTCAACCATATCACTTACACACACACATATAAACAGACAGTACAAAAAGGATAGAGGGAAAAGAGAGAGGAAGAAAGAAGAGTGACAGAAGAGAATAAGGATCAGGGAAAGAAGAGGAAGAGGATAGCGAGCGGTGACCAGGCTAAAAAAAAATAAAAAATAAAATAAAATAAAAAAAATTAAAAAAATAAAAAAACATAAAATCATTCCATCGCATGCCTGTACAGACTCCAGTTTCTGTTGAAAGAAGTTAACTCATTGTTAACCAATGCATTGTGCTTCTCTGCCAAAAATCTTTGTTTTAGAGTTAAAACAAGAACCTGAAAATGGGGGCCGGTCGTACGTATTTTAGATGTATAAATGTGGTATTTTGCGATTAGAAGGAACAAATCAAAGGTTTTGTCCGTCACACAGTTTGTTTGGTAGCCACAGATAATAAGTTGCTTATACAGTCTAACATTAGTACAATGTACAAAATTGTCTCGCATCCACTGAAGGAAATCATTCCAAAAGGCCTGTGTTTTTATACAGTCCCAAAAAAGATGTTCTAGCGTTTCCTCCTGCTGTCCGCAGAAAGTACAAATAGGAGATTCAACAATTTTTCTCAGATGCAAAAAACGCTGGGTGGGTATAATTCTATATATCAGTCTATACTGAAACCATCTGAGACGTACGTCCTCAGTTGTTCTTTTAATTTTTAGAAAAACCTTATTGACATCTACATTACAGTTCAGTGCAGCTGTCCACTTTTCAATACATTTCAGAGGATCAGTATTCTTAATCAAATATCCATAGACATGTTTAGAACCACCACTGGCCAAGCACTGCCAGACACATGGGTCACTTACCACAAAGTTATCACAAAAGTCAATTTCTAGCTTACATTGATACTTCTTAACAGCCCGTACTATTCCTTGATATAACAAAAAATTAACAGTCACATTTGGGTATTTTCTGCTAAATTCATCATAGGTCAAAAATCCATCTTCCTTCAGCAAGTGACCAACAGAAACAATACCACAATGTGCCCAGCTTCTAAGAAACAACACCTTCTTGTCTCTGCATATATTGATATTATAAAAAAGACATTCAGATACAAAGTCATGAAAAGAAGATGGAATACATTTGTTACACACTTTTTTATAATGTTTAAAAACATCAACCCAAAAAGGATTAACAATTCTTTGCATCAGTACATTTGCAAACTCGCCCCCACGTTGTTTCACAACTCGGACAGCAGGACATAATGCATAGACAAATAAAATAATGTTAATGAATAAATGATTATATGAATAACCAAATAGATACATAAACACACAAATAAGAAAATGAATAATAAATAAATAAAGAATCAAAATTCAATGACGAAGTATGTTTAGTATGTAAGAAGAAAAATAGACAAACTAATAAACGAAAAGAATAATCAATAAACAAATAAATAGATAAATGAATAAACAAATGATGAATAATTTAGGAAAGAAACTACATGTCAATCTATTCAAAAACAAAATCACCAAACAGAATTCCTCAAATCTACCAGCCGACATGAAACTTTCATAAACAATGGTAAAAACAATCATCATCTGTTAAATAACAGTCAAGTCAATCACCCGACACAGTATTAGGCCTAACACATGAGTCAATTTGTTTGTTTGTTTGTTTGTTTGTTTGTTTGCTTAACGCCCAGCCGACCACGAAGGGCCATATCAGGGCGGTGCTGCTTTGACATATAACGTGCGCCACACACAAGACAGAAGTCGCAGCACAGGCTTCATGTGTCTCACCCAGTCACATTATTCTGACACCGGACCAACCAGTCCTAGCACTAACCCCATAATGCCAGACGCCAGGCGGAGCAGCCACTAGATTGCCAATTTTAAAGTCTTAGGTATGACCCGGCCGGGGTTCGAACCCACGACCTCCCGATCACAGGGCGGACGCCTTACCACTAGGCCAACCGTGCCGGTCATGAGTCAATCATCAAACAGAACAAACATTAGTCTGATAAATAAAGATAAATACAAATAAATAAAATATCACGACACAGTATATGTCAATCAGAAAAGTAATCATCAAATAGAATACATCGAATAAATCATCAAGCAATACATGTCGATCTGATAAAAAGAAAAAAAACCAAGATAAAGACAATGATAAACACAGTATATGTTAATCTACAATTAAAGACACTTGCCAAACAGACATGTCATTCTGGTAAATACAAATAAAGACAATAACACGACACATTGTGTGTCAATCCGAAAAGTAATCAACAAATAGAATACATAGAATAAATCATCACTCATAAAACAGAATACTAATGGATCTGATTAAAACATAAAGAGAAAATAAAGTCAATAATTAGACACAGTATGACGGGCGCAGTGGTAAGACGTCGGCCACCCAACCGGGAGTGAACGTGGGAGTCTAAGCCCATGACTGACTATTAGGGTTTAACGTCCTCTTAGACCAACAGGTCTATATTGGGACAGGTATTGGTAATACGCTGAAGATATGGTGTGATACTTTGATTCGAACAAGCCCTCTGTGGCTGTCTTCTTCGACACACCAGCATTGGGTTTGTCTCGTCAAAGTATCAAAATACGATACGAGAGATGCATGCATGTCTTCGTGTTTTCCAAGCCCTGAGACTTTCGCTGTGAACGTGGGATCTTTTTCGTGCGCATGTGTGCACACGGGGGTGTTCGGACACCAAAGAGAGTCTGCACAAAGTTGACTCCGAGAAATAAATCTCTCGCCGAACGTGGGGATCGAACCCACGCTGATAGCGACCAACTGGCTACAAAGCCAGCGCGCTACCAACTGAGCTACGTCCCCGCCCCCTGGCCCATGAACGAAGAAGAAGAAGAAGAAGAAGAGAAGAAGACACAGTATATGTCACTCTGCAAGGAAAGACACTTGCCAAACAGACTACATGTCAATATGACAGATGAAGAATATTGCTGGCCCTCTGACAATGTCACACTTCCTGTCAGTTAGCTCGTTTTGCGGGCTTATGGTGACGCAATTCTCAGGGAAGTTTTTGGTCCCACCGTTGTTGGGTTGGCCGCTTTTCCAAGTAGCTATACTCCCCAGGAGGCTTCCATCCGACCAACGAAACTCACCCTCCGCTTTTTTGTCGTCTGCACTAACCCAGATTTCAGACCGGTTCCAACCTTTAAATTTGAAAAAAAATGATGAAAAACATGTTTAACAAAATGATGACAACGTATTCTACAGCAATACATACAGACTCTCTGTCTGTCTGTGTTCCTGTTTGTTTGTAAGTCAGTCAGTCTGTCTGTCTATATCTTTCTCTCCCTTTCACACACATACACCCTCCTATCGTCTCTTTACCACTCTCACTCTATCTCACACACGCACACACATACACACACACACACACACACACACACACACACACACACACACACACGCATACATTCATACATACACGCACACTCTCACACACACACACACACACACACACACACACACACACACACACACACACACACACACACACACACACACAACCAAACGCTCACACACTTAAACACACACACGCAGCCTAATCATATCAAGAAATGTAAATACCTAGATGCTCTCTCACACAGTCCAGAAGCTTCAGGTCGTCAGAAGTTTTGAGATGCACGAGATGTCCGTTGCCATGCACAGCGCATGTGTTGGCAGCATCGTCGCCTGACAGTTGGTCGTCAAACGGTCTGATGCAACGCCCAGACTGCAGGGAGTAGCCCTCGTGACGCTGGCTGCACATCACGGCTGAAAATAAAGATTAAAGATTGGGTACGCTGTCAAGAAGCCGTTCTTGGGACGTTTTCTGTCGAATGTGACCTTAACTTTAACTTAACTTAAGAAGTCCAAGGGACATCGACACATTTGTAGGATACCTTCGAAAATGCTCCGTAACTATTCTGTTCATCATTTAATTTCATGTCCCTAATAGGCTATAGTTACCTGTGAGGAGGTTGAGCCCCCTTAGTTCAGTTCTGTTCATCATTCAATTCCATGTCCCTAATAGGCTAGTTACCTGTGAGGCGGTTAAGCCCCCTTAGTTCAGTTCTGTTCATCGACCTTTGCGTTTTGCAGTCCTCCATAACGCCAGCAGAGGAAACCCGTGCGAAAGGTACACAAAACTATCGTTTAGGAATGGCGAGCAAGGATGTTCGCTCTCAAAGGCAAGCAAATACGACGAGAACAAAAACAAGACAGTGCATGGAGAAAATACAGTGGCGATTTGAGACCGTTTTATTGGTCACGTGTATTCTATTTAAGGTCCAGGGGCGGATCAGTTCATTTTATGGGGGGGTTTCCAAAAGTATATTGTGAAGATATGGGTGTGAAAGCGCGAAGCGCCGAGCCGACGCGCGAAGCGCCTAGCTTGCTAGGGAGGTCCGGGGGCATGCCCCCCCGGAAAATTTTGAAAAAAAGGATGCAAAATGGTGCAATCT
Organism: Littorina saxatilis; assembly: GCF_037325665.1. Taxonomy (NCBI): domain Eukaryota; kingdom Metazoa; phylum Mollusca; class Gastropoda; order Littorinimorpha; family Littorinidae; genus Littorina; species Littorina saxatilis. The sequence goes on along the minus strand of NC_090248.1, from coordinate 59,087,265 downwards.
GGTGCATTCTGAGGATGATCATTACCAGTTTCAGGCAGCAGATTTTGTCACTGATTAATACCCCAAAAATTGAAACAACCCCAAAAAACACAAATTGTTTTTGTTTTTTCTGGCTGGGGGGGGGGGGGGGGGGGGGGTCCGGAAACCCCAGAACCCCCCCCCCCCTCGTCCGCCCCTGAGGTTTAACCTCTTTCGCAGCTTTTTGACCATCAAAGATTCCACCTGACGACTACGTTTACAGTCCTTTTTGCGTAAGCGATCAAGTTCATACCCAAAAATATGTTCAGACTTTTACACGGGATAAGACTATCCTTCAACGCATACCAAAAGTCAACCGCCTCACTGCGCCCCATGCAGAGTGGGGATGTTCTTAATTGAATTAATCTCGTAACTGACACTTCTGCCAATCTGCGAAATTAATTCAGCGAAACAATTGCCTCTCTGCACAGAATGTAGTCTTGCTATTGAGTGTTGATGTGTGTCCAGATAAAGGGGTTCTCCTTGTTCTAGCATGGACAGACCTGTGTCAGTGAAAATGTTCGTGTATTCGGAAAAAGCGGAACCTTTCTAATTCATTTCTCCATTGAACTATGTATAATTTAGAGGATGTGAGAACGACATGTCTTTTAGAAACGCTGAAAGGTGTAGAAAAATAGAACAATTAAGAACAGAAAGAACAAGTCGCGTAAGGCGAAATTACTACATTTAGTCAAGCTGTGGAACTCACAGAATGAAACTGAACGTAGTCCGCCGCTAGTGCAAAAGGCAGTGAAAGTGACGAGCCTGTTTGGCGCGGTAGCGATTGCGCTGTGCTTCATAGCACGCTTTACTGAAGGCTACCTCTCTTCGTTTGAACTTTCTGAGCGTGTTTTTAATCCAAACATATCATATCTATATGTTTTTGGAATCAGGAACCGACAAGGAATAAGATGAAATTGTTTTTAAAACGATTTCGGAAATTTAATTTTGATCATAATTTTTATATTTTTAATTTTCAGAGCTTGTTTTTAATCCAAATATAACATATGTATATGTTTTTGGAATCAGAAAATGACGAAAAATAAGATGAAATTGTTTTTGGATCGTTTAATAAAAAAAATAATTTTAATTACAAGTTTCCGATTTTTAATGACCAAACTCACTCATTAGTTTTTAAGCCACCAAGCTGAAATGCAATACCAAACCCCGGGCTTTGTCGAAGATTGCTTTGCCAAAATTTCAATCAATTTGATTGAAAAATGAGGGTGTGACAGTGCCGCCTCAACTTTTACAAAAAGCCGGATATGACGTCATCAAAGGTATTTATCGAAAAAAAAGAAAACAAGTCGCGTAAGGCGAAAATACAATATTTAGTCAAGTAGCTGTCGAACTCACAGAATGAACGCAATGCAACGCAGCAAGACCGTAGCATCGTCAGTCCACCGCGCACGGCAAAGGCAGTGAAATTGACAAGAAGAGCGGGGTAGTACTTGCGCTGAGAAGGATAGCACGCTTTTCTGTACCTCTCTTCGTTTTAACTTTCTGAGCGTGTTTTTAATCCAAACATATCATATGTATATGTTTTTGGAATCAGGAACCGACAAGGAATAAGATGAAAGTGTTTTTAAATTGATTTCGAAAAAAAAATTTTGATAATAATTTTTATATATTTAATTTTCAGAGCTTGTTTTTAATCCGAATATAACATATTTATATGTTTTTGGAATCAGCAAATGATGGAGAATAAGATAAACGTAAATTTGGATCGTTTTATAAATTTTTATTTTTTTTTACAATTTTCAGATTTTTAATGACCAAAGTCATTAATTAATTTTTAAGCCACCAAGCTGAAATGCAATACCGAACCCCGGGCTTCGTCGAAGATTACTTGACCAAAATTTCAAGCAATTTGGTTGAAAAATGAGGGCGTGACAGTGCCGCCTCAACTTTCACGAAAAGCCGGATATGACGTCATCAAAGACATTTATCAAAAAAAAGAAAAAAACGTTCGGGGATTTCATACCCAGGAACTCTCATGTCAAATTTCATAAAGATCGGTCCAGTAGTTTAGTCTGAATCGCTCTACACACACACACACACACACACACACACACACACACACGCACATACACCACGACCCTCGTTTCGATTCCCCCTCGATGTTAAAATATTTAGTCAAAACTTGACTAAATATAAAAAGACCGGGGATATCATACCCAGGAACTCTCATGTCAGATTTCATAAAGATCGGCCCAGTAGTTTAGTCTGAATCGCTCTACACACACACAGACAGACAGACAGACAGACAGACAGACACACATACACCACGACCCTCGTCTCGATTCCCCCCTTCATGTTAAAACATTTAGTCAAAACTTGACTAAATGTAAAAAGAAGAAGAAGAATAAATCACCAATACACTTGGTGTGATTTGTTTACCGTCGGCATAGGCAAAACTTTTTGCTCTAGATGAGTTCAGCTGAGCATTAGCAAGATCCATGACGTCACGGTGACCATGGCAACCGCCCCCTGACGTCATTGGTATGAACGTGAATGTGATGCAGTCTTGATGACTGAGGCAACTCTGTGCGCAGTTTTGCAGTGAGGAGACATGCGTCTCGAAAACCACGTCATCAGTGAAGCTGATGCCATTTGCACCCAGCCGAGTAAATGACGTCTTCCTGTAGGGAGATGGCGACTCTTGGCTGTCGTTTGGCCGACACGTTGCCACAGGAAGGAGTGTTGACGGTGTGACCGTTGTGCTCCCTGCTCCTGTTCGCGAGAACACTGGGCAAGTAAAGGTCCACAGCAGCTTCAGCAAAAGTATGCAATTACATCCTGTACGAAACATATTTGAAGATTACTTATGTTCCAAACTGATACCTTTTTAGTTTGCCAGTTGAGAAACAAACTGGATTCCTTGCGATTTAGATTCAGTATAAGTCATTAATGTGACTATAGGAAGCAGTATGAATGTTCTTGTTGCGTGGATAGCAAAACTCAAAATGTCCAGCTGCAAGGATAGAGCAGCATAACAGCAATGATAGAGTTAAAGCATGTTCCTGGTTCTCTGGACTCGACTTTGCTAGGCCCGTGTGCCAGCGATGTTCGACTACTAATGGTTTACAACAATGATAACACTGGTAGCAATACGCCGGAGAGTCTGATCGTGGTTAGAGAGTTGATGCGTTGGCTTGACAACAATTAATTCTTATGCTGGTGGCAAGTCGAACCCGATCACGGCGAAGGAGAGAAAGAGTGAATGAAACGCAAACGTGTATTAAATTTATAATAAATAGAAGAAAGCAGCTCCAGGTACAATTTCATTCGTCCGAATGGATTACCTTTGCTTATTTATGGACATTGGACAAATACCACGCGTTTGCAGGAAAGTTTGAAAACAAATTGTAGAGCAAAAAAAGTTTTCAAACAAATGCGTGGGTTCCATGAAAAGTTTCACAAATGTAGATGTCCGGAAGCACATGAAAGAGTGTGAGTACTTTGTTTTCTCCACTATTTTATCCGTTTGATTATTATTATTTGTGCATTTTATTCGTATTTTTAGACTTAAGACCTATTATATTGTCCCATGTCGTTGTCGGTATTTGTTACTGTGCCTTTGAGAAACGCTCGTGCATTAGTTACGCTGGAAAGAATATGCCATCCCCACCTCCTCTCTCCCCCTCTTTCTCTCTCTCCCTCTCTCTCTGATAAATCTATAAATAAATAAATGAATAAAATCGAAATTAATTTACAACATCAAAATAGTCACACGGTGCCAGATCCGGCTGAAGAAGGAAAGAAAGAAAGAAAGAAAGAAAGAAAGAAAAAAAGAAAGAAAGAAAGAAAGAGAAAGACAGAAAGAAAGAAAGAAAGAAAGTAAGAACGAAAGAAAGAAGGAAAGACAGAAAGTAAGAAAGAAAGAAAGAAAGAAAGAAAGAAGGTAAGAAAGATTAAAGAAGGAAAGAAAAAAAGAAAGAAAGAAAGAAAGATTAAAGAAGGAAAGACAGAAAGAAGGAAAGACAGAAAGAAAGAAAGAAAAAAGAAAGAAAGAAAGAAACAGAAAGAAAAAAGAAAGAAAGAAAGAAACAGAAAGAAAAAAGAAAAAGAAAGAAAGAAACAGAAAGAAAAAAGAAAAAGAAAGAAAGAAAGAAAGGAAGAAAGAAAGAAAGAAAGAAAGAAATAAAGAAAGAAAAAGAAAAAGAAAGAAAAAGAAAAAGAAAGAAAGAAAGAAAGAAAAAGAAAGAAAAAGAAAGAAAGAAAGAAAGAAAGAAAGAAAAAGAAAAAGAAAGAAAGAAAGAAAGAAAGAAAGAAAGAAAGAAAGAAAAAGAAAAAGAAAGAAAGTAAGAAAGAAAGAAAGAAAAAGAAAAAGAAAGAAAAAGACAAAGAAAGAAGGAAAGAAAGAAAGAAAGTAAGAAAGAAAGAAAGAAAGAAAGAAAGAAAGAAAGAAAGAAAGAAAGAAAGAAAGAACAAGTCGCGTAAGGCGAAATTACTACATTTAGTCAAGCTGTCGAACTCACGGAATGAAAATGAACGCACTGTATTTTTTCACCAAGACAGTACTGCTTTGTCAATCCCCGCGAGAAGGAAATCGCTCACCTCCTACGTGCAAAACGCAGTGAAATGAACACGCCAGAATAGCGCGGTAGCGTATTGTGCTAAGCAGGAAAGCGCGCTTGTCTGTATTCTTGTTAACTTTCTGAGCTTGTTTTGAATACAACCTATCATATCTATATATAGCTATTCTGATGGACACGTGGGGGAATTCGGGGGCTGTGATTGGATTGTCTCACACATCCCTTTTCCGAGCATCAAAGCATAATGCTACGGAAGTCGGCCATTTTTGCCAATATCCAAAAGCATATTGGCAATAACAAAGACGCATGGTTCCGGTTTCTTCCACGTGTATAAAGTACACGCATACCTCACCAGGTTTGTTTATTTGACAAGTCGACAGACGATGCCATTTGCTTTGTGTGTGTTTTTGTTGTTGCTTAATGTACATGACATACATTACGTGTAAAATCCAGTTCTTTAACAGGCAACAGACCTTGCAAATTTCCAGAAGCTGCAATCTGAAGCGACCTATCTCTGATTCTAGCAGACGATCTCTCCAATGTTTAACACAAAATCAGCAAACTCTCCTGTCACATAGAACGTCCATTGTATAGTGCAATGTTGAAATGAAGTTACCGGTCTGAAACATTTAGTCGTTTCTTCTGAGACAATCCTTGTTCTCTTATCATCTACAGATTTACCGCAGTCTTCACCACGCGAATTCCCAACAGAAGTCAGACTTTCGAACATACAATCTACGTTGGCAAGCATGATAGTCATATGATTCCTAGCATATTGACGTAATGCTAAACATCCGGTTATCTCGAGTTTTCTCCGTAATACATGTCCGTGGGGTTTTCAATGTTCGGTTATTTCCGTGGCTTCATGCGGAAAGGGAACCGTCGTCTGCAATCAACGACATGGACCATTCTGGTACTTGTTGCTGACAAAAACATGGTTTTAACACAGAATTTAATATCAGAATAGCTATATAAACGCTATTGTATTTTCATCGTAGCAATAGGGTCCGATATTTAGACTCGAACAAGTATAATGCAACTCGTCTTCGACTCGTCGGCATTATACTTGTCTCGTCTAAATATCGGGCCCTATTGCTACGCTGAAAACACAATAGCTGTTAATGTTTTTGGAATCAGGAAATGATGAAGAATAAGATTAAATCACTTTTGGATCGATTTCTTACATTTTAATCGTAAGACTAATTAATCTATTTTCGTTAATTGTAATCACATTTTAAGAGTAAACATGACATATGTGTATATTTTTAGATTCAGAATGTGATGAAGAATACGATGCAATCAATTTTAAATCTGTTTGCAAAAAATCGATTTTAATGACAACTTTAATGAGCAAACTCATTAATTAATTTTTAAGTCTCCAAGCTGAAATGCAATACCAAAGTCCGGGCTTCGTCGAAGATTACTTGACCAAAATTTCAACCAATTTGGCTTACAAATGAGAGCGTGACAGTGCCGCCTTTCACGAAAAGCCGGATATGACATCATCAGACATTTATAAAAAAAATGAAGAAAAAAAAAGTCTGGAGATGCCATACTCAGGATCTCTCATGTCAAGTTTCATGAAGATCGGTCTAGTAGTTTTCTCTGAATCGCTCTACACACACACACACAGACAGACACACACACACACACACACATACACCACGACCCTCGTCTCGATTCCCCCCTCTACGTTAAAATATTTAGTCAAAACTTGACTAAATATAAAAAGTAAGAAAGAAAGAAAGAAAAGACAAAAAGAAAAGCCCTATAGGATGCATTTTGTGTTGTTATTTAGCAGAAAATCTGGAGTTCGAAAAACAGTGTAAGTGACCCTCCGTATCCTAATGCTGCGTGGGCAGGCAGGGGTAATACAGGAAAAAAAACCCTTCATATCAATGGGAGCCTACTTTGTTTATTCCAATTCACGATAGCCATGAAACAAAATGACGCCAGATGAGAGTTCAATTGGTATCTTCACACAGTCGCAATTGTCCGTTCAGAGTGTACGTAACGAGCAAATGTTATCAACGCTGTTGAAAGTCCCATCACTTAACTTTTTGACTTTTCAACGACGGTGCGGTTTTATCCGTGGCAATCGACTGTAAATGTTACAGAATGTTGCATTGTTGAAAGACCTCTCGGCCAGAATCGACGTCGAACCGGAGTGAAACAATGTTTGTAAACTGTGATAAATGCAGACGTTTCTAAAGATATTTTTAATATAGACACAGTAAGACACAGACCGACACTCTCTAACGAGCGCGAACATGCACACACAGACACACACCCATGCACACACACACACACACACACACACACACACACACACACACATACACACACACACACACACACTCACACACACACACACACACACACACACACATACACACACACACACACACACACACACACATACACACACACACACACATACACACACACACACACATACACACACACACACGCATAATAGGGTCGGGTACCCATCTCCTCTCCCTCGCTGTCTTTGCCTTCCCCGGTGTGGTCGGAAAATAACACTGCAGGAAAAAAACACTACAACAGTGTTTTTTCCCCAGTAAAATATCACTGGGAGTGTTATTTTCCTAGGAAGATTACACTCCTTCACCCAGGTAAAAATGACTACGCCCAGGAAATTAACACTACCCCAGGGAAAAAAGACTGCTCCAGTTTAAAAGTGCACTTGCCAAAAAAAAAAGATTAAAATTCTTTAAGAACACGTTTAACACTCGCATGAAACAACCCTTCGAAGTGCGCACAGAGGTTCACCAAATAAATTTTCTCTTGGGTTTCACCTCTGCCATGGGGGCTGTGATCGAGCCACCTTCTCTCATCTCCACTTTGAGTATACACCCTGATCGTGGTGTTCAGGTACATGGCAGCTGCCATGATCTCTGTTTCTGTAGCCCAGATACCATTTGCTGCCATCTTTGTCGATCTGAGTATTCTTCTGTGTCCATACCAATATAACGGCCCAAAACGTCTTCGTTGTGTTTGGTGGTTTCTACAACTGCGCGTCGGATCTTTTCATGAAAATCTTGAGACCCTGCGACCTCCAGGCTTAACGCTCTGAAAAAACAATTCCCGTCACCAATAATTGTTTCTGTTTGACGCGGAGCACCCACTTTCGTTTTCGGTCTGAAGGGCATTCTTTTAGGTGCGGCTAACCCCAGAGTCTTGCATTTCAGTCTTCTCCATGTGGAGTTCGTTGGGGTAAACTGCGTTTGAGGCGCAGGGTCAACCCTAACAATTTGTGGTTCTGATGAACGGTCGGGTTTTACCCGTTTGGAAGAGTCATAAACAGCTTCGGCCCTGTTCTGTCGCTTTCTCTTGCTTGCGCACAATTCACCTTTCCCGTCTTGCATCAACTGCTGATTGATGTTGACGTCATCAGACGATGAACTCTTGGGAACACTAGCACTGGCACTTCAGGAAGTGTCGAAAATGTTGGTGTCGTCAGTCGATGAACTCTGCGGAACACTGGCACCAGTATTCATTGTTGTGTGTGGACCGCAGTCGTCTGCAGCTTTGTACGGCTTTATATTAACGCCATGTGCTGTTTGCTTTAAGATTGTGCCGTCAGGGTTTTTTAAAATGTAAGTCTGATTTTGATTGACAGCATGTACCACATAGGGACCTTGCCACGGAACCTTCCTTTTCCCCCCTTTCCTATCCGCGCGACGCAGATTCAAAAACCCAAACCTCAGAGAGCATTATTAAATTAGAAATAAAATGCAACTGACATGCTAGAAAATCGAGGAAACACACATACAATTTAAATCTTAAATTCTGGAAAATATGCAACAAATATTTTACCGAAAGAAGCAAGAAGCAAGCGTTTGAAATTTTTTTTTCATATTAACTGTGTCCATACATACATGTCTAGAGCACCAGCATATAAACCTGGTAGTAAAATACACACAAGAAGGTAACTACTGTCTCATTTACCTGCAGTGTACAACAAAGTGACAGCGAGAACATGTTGCTGACAGGGTACATCTGCCAGCTCCTTCAGAAGGTATGCCGTCAGGTCCTGGAGCCTTGCCTTTGTGCTCATCTTTTAGACGTTTTTTTCTCACCTTCTCAACGCATATCGTCGCCGTTTCAACTGTAGGGTGGGTGTACTAAGTTTCTCATTTAGCCTTAGCGTGTTCATAATTCTGATGCCTTGTTTTATTATACCTTTTGTACAGGTTGCAGTAGATAAATGTAATTCATTGATTTCATGGCATGTCTTATGTCAATACGCTGAACAGTTTAAATATTCCTTTAAATCTATAACTCAACCTACAGAGGAGTTTGGTTTACAGCGTTTTTGTTTGTTTAAAGTTATTTCAGTATGCATAATTGGATTAAAAACAAGCTCTGAAAATTAAAAATATAAAAATTATTATTAAAATTAAATTTCCGAAATCGTTTTAAAAACTATTTTATCTTATTGTGTAGTTCTTGTTGCGTGTGTTTATTTGTTCTATTTGTGATTGGGGCCGGCTGGTGCTGTCTCCTTGTATGTCGAACTTTCTTCCAGGTTTGCCGTCCCCCATTGTCTAAAAAGCTGATAGAGTCTGAACATCGGTGACAAGTTCCTCTTCTGTAGGCAAGACCAGGTCTATGATGTTCTCTCTCTTGCCTTCTCTCGTGCGTGTTGGTTCCTCATATGAAAACGAGTGTCTACCGGACGAAAAAGTTTTTTTTTAAAAAGAAACAGAAAAAAAAGTAATTCCCCCTTTTCCTCGTGCACCTTTGGTTTCCATGTTACGAAGGTGATGTACTTTGAAACCTTTTTAATTTACTGATTGTAGACAAACACAATGTGCAAGTAGCTCTTATTCTTTTTCTGCATATCAAGGATATATATGTAGCCAATATTTATTAATTAAATCAATGTGTATGGTAAACATGTCACAGTTTAAGTAAAGAAATATCACCTTCGTAACATGGTTTCCACTGGCACACATCCCTGGAGAATAACTAAATAACATTCGCTTGCGGCTTCGTGGCAGGCGGAAGGAAAAATCAGCCAGATAAGTTTTCGTTAGGCCAAAAAAAAAATAGGTCTGTTTACAGTAACATAGGCCAAAAAAATATGGTCGGTAGGTCGGGATTTTTTTTTTCTCCAAAAAACCATATTTTTACGTTATTTTGCGAAAAAACCAAGATTTTTTTTCCCCCAAATGCCAAAAAAAAGTCTAGGGTCGCGCAAAAAAAAAAATAGGGTCGGTCGGGTTACCGTAAACAGACCTATTTTTTTTTTTGGCCTTATTGTTTGTATGTGTACTTAAAAGACCGTTGGGTCGATATATTTGTGAATGTATTGTTTTGTCAATAACAAACGTTCCAACAACCTACCTTTCTTGTTTTTTGATCCTGGAGAATAACGTTACCTTGAACAAGACGGTAGTGCGTACTTCTTACTGTTTTCATGCTATGGTCATATTGGGGACATTCTAACGAAGGCCACGGCATAATTTATTTATTTTTGTCTTTGGAGTCTCGTGTTTGTCCACTTTAAAGGCTGTTAGGTTGAGGTACTTGTGAATGTTTTGTTTTGTTTCTTATTAACCTTCACCGTGCTTCTAGGGTCGTGGACGACCCAGAACCTCACACATGAGTTTTTATGTCTGAAACTATTTGGAGTTTTTAATTGAGACTTCATGTAAATCTCTAATCACCATACGACCTTCCCATTGCCCAACTTTTGAAAGATTATCTTTGTAAACAAACAAATAAACGATGACGTAATTTGAACTAATTACGTATAAAGGAATTTTACGTTGTTTATTCTTATTCGGATGTCGTGTACGACCCATACTCTACAAAGAGGCGGCAAAACGTTTATCCATATTCGGATGGCGTGGGTCGTGTACGACTCATACCTTTTACGTTGACTCTAGCCGGTTTGAGTAAATACTCGCTGCAAACTGTTCACTTGTTACGTTCCGTTCACAGAAACATAAGCATGTCACACACTTCAGAGAATAACAAAAAATCCGCATTTGATTTGCCCTTCAGCTTCAATACCTGCGGAAATAAATTATATTGAACATTCCCTTCTTTATTGTCATAACATTGCGTGCTTGGTTATACTCTGTGTATAGAGTAAATACAAAGTTTGGCTTTTTGGTAAGTTTGACGATTTCCACAAAGTGAAAATATTTCCATTGAAAAAGTAAACCATGTAAATTATGTTTTGATTTGCAAAATGTGTATTCGTAAATACAGGAGTGGAGGTTGTTCGTTGCTGCCCTACATGCCAACAGGCATACCCGGCAGTAAGCAAGTAAGTATTGGTAAATACCGCTATGGTACACCAGAAGATATTATTTGTTTGTTTAATTTTGAATTAAGGCTGAGACAATTATGATTGAATCATGCTGAAGTTTTGATTGAAGTGCACAAAGCAAAAACGAATCAAGAAGGATGCCCCCTAACTTACAAAAAACAAAAACAAAAATACCCAAACAAACACATCGAGCGAAACCTATACACACCCCTATACCGGGGGTGTAAAAACCAACGAACGAAGAAAAAGAAGAAGAAAAAGAAGACGAACAAGATGGAGAAGAAAGAAAAAACCCACACAAATAGGGGTTGAATTTAAGCAGCCTGTATGCAACTGGGATTAATTTTTTTTAAACAATTCTAGTGAACACACACACACACACACATGTACATGCTAGCGAGCGCACAAGGGCACACATATATTTGTGCATCCAAACAAAATTACTTTAAAACTAACGGGTAAACAATCCCAACAAGGAATACATTATTCTGTTTAATAGACAACAATTCGTAAGCTTTAACCCTTAGGCTGGTTGTCGCGACATATGTCGCGCTACTTTACGTATACCGTCACCTGGTTGTCACGACATATGTGGTGCTACTGGCTCAGTCTGTTTGGTCGTTCCGATTACCTCCCATGGATGCGAAAACCTATGATAGTTTTTCTTTATTTTTTTTTCTGTTATTTCACCAGTGGCTATATGTAACATGTGTTACAGAATTGCACCAGTGTAAGCTTTAAAACTCCGAAATCAAGAGAAATGAAGTTAAATAAAATAATACAAAAGACAAGACATAAACCACCACCAAAAAAATGGAAAGTTTATCAATTATGTAAATGTTACTTGCATAGAAAACGATTTTTTTTAAACACACAAATTAATAAGTAATTATGTAAATAAATAAATACATAATAAATATGTATTTAATCACAATCATTGATGCAAAAACGAATAAATAAATCTATTAATGAATTATCAGTAGTTATCAGCAATTCCTTTCAGTTTCATAAGGTTAAGTTACACACAAAAACAAAGTTACATACAATCTCATTGGTCACATGGATCAAACAGATGTACTGTTCATTGGTCACATGGATCAAACAGATGTACTGTTCATTGGTCACATGGATCAAACAGATGTACTGTTCATTGGTCCCTTGTCTTCATTGGTTGCTTTAGAATTAGGTTTGTTCATACAGAAAAGAAGTTAGATTTGGGTATGTTATTGGAATTAGAGTTAAATATTAGAAAGAAGTTTATGTGTTGAAGCAACCTGCACACAACTGAGGGACTGGGTGGCCGAGTGGTAACGCACTTGCGCTCGGAATCGAGAGGTTGCGTGTTCAGGCCTGGGTCAGGCCGCAATTTTCTCCCCCCTTTCCTAACCTAGGTGGTGGGTTCAAGTGCTAGTCTTTCGGATGAGACGAAAAACCGAGGTCCCTTCGTGTACACTACATTGGGGTGTGCACGTTAAAGATCCCACGATTGACAAAAGGGTCTTTCCTGGCAAAATTGAAAAGGCATAGCTAAAAATGTCCACCAAATACCCGTGTGACTTGGAATAAAGGCCGTGAAAGGTGAATGCTCGCCCTAATAGGCTTGAGGTTTGCTGGCCGATGTGAATGCGTGATATATTGTGTAAAAAATTCCATCTCACACGGCAGAAATTAATATGTAAATCGCCGTGAGCTCTTGTGAGAAACGGCGATTAATAAATGTCCATTATTATTATTATTATTATTAAAAAAAGAAAAGAACAAGTCGCGTAAGGCGAAAATACAATATTTAGTCAAGTAGCTGTCGAACTCACAGAATGAAACTGAACGCAATGCCATTTTTCAGCAAGACCGTATACTCGTAGCATCGTCAGTCCACCGCTCATGGCAAAGGCAGTGAAATTGACAAGAAGAGCGGGGTAGTAGTTGCGCTAAGAAGGATAGCACGCTTTTCTGTACCTCTCTTTGTTTTAACTTTCTGAGCGTGTTTTTAATCCAAACATATCATATCTATATGTTTTTGGAATCAGGAACCGACAAGGAATAAGATGAAAGTGTTTTTAAATTGATTTGGACAATTTAATTTTGATAATAATTTTTATATATTTAATTTTCAGAGCTTGTTTTTAATCCGAATATAACATATTTATATGTTTTTGGAATCAGCAAATGATGGAGAATAAGAATAAAGATAAACGTAAATTTGGATCGTTTTATAAATTTTTATTTTTTTTTACAATTTTCAGATTTTTAATGACCAAAGTCATTAATTAATTTTTAAGCCACCAAGCTGAAATGCAATACCGAAGTCCGGGCTTCGTCGAAGATTACTTGACCAAAATTTCAACCAATTTGGTTGAAATTACATTTTTCCAAAAAATGAAAAAAACGTTCGGGGATTTCATACCCAGGAACTCTCATGTCAAATTTCATAAAGATCGGTCCAGTAGTTTAGTCTGAATCGCTCTACACACACACACACACGCACATACACCACGACCCTCGTTTCGATTCCCCCTCGATGTTAAAATATTTAGTCAAAACTTGACTAAATATAAAAAAAGGTTTGTTCATACAGAGATAACAACAATGAATCATAGTAGTGTGAAATGTATAGAAGATGCAGAATGCCTTAGAGCACCGTTGAAGCAACGATTTGTCTTTGTGTTACAGATAATGATATAAAAAGTCACAACATTTACACAACAATCCCAACGATGACTACACATACCTTTAGTGTTGCCAGCCAAACGGAGATTTATACGTTTGTCAGTTCGTATTTCCCGCCAAAATGTGATTAACATTTCTAATTAATGTTTGTCTGTGCACTTAAAAGACAGCTGGGTCGATATATTTGTGAACGTAACGTTTTGTTTTGTCAATAATTAAACGTTCCAACAACATACCTTCCTTGCTTTTTGATTCTGAATTTTGGAACGTTGGCAGGCTATTTGTTTTTGGATTTGTGATTAACATTTCACGTAATCACGTTCTGGGGCTAAAGACTGTGTGCGGCATGCCAAAGTGGAACCAAATACCATGTTTTACATTTTCGTATGTAATGAAACACAATGGCTGGACGTAAAATATACCTCTCTCTCTCTCTCTCTCTCTCTCTCTCTCTCTCTCTCTCTCTCTCTCTCTCTCTCTCTCTCTCTCTCTCTCTCTCTCTCTCTCTCTCTTTAGCGAAATAAGAGTTAGGTATACACATGATAGATCTGCGACATGTGACATAAAGTGCAATGCAAAAATGTTTCCAAAATCAACAACACGGAAATAACAACTATGTACACTTCAACAGAGACAGAATTGGAGGTAAGCATGCATATAATATAGTGCATACATTTATAAACTGTAACATACGCAGAAAAAGCAACGATTTTTAGTGAGAGAAAAAAAACACACATCACGAAAACACATTTCAAGCATAATCGCTGACCTACCTAATTGGATGGGCCCGGTAGAAAACTCACTGAATAACATGCCAGGAAACATCCAATAGCATAACGCTAAAGTATTGATTCAAAATGTACTTCCAAGAAACGATGGTAATGTCACAAAGTAGTCAAAAAGCACTGAAGTGCAAAATGTCAGAATGTCTGTGTCCTGATGTCACAGACTTTGCTGCGTCATGGTGCTCATGTATTTGCGTAGACACTGAGAGTTCTCTTGAACTCCTGTGCCACCTTGTAGCAGTAGCGATATTGCTCCTGAAACAGCAAGAATGTTTGTTTTTATTTTATTTTTAATTTCTAGGTACTGAATGAGACCATTTCTTTAATCTTGATTATTATGTCTTGGTAGCTTATTTTGTGCAATCTTTCGAGTTTTCTCCTTATATTGTGTGAACGTTCGTGAGTGCTCGAGTGTGAGTGTGTGAGAGAGAGAGAGAGAGCGAGAGAGAGAGAGAGAGAGAGAGAGAGAAAAGAGAGAGAGAGAGAGAGAGAGAGAGAGAGAGAGAGAGAGAGAGAGAGAGAGAGAGAGAGAGAGAGAGAGAGAGAGAGAGAGAATACGAATACGAATACGAAAGTTTAATTGCCATAGGCCATCGGCCCCTTGCAATGGGGATATCACACATTACGCGCAACGAAGGCACTGTACAAAAAACAAACGGGTGGAAAACCGAACCCGGAATTAGTATCCACTTGGTCACATCCAAGTCGACAGTGTCTTTAGTCTGAGACTGTTCCGTTTTAACAAGATATTTTTCGATACCGATCGCGGTTTGTCAGTCACAACTCAAATATGAATCGGTGTTCCCACGAGCTTCGTGAAAAGTCAGTCTGGCATGGCACGCAGGTAGCATTGTACCAATGTAGACAGGACCTGGAGATCTGCAGTCAAATGGTCCATTTCTTCTCGAAAGGTGTTGCGGTCGACTTGGGGCAGGCGCCGGATAGTTGGGGGCATGTCATCCTCTTGTCGGTACGACGTGGTCTCGGCTGTTTCGCAGTCATATGTCAGAACGTAGTCGTCTCCCCTTGCAATCAGCTATTTCCAAAATTCAGACAGAACCCGTAGTGAAGAAGTCAGTTAAGGTGTGGTCTCAGGATAGCGTAGAGCAGTTGCAGGGATGTTTTGAGTGTACAGACTGGGACATGTTTCTTGACTCTAGTGGTAGTGTAGACGAAGCTACTGAAGTGATTTCTGACTATGTCAATTTTTGTGAGGATATGATTGTCCCATCTAAGACAGTGAAATTGTACCCCAACAACAAACCTTGGATTTCAAAGTCTCTCAAAGCCACACTCAACGAGAAAAAGGTAGCATTTCAGACTGGAGATAGAGTAGAAAGGAAAGTAGTACAGAACAAGTTGAGGAAAGAAATTTTGGAAGTGAAGAGACAGTACAAAGAGAAAGTAGAGTCACAGTTTGAATCAGGTAGCTTAGCAGACGCATGGAAAGGACTTAAAACTTTGTCAGGACAGGCCAAATCAAAATCCAGTAGCAATAGCATGCCGATGAAAGAACAGGTTGAATTTTCTGAGAAATTAAACGAGTTCTATTGTAGATTCGAGAAAGATGATTTGAAGGATGATTTAGACAGCGTGACTTCCCAGCTTAAGGTAGATATGGCAGGTGATGAGGAGGACTTTGAAATTCAAGGCAAGACTGTTGAGAAGGTTTTTAGCAAGTTGAATGTAAAGAAAGCAGTTGGTCCTGATAACATCGGTGGACGTGTTTTGAGATCATGTGCCTGTCAGTTGTCCGTTGTTTTTAGCCGTTTGTTTAGTTGGTCTCTGAAAGATTGCACTGTGCCCAGACTCTGGAAAAACTCTACGATCTGCCCTGTCCCCAAGAACAACAAGCCCAAAACCCTGAATGACTATCGCCCTGTAGCTCTCACCTCTATTGTTATGAAGTGCTTTGAGCGCATTGTCCTCTTTAGACTGCTCCATCAGGTCAAGCCCCATCAGGATCCCTTCCAGTTTGCATACAAGCAGAACAGATGCACAGATGACGCCACACTCACACTCTTACACAACGCATACACACACTTAGAAAAACCTGGCTCTTTTGTACGCATTCTTTTCATAGACTTCTCTTCTGCCTTCAACACTATCCAACCCTGCCTCATGGCCCAGAAACTTCTCCGCTACAGCGTGACTCCAAGGCTTATCCTGTGGATTATCAACTTTCTCGTTAACAGAACCCAGTCAGTCCGCTTTCAGACAGCTCTCTCTTCCCTTAGGTCCACCTCCATAGGCTCTCCACAGGGTACAGTTATCTCCCCTGTGTTGTTCACACTCTACACTAACGACTGCAGTGGCACTGACTCCACCCTTCTTATCAAATATTCAGATGATACAGCGCTAGAAGATCTCTCCAATAGTGACGCAACTTACTTTGCAGAAGTAGAACGTTTCAACGCCTGGTGTAAAGACAACTTTTTAGACCTAAATGTGACAAAGACCAAAGAACTTCTGATAGATTTTAGAAGAAACCCTGCCCCTGTCCCTGACCTGATGATTGATGGTGTGACTGTTGAGCGTGTGACTGAATATAAGTATCTTGGCACAGTTATCGATGATAAGCTGTCCTTCAATGCAAACACCACCCTCATACACAAAAAATGTCAGTCACGCATCTACTGCCTTCAGAAACTTAGGAAGTTGAATGTGAACCCTTCTATCCTCCAAACTTTCTACCGCTCTTTCATTGAGTCTGTCATCACTTTCGGTTTTGTGGCCTGGTATGGAGGTCTGAGTGTGAAGAACAGGAATGTCTTAGTGCGAATGGTGAATGTCAGTAGCAAGGTGATTGGCAGGCAGCAAGCAAGTGTGGAGTCCCTGTTTGAAAAGCGTGTGGTGAGAAAGAGTAGGCGGATAGCTTCAGATAGGTCCCATGTCCTTGCCCACCTCTATGAACTCCTTCCCTCTGGCCGTAGACTTCGCACGCACAAAGCTAGGACACTCCGGCTGCAAAACAGCTTCATCCCCAAATCCATCACCCTTAGCAACATGTAAACACATCCACATACCCGACCCAGCCCCTCTTCTGCCAGTGCAATCAGTAGTAATGTACATGTATGTATTGGTTTTATGTACAACCGTATATTTTCTGATATATTGTATGCTATGATATTTTGCAATGATGTTTAGCCATAGTTCGTTATACGCGCAGGTGTGCGAGCATGTAAGCGCAGTGCTTTAAAGATGTCCATGTGTGAACGTGTAAGTGGGCGTAGTCGAATGTCCATGTGGGAGTGGAGCATATAAGAATGCCCATGTGTGAATGTGTAAGTGGAGCGTATAAGAATGTGTAAGTGGAGCGTGGTGGAATGTCCATGTGTGAATGGGTAAGTTGAGCGTATAAGAATGTCCATGTGTGCGATGTGTAAATGAGACATGGATGTGTTCATGTCTGAATGCGTAAGAACAATGCAAGGAATGTCCAGAGAGGTATGTGGAAGGTGTTTCAATAACCTGCCCTGTTATATAGTGCTATATGTTTTATGTAAAATCAATGTCTTGTTTGTACTATTGTTATGTACCACGCCTGAATTTCTCTATGAGATAATAAAGTATTCTTATTCTTATTATTCTTATTCTTGCCACCTTTTCTTTCACAGACGACTTTTATGAGAGCGCGGTTTCTGTTTCTGTTAAACAGTCTTGCTTTCAGTTGAATGTTCTTTGAGCAGTTTAGGGCTAGATCGTATACATCGCCTGGATCAAATTCTTTGTCTGTTGCTGCCAGTTCCGCTGCAGTGGTTTCATCGTCTGCTATCGGTGACGTCACATCGCAACACACCTCTGACCTGACATTCTCGCACGTGGCTGACCTTGCAGTGTCACAGTGGGCACGTGGCTGACCTTGTTGTGTCACAGAGGGCAGGCGTGTGCGGTGTTGGAGCAGCCAGGCTGCGTGTTTCACGTGTTTTTTCAACCCTGGAATGTTGTTTATCATAGTCTTTTCTTGGCGAGTAAAGAGGGTACGTGTGAAGATAAGCACTTGCCTGTGTTTGCTGCTCTTGTTCTTTTGATTTTGCGTAGACCGTAGCTCTCTCTGTGTCCCTTCGTATCTGACTCGGTGGCTTGCGACGATATCTCACTTCAGTGCTTGGTTGTGATGTTGGCGTTGTAATGGCGGCTGTCTCGAGGCTGGCCAGTCGCAAAACGACAACGGTCTTCCTTCCTTCTGCGGACACCTTCCACGAAGTGAGTTGGTTTTCGGTTAGCAAGGCCTCTAGTACGACTTTCACTGCAGTTGGGAGTCCAACAACAGACATGGTACTTGAATATTTGAAGATTTTGAGCTGGTAAAATCGCAGCAGTCTGTTCGGTCTCGTTCCGTCACGTGACCCCCGAGAGAGAGAGAGAGACAGACAGACAGACAGACAGACAGACAGAGACAGACAGACAGGCAGAGAAAGACAGAGAGAGACAGACAGACAGACAGGCAGACAGACAGAGAAAGACAGAGAGGGAGAGAGACGTTCGTATAGTCTTTCTGTCTGCCCTGTCTGTGTTCCTTTTACCTCTGACGTCACAGCTTCTGGTCTGACGCTGTTTGTGTAACGTACGGTAGGAAATACATCAACATCACCGTCGTACGTCATTCTACTAATGACGTCAAATAAGACGCTAAACAGTCCGCTTCTGGTCGCTCCGTCTCTGCACAGCAAAATTCAGTCGTACATGTATCACATTTAGCTGCAGAGCGGCAAACATAATGGGTTTAGTATCCAGTGTTGTTCTCAGGCGTCGGTCTTAAGTCACTGGCGAATACTAGTTTTCATCCTAAGTATTGTTCTTACCCCTGGTCGGTCGACTGTCTAATAACTTTGACATGTAAGGATGTAGAAGCAGAATTTTTTTGGTGGCAGCACATTTCTAAGAATACATAGTTTCAATTTAGGTCTAACTATAGGGAACAGCACTGAGAATCATTTCTTGGTTAAAATCCAAATAATTGCTAACTCCTTATTCTGTGATTGTAGAATACGCATTTCAAGTGATACACAAAATAACCAGCGCAAACATCTGCCATAGTGCACACAATGTCAACTAACAATCAGTATAAGGCAAAAACCAAGACAGCTCAATGAACGAATTCCGACAAAAACTTCGTCCGGTTTGTATGTGTTTTGGGAGAGTGACCTTTTCTTGCAAAACTTCTGCCAAACATTTGAGGGGCCAATCACTGGCGACGAGAGTGTCAGAAGCTCCAGTCCACATGTTTCACACACACACCACTCGCTAGTTACTGGCCCCTTTCATGTTTAGCAGAGGTTGTCCATACAACCCGATGAAGTTGTTTCCGAAAATCATCTGTTAGTTTTCACGTACAGGCACTGTATGACCACGGGGGATGTGTCGTCTTCAGTGGCAGTGTTGAGCGTGTCCACAAGTTGAAGCAGCTCTGAAGTATTGCTCGGTAGCTCCCCTGACCAGGCTGTGAATCGCAGAACTCTCACTTGTCGGCTGTTGTCCTGTACAGATAGGGACATCGGTTGCCCGTTCCAAGTGTACACAACGACTGTAGATATATACAGAGTAAGCTCACATATTTTCTATGTTGTTTGTTGTTCTCATGATTGCAGTATACTCGAGAATGGCAGATCTGTTCACTTTGCGGGAGTTGATGACAACGTTTTCCATTTTGCTGAATATCGACTGCGTGCGGTCTTAATGAGACAAAAGAATGTCATCAGAAAGCTTCTCTGGATATTACATAGACTGAAAGTGTGTGTGTGTGTGTGTGTGTGTGTGTGTGTGTGTGTGTGTGTGTGTGTGTGCGTGTGTGTGTGTGTGTGTGTGTGTGTGTGTGTGTGTGTGTGTGTGTGTGTTGTGTGCCCTTGCATGGGTACTTTGCAAGCCCTCGTAAGAGAGAGCAAAAGAGTGAGAGAGTGAGAGACATGTTGGTTATAGTTATTACTTGTTTATCGTCTCTTCAGCTGTTCTATCCGAGACCGATGCAAGTTTTTGAGAGACAGACAGAGACAGAGACAAAGACAGACGACCAACCAACCTACCAGAGAGACATACAGACAGCCAGAGACGGCAAAAGAGATGGACGGACGAACAAAATGACAGACGGACGGACAGACAAAAGACAAACAGACAGACAGATTCACCAGAGATCAGAGAAACTGTCAAAAAGAGAGGTCCCTAACTCAAGACTAAAAAGACAAGCCTCAAACACAAAACCCTTGACGCAAACAGAAAGACAAACAGACAGACAGGTCAAACCTTTGTCTTGAAATCCATGGTAAAAGACTTGAGGTTGCCCCCCAGGTTGGCAGAGTTTGTGAGCGAGACTCGGTAGGGTCCGATGGTGAGAACTTCATCCAAGTGCTGTGGCCAGAACTGACAGAAGTTCTGGAAACAACATTCGGTTGGATTGTACAGGTGAATGTACACTACATTGGGGTGTGCACGTTAAAGATCACACGATTGACAAAAGGGTCTTTCCTGGCAAAATTGTATAGGCGTAGATAAAAATGTCCACCAAAATACCCGTGTGACCTGGAATAATAGGCCGTGAAAGGTGGATGCAGCGCCTAAAGGCAGTCGATCTACTGGCCGATGTGAATGCGTGATATTTATATTGTGTAAGAAATTCCATGTCACACGGCATTAATAGGTAACATGCGCCTTGAGTCGCCTTGTGTGGTGAGATACGTGCGCGATATAAATCCTCGTAAATAAAAATAAATAAATAAAATAAAATAAATATGTTTGTTGGAAACTAGTACCCTGTGGCCCAATGCCCTGCCTTGAATGTTCGGTGTGTATGGGGGTTAGCCCAATGAAACAACGACACAAAAGGTGTCTGTTAAGGTAAACATTATCATTAGAAAATCTGAAACAGATAGACTGGGTAAATTACAAAATTAACAAAAAATAATCAAGAAAGGCTCGTTTAATGAACGTTTAATCATAGACAAGACATAACACCGCCTTGTGTTCAACTGACAAAAAATACGCGAATGCATGCGTGTGTGTGTGTGTGTGTGTGTGTGTGTGTGTGTGTGTGTGTGTGTGTGTGTGTGTGTGTCTGTGTCTGTGTCTGTGCGTGTGTGCGTGTTTGTGTATTGGCTTTCAATTGTCGTATCTAGCTAAACCTTCAGAGTCCTATTCTCAGTCTAATCCAAGTCGCATACACCTGACAAACACTGAGTACAGTCCCCTGAATAAAATCGTTGCATCGGGTACATGGTACCCACGAGAGTTTCCTATTTTGACCGAATGTGAGACACTCATCTACAGTCACAGATTCAGCAGAGATCAGAGAAACTGTCAAAAAGAGAGGTCCCTAACTCAAGACTAAAAAGTCAAGCCTCAAACACAAAAACCTTGACGCAAACAGAAAATTATGTCTTCAGCGGACCACCATTTTATTGATGCTCAAACACAGATAGAACAAGACTATGATAATCTCAGTGATGGCATGGGACTGACCGGTACAGCCGTGTGGTCCTGCTGGCCGCCCAGAGACAGGATGGTGTTGACCCCGCATCCCTCCACCAGTCTCCACAGGTCCACCATGGTATCCGGTAGCGGCAGCTGGGTCAGCAGCAGACCCTTCCTCACTTTGAACCACTGAAAATATAAAGCAATATATAATCAAGAACAACGACCGCGTTTTCTTCCCTCTTGAAAGAGATCTTCTGCTCACCAGTAGGGGATCCTTTTTTTTTTTTTTTGTGTGTGTGTGTAGGGGATACATTATATATCTTATGGAACGCAAAGGGCTCTTTTTCTCGATAACGGGTCTCGATAAGTTTTCCAGAAAGGTATCGATAACTGTTCATTTGATAGTACATTCACACCATCACCGACGTAGACATGAACACACGCGCATACGCATAAGCCTATACACACCCACAAACAGGTTGTTTGTGTACATTGAAATAGAACAGACACCAAGAACTGACCGACATGAAGACAGCGCTGATGTATTGGTTCCTGCCCCTGACATAGACATTCAGGTAAGCCAGATGGTCGTCGTCTGTAACACAGGAGAGTTTTCCATCACTTTTACAAGAACACAGACCCAGAAGGGGAACACATATCATTGTGGGAGCGGACCACAAAGTTAGAGACCCGTAAATGTACATGTAACCGGCATTGCACTTTCGATGACATGCTGACCGGTACAACCTTGTCGTTCTCCCGATCATCATTCAATAATCTCTAATCAACCTGTTTTTTTTTAATTTTTTTATAATGCTACATTTCGGATCAAGTGTTCGCATCATGTGTAAATTACAAAATAGACTAGCTGAGAGCAATGACACTTATACTCGAAGTGTTTTCTCAAACGTAAACATGATGTACTTAATTTTCACACAAAATCTGAGCTATATGAATTTGTGAGTGTGTTTGTGTGTGTGTGTGTGTGTGTGTGTGTGTTTGTATATGTGTGTGTGTGTGTGTGTGTGTGTGTGGCAGGCTTGTTTACCTGGCAGAACTCGCGGATCTCTGTTCTTGTGCTTGTTTTCTTCAAGTTCAGCATTGGTGTGATGAGGTTTAGCCCATCGTTTTATCTCCTTCAGCAGCTGTAATCACAGAGTTTTATTAAATCTGTATTGCATGTTGATTGCACACAAAACAACAGAAATAAACAACAACACCCACAGATCTCACATTTTGCTCTTGAAAATAATATTTGTGGGCTGCAACAACGGATAGACCAAAAAACACCAGACAGAAATTCGTCCATCCACGTGCTACACGCATAGCAAATCACAACGCACGCCTTTGCAAGTGGCGACCTTAGCCTGGAAAAAAAGAATTGCCACCACAATGGATTTTGGTTTGTTGTCATGCGTCAACAAGATAATTGGCAACAGTCAAGACCTTTAGTGTAATGAGTAAAACATGTAAATATTTTGAAGATATCACAAACGCATCGTTGTTTGTTTTCTGTGGCAGTGTGTGTGCGTGTGTGTGTGTACGTGTGTGTGTGTGTGCGCACATATTTACTCGGGACGTCATATTGACAACTGTTCTGTAAAATAATTCATGTTCAAAAGCTTCAAAACGCAATCCTGTTACTCTAAATTCCTGGTCGATCCTCTTGTTGGGTTTGGTAACGTCAATGTCAGCAGGAAAGACGTCATCGAGCTGCTGCAAGGTCAGCCTGGTGTCACGACTGGTGTAGGCCTCAAGGATCACCTCGTGAAGAAACTTGTACTGCACCTATACACAAAGAATTTGTTTGAACTTCCGAATGTGACTCAGTAATGAAAACATAAAACATAAAATCAGGACGTGTACGCCTATCACTATGAAGGGTGATTGTATTGAAGTTTACATTTTTCCTAACCACTTTCTCTGTAATTCATGTTTCCTTTTACCTTCATACTTGTTAAATATATTCTTACGACATCTCTTGCAAAGCTCAATGCCGGTGGTATTTGTTTAATGATCGAAACATTTGAACAATATGTCCTTATCTACCTCGGTTTGCACCATAATGCTGCGTTGTTCACGCAGTTCCGTGACAATTTCCTTCACACTGACGTCACTGCCACGTGACTTCCGGTCCATGGCGATGTCAAGAGCAATGTAGGTTCCTGTCCGTCCGACTCCAGCACTAAAGGGGTAAACGTTTAAAATGTGGTAAATAATGATTTCAAAAATAAGCACCAATCGATGCACATAACAGGTATGGCAAGAAAACTAAACCAACATCCACGAAGATTGGGGAATCTTTATAAAAAAAAGAACTGATGTTTTTTTCATTAATCGTGATGTGAAGCTTCTTCAAGTCGTGTTAGAAAAAGCTAAACCATCATGCCAAGAAACACAAAACAGGAAAGGGTCATTGTGTGACTATTTTGCCAAAGTGAGTAATAACTGAACGGTAACAAACAATCATCTTTATTTTCTATAGCGTAATTCAAAATGCTAGAAAATCGAGGAAACACACATACTATTTAAATTTTAAATTCTGGAAAATATGCAACACATATTTTACCGAAAGAAGCAAGAAGCAAGCGTTTAAAAAATAAAATTGTTTTCATATTAATTGTGTTCATACATACAAGTCTAGAGCACCAGCATATAAACCTGGCAGTAAAATACGCACAAGAAGGTAATTACTGTCTCATTTACCTGCAGTGTACAACAGGTGGCGCAGTGGTCTTGGCACGTGCAGTGACGTAACGCCAGAAGTTGACCAATGAGCCGGCAGCTGGTACACCATGATCAGGCCAGGCTTGGTAGTGGTACTGCTGAACCTCACGTGATTTGCCTGGACTCTACATATTTAATCAATCAGTGTGAGAAAATAGTGAACATATCCTGAACAAAACCTTTCTCCTGCATCGTAAACACAAGCTATTTCACCTCAAAGAAAAGAAGGTCCGTGTTTGTAACACTGATTTGGTAAATTTGATTTGCATTTCTAACCATGATGGTACATTCTTTTTTGCTTCAAATGCTTCATATAGCGGAAAAAGGTTGTCAAGTTTTACAATACCCCAAAGGAAGTCTTACACACTTCGAAGACCTGTAAGTGTAACGCTGACAAAACGACTTTTTTTCAAGAAAACGAATGTTTTTTTCTCTCAACAAAATCAGCTTTTTGATCCACATCAGAGATGCATACACGAATATAATGCCGTTAATCTGCTGTGTACGTATGAAGACATTTTGTTTACCCCTTTGACTTTCAGAATGAAAGTCCTGATGATAAAGTCGGCTCGTTCTTCTTCCTCCGTCGCTTTAACGATCACGTGACCATGTGCCACCGTCTTGCCGACTGCAGGCCAGTACTCGTCACATTTGTCCTATCAGAAAGGGTATTAGTATTCGGTAAATTACACGTTAACCAAGAACATGTCGAGAAAGAATGTACGACAAAGAAATCACAACAACAGAAGAACATAAAATCAAATGGAGCCAGTAACAAAAATAATGTGCTAAACTGCTTTTACCCAAGCAATCGTTTAATTAGTGCACCACTTTATTTTTGGATGGGGAACGGTATATTGCTGTATGTTCATACATTCTGTAATAGTTCGTCATCAATTTTTAGTGTGATATCCTTTTACCGCTGACAAAATGTATACATGTATTACGTTGTCACTTTGTGCTTCTCTAGTGTATAAAAGAAGTAAAGTCAACACAAACTTGCATCAACACTAGCACTTTTCCTAATCCAGACAGCATCACAATATCCACAGAGTTGTCTACCTTGCCGTCCTCCTTGAGGTTGGTGAGCATGACGATCTGCGTGACGTCATCCTGCCAGATCATCCACCACAGATCGCCCATCGTGTTGGACCGGGGACCTTGCAGAAATTGACGCATATATTTTAGACGATTTTCGGAAATAACTCTGTCAGGATTTGCAAGCGGAAATTGAAGAAGAGTTGCGCCCGCTTACCTTAACAAACAAGTCGCGTAAGGCGAAAATACAACATTTAGTCAAGCTGTCGAACTCACAAAATGTAACTGAACGCACTGCAATTTTTCAGCAAGACCGTATACTCGTAGCATCGTCAGTCCACCGCTCGCGGCAAAGGCAGTGAAATTGACAAGAAGAGCGGGGTAGTAGTTGCGCTGAGAAGGATAGCACGCTTTTCTGTACCTCTCTTCGTTTTAACTTTCTGAGCGTGTTTTTAATCCAAACATATCATATCTATATGTTTTTGGAATCAGGAACCGACAAGGAATAAGATGAAAGTGTTTTTAAATTGATTTCAAAAATTTAATTTTGATCATAATTTTTATATTTTTAATTTTCAGAGATTGTTTTTAATCCAAATATAACATACTTATATGTTTTTGGAATCAGAAAAGGATTTTTAATGACCAAAGTCATTAATTAATTTTTAAGCCACCAAGCTGAAATGCAATACCGAAGTCCGGGCTTCGTCGAAGATTGCTTGGCCAAAATTTCAATCAATTTGATTGAAAAATGAGGGTGTGACAGTGCCGCCTCAACTTTTACAAAAAGCCGGATATGACGTCATCAAAGACATTTATCGAAAAAAAGAAAAAACGTCCGGGGATATCATTCCCAGGAACTCTCATGTAAAATTTCATAAAGATCGGTCCAGTAGTTTAGTCTGAATCGCTCTACACACACACACGCACAGACAGACAGACAGACACACACACACACACACACACACACACACACACATACACCACGACCCTCGTCTCGATTCCCCCTCTATGTTAAAACATTTAGTCAAAACTTGACTAAATGTAAAAAGCAGGGACCAGATGAAATGATAACCGTGCCAAGAATTGTGTATATAATTACTCTAATGCAAACCTTTAACAGGATCAGACCACTGCATTTAATTTATTCCCATTTCCAGAGTTATTTCCAGAAAGCGTCTATTGCTGCAACACTCTTCGAAAAAACTCATGACTAGTCGACAAACAAAAAGCGAGAATTGGAATTTTTAATTATTAAAAAAATAAACAATTACCAGTATGTCCACCCTGTGATCTCTAAATAACATTTCCACAGCTCCACGAAAATCAGAACGATCAAGTCGTGTACAGATGAAATGATAATTGTGAACAGAATGGTGTATCATACCTTAATTCTTACATCTAACACGTTCATAACACTGCATTTCTTTTATTCCCATCTCCAGAGCCATTTCAAGAAAACGTCTATTGCTACAACACGCTTTGCAAAAACATGTTCTTGTCCACAAACAAAGGAGTGTTATTTATTGAAATGTTTACTTATATAAACATTCACTAGCATGTCCACCCTGTGATCTCTCAATAACATTTTCACAGCTCGGTGACAATCGAAACGAGCAAGTCATGTACAGATGAAATGATAATTATGACAAGAATGATGTATAATAACAATAACAATAACAATAGCAACACTTTATTGTTCATTAAAATGTTACATAAAAATGGAAAATTTTCATCGGCACACCCTGCATGCCTGCCTGTAAACGATTATAACAA
Source organism: Littorina saxatilis (assembly GCF_037325665.1). Taxonomy (NCBI): domain Eukaryota; kingdom Metazoa; phylum Mollusca; class Gastropoda; order Littorinimorpha; family Littorinidae; genus Littorina; species Littorina saxatilis. The sequence goes on along the minus strand of NC_090248.1, from coordinate 59,060,002 downwards.
CAATTGGACAAAAGGACAACACACATAAAACATAGGTTCAAGTATGTAATAACAGGCACACCTATCATACTTCCAATAACACTGACTTAAAGTGTTACAAGTTCATAACGCTACCATTTATGTATTCCCATTTAATAAAGAGTGAAATGGATCAACTAATAGTATCCGTTTGCAGAAGGGAGACTTGCAGTCAAATCTAACAATAATAAATGCAACAAACAAACATGAAAGCACAACCCCAGACCCCAAACAAACAAGAAATTCCTTCGAGGTAGGAAAAACACCCCCGTTGGTCAAAGGGAAATAACCATTCTCACTGCACCCATTCTCACTGCCACCAACTGAGAAGGTTATTTCCCTTTGACCATGAATATGTTTCTCTATAAGTCCTTGTAGAATCTTAATCCACCAATAACTCCCTAACCGTGTGTTTGACTGGTCCCAATTTTTGTAAGGACCGTCTCAGGAATGTATAGAACCTGTTCACCAAGTTTGGTGACGATCGGTCCGTTCATTCTTGAGATCTATATGCGAACACAAACACACAAACACATCAACCGAAACCTATACACACCCCTATACCGGGGGTGTAATAATTATTATAGTATCGAAAGTATCGTTTGTACCTTGTGTGGCAATGTAAGCCTTCTCGTTGTTGTGTCCCTGCAAAAATAAAATAAAAACAAAATAAAATAAAGGGTCCAGTCGTTTTTTTCGCAGATCGTTTTGTGGCAGGTGGGCCAATGCACTATGGTTGTTTTTTATTTGAATGTTTTATTTTGTTTGAATGCTATTTTATGAAAGAAATGAATAAACAATGACAAATAATAGTCACTTTTTGTATTTTGGGTTGCTGGTTTTTGTTTTACGCGACAAAAACAGTCAAATACAGACAAAAGTGGAGTACAGGGGGAATATGATATTTCAGCAGATATGATTGTCACACTTCTAATCATTGTTATATTTTATCTTTCTGGGTATGCTCTAGGGGATTACGAAGCAGATTTTGATTATTATATTTATATTTGGAGTTAGGGACATTTCTTTGTTACAACCGTCAAACTTTAGGATAACCCCTGCAAAATTATTGTTTTAAATAATCTGGTTATGACTGCAATACAATGGCAACAAAATCCTTTCGTAATCCCTCAGAATGTTATATTCTGCACAAACTGCACAAAACATTATAGCTCTAGCTAAATTACAGCCAGAGAAATCGCGACCCCCAAGATGCAACTGCCGCAAAAATGGCTGAAATGAGAAAAACGACGTTGAAGAAAGAACTATTCAAATATTGTCTTCATTGACACATAAATATGACACTTTTGACAAAAACACAGACACACATGCATTTTAGGTATGTTATGGAACCATTAACTGCAAATATATCCAAAAAAAATTTGGGAACAATTTGATCAATTTTGCACTGGCCCACCTGCCCTTAAAACACATATAACATGTTAATGCAAAATTGTAGTTTTTTTGGTTTTAAAATGACATTGAAGTGTGTGAATAAAAGCATGTAAAAAAGATATAACGTTTCCATGTCAAAATGTATAGTTTTTAAATTTTAAAATTACATTAAGTGTGTGAATAAAGGTATTCTTTCTTTCTTTCTTTATTTGGTGTTTAACGTCGTTTTCAACCGTTCAAGGTTATATCGCGACGGGGAAAGGGGGGGGGGGGATGGGATAGAGCCACTTGCTAATTGTTTCTTGTTCACAAAAGCACTAATCAAAAAATTGCTCCAGGGGCTTGCAACGTAGTACAATATATGACCTTACTGGGAGAATGCAAGTTTCCAGTACAAAGGACTTAACATTTCTTACATACTGCTTGACTAAAATCTTTACAAACAAATAAAGGTATTAAAAAGAAGTTAAAAATGAAGCACAAGAAGAACAAGAAGAGCAAGTAGACAATAAAACCTTGATGTAGGTGGCATTGATGTAGTCAGTGTCGGTGTCTCCTGCAGGTCGGTTCAGTAACACTCGGTTCTTGTCGTCTGCAAAATATTTGTAAGAAGAATAAGTTATTAACCCATTAATCATGACAGAAACAATATATTCATAAAAGGTTTTCCTTTTTCCTTTGTGTTGCTCAATATTCTGTCAATCACGTTGCAGATTTGCCGCAATCATCCATGATAAGGGATATTTAAGGCCAAAAACAACTTATTCCTGGTAAATTAGTTAAACCCATGTGTTTGGAAACCTTTCCGCAAATCATAAGTATAGTCTGAATTCTTTAAAACCTGGAGTTATACAGTGTCAAACTAGATACGACCTTCTTAGCTTATTTCCTTTGATTCTGATTAATCACTAGAAAAAAATCATGAAATCATACATATATACTATACATACATACATACATACATACATGAACAAGACGTTCAGACAGTGGGAAACACCCCAATAAACTTCGTATACACACAGGCACAAAGCTTTTTGAAGCGGTTCTTCTTGGTGTTAGCTGGATCACTTCCCACTGTGTGCACATGAGGCATACCGGTTGGAAATGTCTGCAGAAAAAAAGCACAACTATTTAGCAAGAAATAGGATCAGATACAAAATATGACGCTGGAAGATTGCTGCAAAACATTAAAACAGTATTAGTCTTGTTCAACAAAAGCAAACACACGGTTACACACTGTTTCTTTGTTCTGTTATTGAAATAGTTCTAAGAAATGAAAGCGTTGCCAACTTATTAGGCCAAAAAAAAAATGTCTGTTTCTGGTCACCCGACCGACCCTAAATTTCGGCGCCGACCCTAAACTATTTTTTTCCAAACTCAAAAAAATTTCCCATTTGTCCAAGCTCAAGATGTAAGATGTCTCAAGTCTTCTTTTCTGTTTCATCATGGAAATATCAGACCAGGTAAACAAAGAAAAACATGTCATACTCTTTCAGTCTTTGTCACAGATTTGTGAATGTGTTGAGTCTCTATGTATAGTGAATCCAGTCTCTTTGCGCGATTTTTAAAGTTAGTTTTATTGGTCTACATTTGGGGGGAAAAAAAAAAAAAAAAAACCCTACCCTATTTTTTTGGCCATGTTACCAGAAACAGACAATTTTTTTTTGTTGGCCTTAGAAAGTAACACACAAGTAGTACACAACACACGCCAGAAATGTAAAAGGTGGACATCATAAATCGCAACAATAAAAACAAAACTTAGCTTTAATGGCACACTTAACAAAACCTTAAACTAAATACATTGACTTTATTGCGGTAACCAACCTCAAACTCAGCAGCCACCTTGTCGGGCGAAGCTAGGCAGTCGAGAAGGTATTTCTGAAACTTGTCGAGCAGAGACACAGGCGTCACAGAGCTGTAGCAAGCGTACAGATCCTCGTGGCTGTACACATCCTTCTCTTCGGGGTCATCATCTTCAGGGCGATCCTTCTCGGAACCTTTAGCCGCGATCTTTGGCTTTGCTGCAACCTCTGGGGAAGCAGCTGCGATTTTGCTTTTCCCAGTTAGGTCTTCAGCCTTCATCATGCTTCCAAGCTCAACATTTTCATACACTGGGCCGTTGGTTTTGGGTTTGGCTGCGATGGCAGGCTTTGCTCCATGCTTTGCTGATGCAGAACCAGCAGCCTTAGACGATCCGTTTTTCTCAGAGCGTTTTGACACCTTCTGAGCCTGGCTGCTCGTTAAGGGAATGTTGCCATACAGATGTGTGTCTGCGGACGAACTTGCAGCAGATTCTTCAACAAGGTCGTTGGCGTGGTCCGCAGCTTCAGTTCTCGCAGAACCCAGCGCTTTCATCCTTGGTTTAATTGCTGCTTTCGGTTTCCCATTGCTGTTTTCTGCGCTGTTTCCTGCAAGACCAATGGGAGTCCAACATAAGAAAAATAGATTTCATCCCTGCTGATGGCTTGTGTGCATTTTACCCATATTGACACCAAAGTATATGAAATCGTCACTCGAGTCGAGGCTTTACTGAGAGTAATGTCGTTCAACTTCTTAACACTGTCAAGACATGAATTTATTTAAATGCAAGCTGTCTGTGGGGACGTTACGTACTATCTTTACGTTCCATTAGCGAGACACGGTTTTCTGCAGTGTGATATACAGAAAACACACACAAGATATTCTAGGTTACATTTATATTGCATTTTTATCTACACCAAGACAAATGAATGGATCAATCCACGAGCAAGGCTACACGGGTCAAAAACAGCTTTTGGGCAGATTTTCGTCGTCATAACCATTTCCATTTAGAGCTATACCAAATAATGAAGAGAGTTGATCGTGGTTACAATATATTTCTACACTGAGGCTCTCAACATTATTGAGTTTATTCTTTCCCACATTTAGAACTGTCTGGAAACTATAATCCTTTTAATCTACTTCTTACTATCCCGAAATATTACATGTTTAAAAAGCTCATGCGTTGAAGCTAAAAACCCGTAAAATAATTATACCCCTATTCATAACGCTCACCTTTTTTGTGTTTGAATATTCTGCTACATACCTGAACTTTCTGACTGTGATCTAGGTCCAGAGAAATCGTCAGTTTCGTTGTTTTCACGTGTGGATTCCCGTTTGAAACCCCCGCGTCTTCTGTTCAAACAAATATTCAAACAAGCTTTTAACAAGAATTTCAGTGCACTCCGATAGGAATAAGATTTGTATCCAGACAATGACTATTCGTGAGAGAGAGAGAGAGAGAGAGAGAGAGAGAGAGAGAGAGAGAGAGAGAGAGAGAGAGAGAGAGAGGGGGGGGGGAGAGAGTGAGAGAGGGGGGGGGGGGGGAGAGAGTGAGAGAGAGAGTGTGAGAGAGAGAGAGAGAGAGTGAGAGAGAGTGAGGGAGAGAGAATGAGAGAGAAAGAGAAAGTGAGAGAGAGAGAGAGTGATGAGAGAGAGAGAGAGAGCGAGAGAGAGAGAGAGTGATGATAGAGAGAGAGAGAGAGAGAAACAGACAGACAGAC